>NW_020664444.1:16891210-16946231 GCF_002925995.2 Terrapene triunguis | reverse complement strand
TGGCACACTCTAGAGCACCGGAGCAGGCTGGCGGCTCTTGCAGCCGCGCTGCCCAGAGAACTGGTAGCACAGCGAGCTGAGGCTGCGGGGGAGGGAGGACAGTAGGGGAGAGGCCGGGAGCTCAAGGGCCGGGCAGGATGGTCCCGTGGGCCGGATGTGGCCTGGGGGTCATAGTTTGCCCACCCCTGATCTAGACCATCCCTGACAGGTGTTTGTCTAACCTGCTTTTAAAAATCTCCAATGATGGAGACTCCACAGCCTCCCTAGGCAATTTATTCCAGTGCTTCACCACCCTGACAGTTAGAAAGTTTTTCCTAATGTCCACCCTAAACCGTCCTTGCTGCAATTTAACCCCATTGCGACTTCGGGGGAGTGGAGTCACAGGTTCCCAGAGTGAACAGTGAGGAGAAGGTGTTGGATGAGGAAGAGAAGGAGGAGGAGTATGGGGGACAGGCGACTAGGGGATCCAGTGGCGCAGCGAGTCAGGACCTGTTTTTGACTCCGGAACAGTTGAGCCAGTCCCTACAGTTCAGTACTGGCAAGCCTGCTGCAGGGGAAGTAACCTCTGGTAAGTATGCAGTTTGCTTTGATATCGTAGGGACACGTGTTCATTTACTCTTTTTTAATCATGCTAGAAGAGGTAGTGAAATAACCAGTAGAGGTAGAGTTGCTATCTGCTTCTCATTCTCCTGTACTGTAAGACAGAGGGGGCCCTGCAGAACCTGTTTGTGCACCAGGATATCTCATGAATCCTCCATAGAGATCTCGAGGAAACTTTCCTGAAGGTAGTCTGCAATCCTCTGACAAAAAATTCTGGGGAGGGCTGCCTTATTTCGTCCACCGCGGTAAGACACTTTCCCATGCCATTCAGCAATTACTTCAGCAGGCACCATTTGCAAGCTAGCAGCATATGGACCCGGTCTGCAGCTGGACTCATGCAGCAGCTTTTCCCTTTTAGCCTCCATTACCCTCATGAGTGAGATATCAGCTAAAATCACCACTGCCTGTGGAAAACGGTGCCAGTGTTCAGTTCAATTGCCCTATCTGCGTATACTCATGCCTGTGAGCTACTCCCTCCCCCCCGTTATTGTCCCAATTCGCCCTCTCCTCCTCCGGGCCGCACCATGAATCCCAAGGAAGAGGAGCCTGGAGGGTCTCTACATCCACAACAGTGGAGCAGCTCAGCCAGATAAGGAGGAGAAGGAAGAGCATGAGGGATGACATGTTCCAAGAGATCCTGCATGCCTCTGGTGCTTTGGATACTGAGCACATGGCTTGGAGGATCACCCTTGCAGACAGAATGGACAGGGATAGGTTGGAGAGGAGAAAAGCAGAGGAAAAGGAGACAGACGTGCAGCAAGAGATGTTAGTACTTCTCAAGGAGCAAACAGACATGCTGGGGACTCTTGTTGACCTTCAGGTTCAACAGAACCATTCTCACCTCCCTCTGCAGCCCATAGAGAACCGCATTCTGGCCCCTCCCTACCAGGGCCGTCCCTACCGATATGCAAAGTACGCAGCTGTGTAGGGCACCAGGAAATTTGGGGCACCAAATTTCCTGGTGCCCTGCCCAGCTGCATGCTGCTCCAGCCCCAGCCCCGCCTCTTCCCCATGGCCCCCGCCCCTGCTCCACCCCAGCCCCGCCCCCAATCCCCTGAGGACTGCAGCAGGGCCGGGCCTGCACTCACCGGCGACGGGAAGTGCAGCGACCTGGCCCCAGCCACGTCACCGGTGAGTGCTGGGGGGTGGTTCCCCCCTGCCCTCCAAGCCAGCCCTCCCCCCCCCCCCACAGAGGTTTGCCCCTCCCCGCCACCCCCCATGGGCGGGCTGAGTAGGGCCCCAGAATAGTGAGGGACGTCCCTGCTCCTTACACACACCGTCACGCACATTCCATGTGCCATCTGGAGCTGCTGCACTACCCCTACCATTCCACCCTCCGGGGGAGAGTTCAGGCAATCACAGTCACACATACACTGGCCTGTGAGAGAGATGGTTGGTGTGTGTGTTTGTGAAATTAAAATGACTGTTCTCTCCCCTTCAAAGGTTCTTTTCCCTGTATTTATAAAGTTTCATTCAGTTATAAATATGACTGTTTGCATGTGTTTGAAATAAAAGTCTATTTGTGGAAACTTAATTAATCTTTATTAGCTCACAACATATGCTGGCTGGGGCTGACATCATTCACAGATAATAGCAATATTTAACAACTCTTCATCCCCAAAATAATTTATTTTTAACAAGACAGTTAGCAAAGCTAGCACACCAAAAGTAAAAATTGAAGTGACCTGCATATAAGCATAACACGTCAAAACTCTCCTTAATAATGTGTCCAAACATATGATTAGATACTATTAGTAATATATATGTATATGTAAACTCTGTGTGATTTGGCAATCTAGTTATACATTTTAACTTTATTATTTCCATATAATCACACCATAAGAAGTATAGTTTAATTATGAAAAGGGATAGAAAAAATTCCCATGAGAATACTATAGTAAACAATAATTTAGAAAAAAGACTTAAACACAATCCCCGTAAAAGATTTTACATGCCATTTATGCTTCCTTTCCTTAATCCCCATCCTCTTTTAATCCACAGCCTTAGTCATAACAATATCAAATAGGACTTTGAACATATGTAAGAGACACAATATTAAACTCTCAGGGTCAAATTTTGATGTGTTGTTTTGTTGTTTAAATCTTTAAAATCTTCTTTTTATATATGATAAAGAAACAAAAAAGGAAAAGCACATCCTCTTCCCCCGGCCTTAGGGGGAAAAAACCCTATGTTGCATTTGTCAAGTATGTGGTCCAGATTCAAAAAGCGATTTACTTTGATGGTTCTTTTAGCAGTACATTTCAACACTCTTCTAAAGCAGAATTTTTCTTATTAAAACACAGAATTCTGAATACTTAAACTTAATCCTCCTTTGAAATTTTTTTTCTTTTTTCTTCTGGTAGCATTTCAATGACTAAGAAGTTTCTTCCACTCCAGCTTGTTTTTAATATGCTCAAAATTTGAAGGTTACCTCTACTAGCTATTCTCCAGTGCCTCCAATTTCTTACTCAAAACTAAATTTTCTTTAACTAAATTCAAAGACACAGTTTTATGAGCTTAGGCGTAGTTTAACTTCTGGCGGGGGGGGGGAGCTACAGTCAGGCCAATGAGGGGAGGCAAATGTGATGCCTGTTTGAGGCTTGCAGTTTGTGGGGACAAGCTCCTCCTCCCTGCCCAAACTAGGCCCATGCTTATGAATCTTATTTTTGGTATAATGTGTTTCTAAATGGGACTGTCTAAATTTTGTCAGAATAAGAACCAAAAGCTGTATCCAGTTTCACAAGTTTCGATGAATACATTTTAGCTTTAATTCTAGAGAGCTTGCCACAGATGAAGCTTCACAATTGTTACCATCTGTAAGATATACAGTAACAGCCAAGGAATCTGTAGGTAAATTCTTTGGGGCAGATACCGTGTCTCCAACTGGATTTTGTAAAGCACCAAGCGAACTGACAAATAAATATTTTATCATTAGGTATTGAGACCATGGTTACTAAAGCAGTTTTAAAAAGTAAAGACGTGTCTGGCTGAGGAACATTCCCTCAGTTAAAACAAGCAAAAAACATTATTTTAGAAATGTAGAAGGTTCCCCTTAACAGATTGCTACAGTTAAAGCCTTGGACGGTGAGGTGTATACTCTTTCCATACATATGCAATAAGAGCAATGCAGTTGCCTTTTGCTTACATTTTCTCAGCAATATTTCCAGCTGAACTACCCTGATCCCCAAGCACAAGTAATCACATTATATAAAATTCAGGGGTGATGGGTGCCCATGTCATGTCGTGATCCCTCTGGCGTTTTGATTTTTAGTAGGGATGCAATTAGGGCTATACCTGTTCATCATTTGTTTGTCTGGCTTTCCAACCCGCTAAAGCAGATTAGATAAATGTGTGGAAAAGAGCAATAGGATAAATCTGTAATGTTGCAGTGCTGTGAAAAATGCTAATATGATGAGATTCTCGTGTAATATTAATTTAGAAATACTACAGCTTCATTCTAGTTTACCTTCAACATTGCCTGAGAATGAAAGGCAATAGCATGCAGTTCTGTGTTTGCGACTAAACCTGTGTAGTTTCCTCTGCCCTCTGCCCAAGGTCAGCTCATGCATGGGTATCTGACTGGGGTTACAAGAGCTATACAGTTTCTTTGGGAATCAACAATAATATGCAGAACATTGAAACTATCTGCATTTTTGCTTAGGTTCCAACATAGAGATTTGGGGGAAATAAATGATCATAACCTTTATCATACTGAAATATTTAGCTAAGATATACTGGTACATAAATGATTGCTAATGCAATGCTAGTTGCTTTATGTAGAACATAGATATCTATCTGTGTTTGTATATACAGATTATTCTTTTTCCCTCCTCCTCCTTTTAATATTCTAATTAGGGAAAGTCTGCTGGTCTCAGCTGCCTTTACAGTTGACTTCATTGTCAGTTCTCAGCTGGCCAATAGGGGTAATTTTGCATGGGTGGCTGACTTCTTTCTTTCCATAATATGCCCAGTTCCCACAGGTTTTGCTTCATGCACACTGCAATATTTCATTGCTCTGTCACTAAATCAGTCACGCTCTGCAACTTTCAGTATACATTTCATTTGCACTACATGTGGTCTTTCTTATAGCTTGTGTTTTAATATGTTGGTAGAATAAGCAACACCTTTACTAAGAAAAAGCAAACAACTCAATATGGATCCTATCCTGTATGAGTCCAGCCACACAGTTCTGATTACAGGAATGTAGCAGGGTTAATGTTGCTGTAGGAAGCTTAACTTTTTCATTTCATGATTTTTTTTCTTTTTTCACTTTAAATTGTGCAACATTAACATTGCATTGACATAGTATTTTTGCATTTAGTTTATATATAAAATATTTACACTGTGATATAAGTTTTTCTGACTGAAAATTCTGATTTACACGAGAGATTGTCAAAACTACTGTGGGGAAAATGGAAAAATATTAATGCTATACTTTGGCTTCCTAATAGGTTATATCAAAGATTACTACCATTACTGCTAATCCTTCATGCTTACAGAATATAGGGTCTGATCCAAAGCACATTGAAGTCAATGGAAAGATTCCCATTGACTTCTGTGGGCTTTGGATAAGGTTCATGTGCCTTTGAAGAATCTCCTTCCATCTAAGGCTGAAAACATCCCTGTGAAATAGATAAGTGTTATTGGCCTCATTTTTGTACAAATGAGCAAACTAAGGCATAGAACTATGGGGACTTGAACAATGTCATACAACATGTCTGTTGTTCCAGTAATAGGGCTTAGATCTCCTGACTCCCAGTCTCATGCTGTAACCACAAATTCACCATTAAAATCTCAGAGTTCCACATCAGAAGCAGACACAGAGTGTTGTAAGGGGAAAATCACTATTTCGTAGTTTTCAGACTGAAAACACTGACCTAGGACAAAGGTACATGGCACTATTTGTAATGTAATGACATAGGTAGGCATACAGATAAATATAAAATCAGGGCATTTTAGTTCCCACACACACTAGACCTAGAGACACCCATGGGGAACAACAGCTGTAGCAGGAAGGAACTTGCATGGACCTGATTATGGAATCTGTTTCTAGATCTGTAAGACTCCTTCCCCAGAGCATCCAATGGCACCATATGAGCTGAAGGCACACAATGTAAATCAGGGCTATCCAGCCTCCCCATTCTCAGCAAGATTGAAAGGGACCTGTCTAGGGCACCAGGCCTATCCACATTCTCTTTCTCCCCCTCTATGAGGGGAGCAACAGCTGCAGCTGAGAGGAACCTCCACACCCTGACATCATTCACTCAGTTCTGAAAGTTGGTCTCTGGATTTTGTTTTTCCCCATTTGCTCTTCGATTACTGTTGGTTGCTGGTCTCCCTTCATTCAAACCCTCTTGTACTCTTGCTACAATTCAGCTGTCCTGCCTCACTCTCTTGCCCGTTGTGCTTCTCTCCCTCCTTCTCTAGATCTCCCGACTTTCTAACATTTAGTCCCACACTCCTCTTCCCTTCTCACCCCTATGGCCACTTTGCTTGTACATTATATACCTGTCCTCCACCCAATGTCTGTTTCTTGTCTTGTAAGCTCTTCTGGGCAAGTACTTTGTCTTCCTATATATCAGTACAATGCCTAGCATATTTTCTTTGCTACCACTTATAAATAACAATAATAAAGGGGGGGAAATTCTTCCTCAACTTGCCCCCTTTGGGAACAGCCAGACAAGTCTCTCCTATATCATGAATGAAACTACGTGCAGTAAGCATGCTATTTTGGCAAATACATTGGAATTGCAATAACTGCAGGGCTAAACTGTTAAGTTGTCAGACACTGTAGATGTCAAAAAATGCTCTGAAAATCTGGCCTAGATAAATGCCTGTGTTCTACACGTGTATATTTGTACTTCAGTTTATATCTAGAAAACACCTGAATGAGTTAAGACTGAAATATGCATTTTGATTCTTTCCCCTTAAAGGTTTCCTACCTAAAATGCAAAGGAAGCAGAGAGCTGTTTTAAAAAATGAAACACTTTCCTCCTTCACTGCCTAGGAGCTTTGCACTTGGCTGTATTCGGATGGATACAAAAGCTCAGGCCAATGAATCCTTGAAAAAAGCAATAGGCAAAAAAAGGGGATTACAATATTTGATCATTTCCATCCTAGTTGTCAGCTATAGGAAGGAAAAAGTAATAGGAGAAGATTTTGAGAAGCTTTACTCCTGACAACTGTCTAAGGGCATGTCTACACTTACCTCCGGAGCGATCAATCCAGCAGGGGTTGATTTATCACATCTAGTGAAGACGTGATAAATTGACCACCTAGTGCTCTCCCGTTGACTCCGGTACTCCACCGGAGCGAGAAGCGTAGGCGGAGTTGACAGGGGAGCATCAGCAGTCGACCTACCACAGTGAAGACACCGCAGTAAGTACTCTAAGGCGCCCCCCCACCCCCAGTGTAGACCAGGCCTAAGGCTGCTGGTTTGTATCTCCTTCTTCAGAAGGCCAAGCATGGCTGTTCCAACATTCAGAGTCTTTCAGAGGAGAAATACCTTTCATAAAATGGATGAGGAGTGGGTCCTTAGCTTTTTTATTGTGAGGTATTTTTCAAATCACTTCTTCTCAATCTGGTGTATTGGTGTTGCTCCAAAAGACAACTAATATTCAGTAGTGTTTCTGCAAACTGTTGAATGTAGTGTGACCTGTTACAAAGAAACTGTCTTGTAAGGTCTTTGTGCCCATTCCACCAGGTCTGTGGAAGTGCCCAAGGGATATTTCATCAAGTCTCTGTGTAAATCCATCCCTTTAAAACTGTGGAGTCTTCATGTAGTCTTGAGTGTATTATGTAGTTAGTGTTGTTGTCTGGATTTAAAGGTTAGTCACATAAATCAGTGCTGCAGTCTCTTTTGGATTAAGTGATCCTCGCTCTTCTTTTGGGATAAATAATGCTTAATAAAATCCATTAACAGAGATTTCTGGAGATATTTCATTAAAAAAATACTTTTTAATTTTCCACGCCTCTGCATTTCTGAATTCTGGATAGGAACATTAGCAAAGCACCTACACAGGGAGCTGCTGTTGCAGTATTCCTAGACTGACTGGCAGCAGGAAATACTAGAATGTCATGAGAAATGATTTTTTTTTTAAATATTTCTGAACTTTTGAATGCTTATGAACTTTTTTAAACAAAATCGTGTCTGTCCCGGATTTATTTGTGTGTCTGTTAACCTTTTGTCCGTTCCTGTGTCTTTTAGAGCATATGCTTTCCAGTGCAAGGACTGTCTCTTTTTATATGTGTTTGTATAGTGCTCAGCCCACAATTTGGGGCTTTATGCACTATTATAATATAAATATTCAAATTTAATAACCATGACAATCAATCTGATGACAATATATGTTGGTCTCCTTTATATAGCTGTGGACACCATGTTAAGACACACAATCCTAATTAAGGTCAAATTGCTTTTTAATGTGGAAATCCCTAAAGCTTCAAGAGTGTAGCTATATGGAGGCAATAAGGCCCTTATACAGAAATTGAATGTATATTGACATTCCACTGTATCTGCACACAGTGCCATTATTGTCAATGGGAGTCTGCACACAGCTGGAATTTCCTCCTAAGATCTCTTTCCACTCAGCTTCCCAAGAAATCAGTTTGACTCCAGATTTTGTCACTCAGGTATTTTTATTTGGCATTCAGCAAAGTTACACTGAATTGATCAGACTCAAGCGTAGAGGTGGGTATAGGGCATACCACATGCAAAATCACACTGAAAACCTCTTTCTTTATATACGTTTCCAGATTACCTTGCACTTACTATACATTGCATCACACGTTTTGGGATTGGCTTGGTTCCTTTGTAGGAACCAAGTCCTGTACAGCATTCTCTGTCCATGCACTGTCCATCTACGACTTACTCTTTGCCTCATCTTATGTTCCAGCTTATTTTGTCCATTGTAAATGGTCCTCTGGGTGTTCTGCCTCTTAGCTTACTGAGCCATTTACCTATTTTAGCACAGTCTGTTTCCAGCCTACTGATCCATTTACGTCCCTAATCCTGTCTCCCAAGAAATGAGACCTTACCCATGTCTAATTACTCATGTCTAGCCAGGCCTATACACATGTGCTTCAGTGTACCTGCATACAATCAGTGTAAGACTGGGACCTAAATTTGGAGATTCTCAGTTGCTGTTAAGTAATACATTGGATTTGAGTGCAAAGAGCAATTAACAAATGTTGAATTATACATGGTGAAAATTCTGCATGATAATAAAAGCAAATAAAAGAGGAGAGAAAAATAAAATGACTGTTAGATTGTAAATAGCTCAAAGAAAGGACCAGGTCTGATGTTGATACAGCAGAATGGGGTCTTAAACCTGATTGGAACCTCTGCGCATTACAGTAATACAAATATTGGGTACCTACAGTATATGTCAGTGTGCTTACCAACCACCACACACATCCCACTATGCTAACATGGATGCTCTTCCCCCCGCCCCCTTTTTAAGAACAGGATTGACATTATGAAAGCCAACTTCTGAGTTCATTATAGAAATCACAGATATAAAACAGGGGGCTTCGATAAGAACCCTTTGCGATATATTTCATACACTTTTCTAACATAAGTGTGCAGTATTTCTTCTGGATACTGAATTACATCTGCATAATGTTATGAAAATAGATATCTCATTATCAGGATCCTTACAAGCCTGATTCCTCAGAAAGCAAAGCACGTCCTTCCTGACATTAAAGATTCTTCTGGTCAATGCCTGCTTTATTCTGGTAAAATTTGAAAAACAATTGGTAAAATTTGGTAAAATGTGAAAAACAGTGATAATCACTAACATATTATTCAGAAAGTTTATTCTATTGAAGCCATTTTGAATGCAAAACATATTCTACATAGTGTATTACGAATTGGCTTTTAAGATTCTACATGATTTGAGGCTCTTTTATTTTGAAATAAACAGAATACATTTACCGTACATTTGGTTGTCATTTCAAATCTTCTTGGACTGTTACAGCTGTCTTCTGCCACAAATGACATATTCCCTCTTCCCCGGTTCACTGTTGATGGGTGGCTGCCTCTGCTCGTATTCTATTTTTATTTGACCTGAAGCCAATTGCATATATTCCAGTGGACAGAAATGGACCTCGCATGACTTTCATTCCTGTTCCTTCAAGCTGGTCTGCTGAAATGATTGATATTTCCCAATGACTACCACACTGAAGATTAAGTATCAGAGGGGTAGCCGTGTTAGTCTGAATCTGTAAAAAGCAACAGAGGGTCCTGTGGCACCTTTAAGACTAACAGAAGACTAAGTCCTTTCCGCTTTGCTTGATTTACACTGGCTTTCTCAGATTTGGTCTTGGATTGCAAACCAGACAGGTCCCCATTATTTAATAACTAAAGCAGTGGAGTGGCTAGAGGTACTGTTGCAAGACTACATCCTGCTTTTTGGAGATGCCATTCTGATGCAAAGGAGTCTAATGGTTCATTACCAGGGAAAGCCCATTGTTTTCCTGGTATACCTGCTGTATTTTAAAATGTATAGGTTGGTGGCCTCATTTGCACGGTTTAAAAGGATAGAAACCTTTTCAGCTTTTCAAAAAGATAAATCCTAGAACAACAGGCAGGAGTCCATCAGCACAAACAGCACAGTCTACATTCATAGATGAACACATTACAAAGGAGAGAGAGACAAGGTGGGTGAGGTAATATCTTTTATGGGCTCAACTTTCTGTTGGTGAGAGAGGCAAGCTTTCCAGCTTACACAGAGCTCTTCTTCAGGTCTGGGAAATGTATTCAGTGTTACAGCTGAATACAGGGTGGAACAGATTGTTTAGCATAAGTAATTAACACACATTTCAAAGGACCAGTCAAGGTGAAGTGGCCTATTAACACCTCTGCAGTCATGGGGGCAGGAAAGCTGGGGGGGGGGGTGTCTTATGGATTATACATTGTTGTAATGAGCCATACACCAGGTGTCACTATTCAGTCCATGATTTTTAGTGTCCAGCAAAGTTATGAATTTAAGCTCCCAGGCTCATCTTTTGAAGGTGTTGTGCAGGTTTCCTTTGAGGATGAGGACTGAGAAGTCAAATTGTTTACCAACAGGTGATATGGTGTTTCTGTCTTCTATCATTTTGCTATATGAGTTAATCTGAGCGTGTAATGGTTGTCTGGTTTCACCCACATAGTTTTTATTGGGGCAGTTAGTGCACTGGATGAGGTACATGACATGTCGTGATAGGCATGTGGAGGACTCAGGGGTCTTGAAAGGTGTGTTGTGAGCGGTGTTGATCATGGTAGAAGTGGAGGTTTGTGTGCAGGTTTTGCATCTGTTGTTCTGGCAGGATCTTCCGTAAGAGTGCCATGGCCAGATATGATGGGTTTGCCTGGGTTCCCTTGTTTGTGTATTTTGGGAAGTGTAGAAGCTCCCTGGGGTGGCTTCATGGGGAATGAGATTGTAGAGTTTCTCTTGGAGTTGTTTTGGGAAGGATTTGATGATATCCTTAAATTCCTAAGTAAATTGTGGTGTGGTGTCTTCTTTGAGTTCTTTATAATAGATGGTGTGGGAGAGTTGTTGGTTGGCTTCATTAACATAGTCATCATGGTTGAGGACTATGATGGCACCTCTTTTGTCTACTGGTTTCATTCCGATCTGGTGGTTGGATTTCAGGGACTGTTTAGCTGTCCTCTCAGCAGTGAAGAGATTGTGGAGGATCTGATGTTTGTTAAGGATTTCACAGTCAATTTTTTTCCAGAAAGCAATCAATGTAATGATCAGAGCATGGTTTCATCTGCTGTGGAGTGTCCATTCAGATGGTTGTTTTTTCTTCTGACTGTTGGTGAGGACTTTGTAATTGTGGACAGTGTCATCAACTCAAAAGCTTGTCTCTCTCACCAACAGAAGTTGGTCCAGTAAAAGATATTACTTCACCCACCTGGGACCCCTAATGTCCTGGGACCAACACAGCTACAACAACACTGAATACAACTTATTACAAATAGCATTTTGCTCAGGAATCTTGGTTGTCCAGCCTTATGATTTCTCTCAAGCAATAGGCATGCAAATGCCCATAGAGTTATTACCATATGGTTTAATGGAAATAGCACTTTCTGCTATTGTCTGCATTTCTGATTTCCCAGACACAGATTGAGATTTTTTTCATATAAAATAAATAAAGGCAAAAATCTCAATTGACAGGATGTTGAGCATAATTTGTTCCTGTGTACACTGACTGCAGAGTCAAGGTCAGCTTTGTATTAGTTGATAATTAGGGTCATGCATGGGCGGCGCATATCGTAGGCTGGGGAAGGCTATGCCAGGCTATGCTGGGCGCTGCCACCTGCCTGCCCAGTGCCCTGGGGCTGGGGGATGCACGCTGCCCACCTAGCACTCCAGGGCTGGGTGCGCTCGGGCTTCAGCAGGGGAAGGAGGGTGGGAGGGACAGGGCCTCAGGCAGAAGGGGCAGGCCAGGCTGGGGGCTAGTTTCCCTGAACCCATAGTTCACCCACCACCCGTGAGGCCATGTTCTAACTCGATATACTTCTCCAGTGAAGACAAGCCCTAAAACAAAGGTCTCAAAAGGCAAAGAAAACTTACTAGGGCAGAGACAAATATAAATGAAACTAAGCAAAGAAAAATGTTGCTGAATATATGGGAAAACCTCCTAATATGAGATCTATTATGTTGTAGAATAGTCTCCCAAAGAAAATGGTGGAATGACCAGTCTTTTGGTCAATTAAAGTTGGACTAGATAAAGCATTTGGGGACAGACTGTAAGGAACAAATCCGCACTGGAAAGAGTCTAGGGTTACCATACGTCTGGATTTTCCCGGACATGTCCGGCTTTTTGGGCCTCAAATCTCCGTCCGGGAGGAAATCCCAAAAAGCCGGACATGTAGGGAAAATAGGGAGGGAGGGGTCGTGGGGCTTGGGTCCGGGCCGGAGCCGCTGGGGCCAGCAGTGCTTGGCCGGGGGCCGGAGCCGCTGGGGCCGGCGGTGCTCGGCCGGGGCTGCTGGGGCCGCCGGGGCCAGGGCGGGCCGGAGCCGCTCGGCCGGAACCAGGGCCGGCGCTCCAGGGCCCGAGCCGAGCCGGGCGGGAGATGCTGGGGCCAGAGCCTCTTGGCCTGGGCCGACCGGCCGCCAGAGGGTGCCGCTTGGCCGGGGGGGCCGGACTGGGCCGCGCCGCGCCCCGCCCCAGCCCCAGCCCCAACCCCAGCTTACCTGCTGCCTCCCTGTTTCAGGCTTCCCGCGAACATTTGATTCAGAGCAGAGCGTTCAGGGGAGGGGGCAGAGTTGGGGCGGGGACTTTGGGGAAGGGGCGGGGCTGGGAGCAGAGTTGGGGCGGGGCCCCTTGGAGTGTCCTCCTTTTTTTAAATTAAAATATGGTAACCCTAGTGTTGCCTTATCAGTTGCTTCCATCTCTTATGTCTGTGAAAAAGAAACAATGGGATTCTGTTCTAAGGACTGATTTGGGCAAACACTTGTTTATGTCCAAGTGATCACCCGCATCATCCAGATTCATAAAACTTTGAACTTCCCAAATCAAACTTGTGCACAGAAGCTGAATCTGTGACTATTTTAAGGACAGAGCACGTTCTAATAGATATTCCAGTGTCATGGGAAGTCAGCTGTTTATAATGGGCACTCTCAGGAGTTGTAACATTTATCTGCAGCCCAGTGGCTTTAAAAAAAAAAAAAAAAAAAGGGGGGGGTGGGACATTTTCTTACCTTTGAAAAAAATCAAAGAAATCCAAAGAAATTAGTTTCAGTCTGATCCTTTCAACTGGCTGCTTGTTGATCACTATAAATGAGAGCTAAACACATCAACAAGCATGGTGAAAAGGCTTTTGTAAAGCTGATTTGATACACTGATCTGAATGGTCACTAAAACCTAATTACACCGTAAAGTGATTCTCATTAGTATTGGTAGCAGAATTTACTGTAAGTGCTTTCAAATCACCATCAATTTATGCTAAAAATTAATTATTGAGTTCTTTTCCTTTGTATTAATCTGGCCCCTTACAATGCAAAGTTTGTCTGACTATTTCAAAGGTAAAATTGCCACATTTATTTTACGACCCTGTTAAGACACGTCTGTGCAACTTCTTGTACATGGTTATGGTAACAGTAATCCTTTCAGAACAAAACAATTCCATCTAAACAGAACATATAATGTAATTCAAATGGTTTTATGGAATAAAATGTATTTGAGTGGCATATCTACACTGCATATAAAGATCCTGTGTGAGTCGTACACTCCATAACTGCAGCCATGCCCTTCAGTGTTTATAAATGGTAAAAAATAACCGAATAATAAAAATGCAGGAATGAAAAACACTTGAAGGATAATTCAAAACAGTACAGTCCTTGATATATTATTTACATTATGGTGTTTGCAGAGAAGAAACAATTTGTATAATACTGTATCTGTATTAGTGTTTTAAAAGGGCACATTATTTAAGTAATACTTTTTTATTTTGGAGTATTAAGAAATTGTATCTTAGAGATATAGAACAACCTTTTTCTTTTGTGGGTGATATATTGTAAAGGAGGAAGACAATTTTTTAAAGGCTGAACAATTTTATTTTTTTTCTTTTAGCCCTAGACCACCAATTCCTCTGTCTCTCCTATTATCAGAAGAAGAAGCATGCAAAATAATTCAATCATTCTGGAGAGGTTATCGGGTAAGAGTCAGCTATAATTATTTTGCATGATGCTGAATCTGTGTGACTGTGAAGGCCCTGGAGAAAACCCTTACATAAATTTTAAGTAGCAGAGACTATAAATAACTTTTAAGACCACTATGGTTCACTGGCGTTGGATATGCTTGTATGTAAGTTGTCTAGTGGCTCAGATCTTTTCACAGGAGTTATGGCAATGCACTCTGCTTTGTTTTCTTCACAAAGAAGCTTACTAGGGCTGTCAAGTGATTAAAAAAATTAATCGTGATTAATTGCACGATTAATTGCACTGTTAAACAATAATAGAAAACCATTTATTTAAATATTTTTGGATGTTTTCCACATTTTCAAATATTTTTATTTCAATTACAACACAGAATACGAAGTGGACAGGGCTCACTTTATATTTATTTTTATTACAAATATTTGCATTGTAAAAAACAAAAGAAATACACCTCTACTCGATATAACGCGGCCTGATATAACATGAATTTGGATATAACGCAGTAAAGCAGCGCTCCGGGGGTGGCGGGGCTGCGCACTCCGGTGGATCAAAGCAAGTTCAATATAACGCCATTTCACCTATAACGCGGTAAGATTTTTTGGCTCCCAAGGACAGCGTTATATCGAGGTAGAGGTGCAGTATTTTTCAATTCACCTAATACAAGTACTGTAGTGCAATCTCTTTATCATGAAAGTTGAACTTACAAATGTAGAATTATGTAAAAAAAAAAAAAACTACATTCAAAAATAAAACAATGTAAAACTTTAGAGTTTAGAAAGTCCACTCAGTCCTACTTCTTGTACAGCCAGTCGCTCAGACAAACAAGTTTGTTTACATTTGCAGGAGATAATGCTGCCCACTTCTTGTTTACAATGTCACCTGAAAGTGAGAACGGGGGCGTTGCAAAATATTTACGTGCCAGATAAAGATTCATATGTCCCTTCATGCTTCAAGCAACATTCCAGAGGATGTGCGTCCATGCTGATGGCGGGTTTTGCTAGATAACAATCCAAAGCAGTGCGGACTGACACATGTTCAGATGCCACCAGCAGAAGGTTGATTTTCCTTTTTGATGGTTTGGGTTCTGTGGTTTCTGCATCAGAGTGTTGCACTTTTAAGACTTCTGAAAGCATGCTCCACACTTTGTCTCTCTCAGATTTTGGAAGGCACTTCAGATTCTTAAACCTTGGGTCGAGTGCTGTAGCTATCTTTAGAAATTTCACATTGGTATCTTCTTTGCATTTTGTCAAATCTGCAGTGAAAGTGTTCTTAAAATGAACAACATGTGCTGGGTCATCATCTGAGACTGCTATAACATGAAATATATGGCAGAATGTGAGTAAAACAGCAGGAAACATACAATTCTTCCCCAAGGAGTTCAGTCATAAATGTAATGAATGCATTATGTTTTGAATGGGCGTCGTCAGCATGGAAGCATGTCCTCTGGAATAGTGGCCAAAGCATGAAGAGGCATACGAATGTTTAGAATATCTGGCATATAAATACCTTGCAATGCCAGCTACAAAAGTGGCATGTGAATGCCTGCTCTCACTTTCAGGTGACGTAAATAAAAAGTGGACAACATTATCTCCCGTAAATGTAAACAAACTTATTTCTTTTACTGATTGAACAAGAAGTAGGACAGAGTGGATTTGTAGGCTCTAAAGTTTAACATTGTTTTGTTTTTTAATGCAGTTATGTAACAAAAAAAATCTACATTTGTAAATTGCAGTTTCACGATTGAGAGTATACTACAGTACTTGTATGAGGTGAATTGAAAAATACTATTTCTTTTGTTTATCATTTTTACAGTGCAAATATTTGTAATAAAAAATAATAGTATAAAGTGAGTACTCTACACTTTGTATTCTGTGTTGTAATTGAAATCAATATATTTGAAAATGTGGAAACATATCCAAAAATATTTAATAGATCTCAATTGGTATTCTACTGTTTAACAGTGCGATTAAAACTGCGATTAATTTTTTTAATTGTGATTAATTTTTTTTGAGTTAATCGCGTGAGTTAACTGCGATTAATCGACAGCCCTAAAGTTTACAGAAAATTTTATTTTAGAAATATTGTTTTCCCTTGGGAGCCCTCCAAGTTTTATTTCAGCCTTTAACTAGTAGGTGTGGGATAAAATTTCCAAATTGTATGTGTGGGTGTGGAGGTGGACATGAGAAAGATTGATGGGGAAAGTAAAGAAAAAAAAGTGTAGTATAGAGAGCGGGAGAGAGAAATGAGACATAGAAGGAGACAGAATATATTTAGGAAAGGTAGAGGGCACAATGTAAGGAGAGAGAGAGCAGGAAAATGTGGAAACAGACATTGAAGACAACTTAGGAAAAGATATACCATGATCTCTTATAGGAAATAAACATAGAGCAAATCCAAGAAGGGCAAAAGAAAGTAAAACCAATAAGGGGTGTAGTAAGTAGTACTGGGTAAATTTCTTATTTGACAGTTTTCAACAGTTTGCTCTATAGTTGGCTTACATACGATTTGTTGAATAATAGAAGATGAATATTTTTCTGTTATTCACCAGGTCTACTAGTAAATTTATATATATAAAAAAATTATTAAATAGAAAGTTGATTGACAATGTTACAGTTAAATACACCAAATAGTGAATAGTACACAACTGGTTACTTCCTTTAAATTGAAGGGAGCATAGGTTTGGGAGGAGGGGCATGACCTGTGAGGAGTGGTGGTATACTACCCTGGCTAGTTATACTCTTAATTAACATACCAATTTTTCAAAGCCATTGCTCTTAAAGTGCTTTAGAAAGAAGGTTAAATAACATGATCTCCATTTCATGATGAAAAAAATGAGGCACAGAGAATATATATGCAGAATATTTAATTGTGTTTATAGGCAGGACTGGTAGCATGCCCAATACTTCCCATTTTAAGAATCTGTTTTTCAGTGGCTACTGACTTCGCTAAACTTTTACCATTTGGGCTGAAATCTTCCGAACAGTTCGGCCATTTCCAAGATGGAGGCTAGGGAAACATACATTGTTTTGCCAGTGTTAAAAAATTCTGGCAACCTTTTCTTTGAAAAACTCTAGCATGCCCATATTTTGGAGCAGCATTTGAAATTTGGCAGAGTGGAGGCCTTTGTATCAAAAATGTGCTGTTTGCTGTCCTCATAAAAATCTGCCCAAATATGGCCAAGTCAAATTTAGTCTTTGAAAAATCATAATTTGCACATGATCAATAGAGACTCTATAGATTTTAGCATCTAATGTCCCTGAAGATTCTGTCTGCACAGGGCATGCACCAGCCCAGGACTGAGCAGCACCTGGAATTGCATCTCTGCAGGCTGTATCAGGTCTGAGTCCAGGCACCTGTGCTCTGAATGACCCCTGTGCTAGGCTCAGGTAGCGTGAAGGAGGAAGCTGCCTGATTCAAAAGCAGAGGGGACAAGACCTAGACCTACAGTGGGGCCTGGGAGTGAATGGACTGGGGCAAGAAGCCTGGAGTGAAGGGAGAGATGGAAACTGGGACTGGGAGTTGGGGTAGGTGAGACTGAGACTGGCTAGTCAAGGAGATTGGGACTGGGAGTCAGTTGGCCTGGGGAACATGCTGGGGAGTGGGGTGGCTGTAGGCCATGATGCAGGAGAGAGAGATGGATCAGATGAGGAGCCAGGAGGGGGTGGCAGAAACTTAGACTAGCTGGGCAAGGAGCTAGGAGAGAAGGATTTCGAGGCCTGGGAAAGAACTGTGAATGTCTGGGCAATGAAGCTGGGCTTGGAAGTCGGGGGAGAGTGGGATGCAGATAGGGAGTCCAGAGGGGTCAGACTAGGACTTGCTGGACATGGAAACTGGAGTGAGAAGCCTGAGGCGTGGAAACTGGGACTCGCTGGGTGAGGAGACTGGAACTGGGATAAGGATCCAAAGGTGAGAAAAAGATAGGAGTGGGACAGACACACGTTGGAAGGAATGGGGCAGACTAGGCCATACTTAAGGGGGAATAGGCAGAAGAGTCCGTACCTACTAGAGCACTCTCCTCTCCAGAGCCTGGAATGGAGCCCAAGCTTTCTGTCTCACCATTTGTCTGTTATCAACAAGTATTTGTGAAATAGACAGGCAAAATGTCCCATCCCCCTCTATTGCTGGTCTCTACTAAGGATGACAATCTGCTATCACTAACTCCATTAGCTCAAGTAGCAAAGGTCAGTATGAATGATCTAAACAGGGCCAGCTCCAGGCACCAGGCACCCAAGCTGGTGCTTGGGGCGGCACCTGGAGGGGGGCGGCGGCGCGGCGCTCTGGGCGGCGGGGGGGGGGGGAGAGCGGAGCCCCCGGCAGGGCTCGCTGCCCTCCCCCCGGGGGCGCGCGCGCCCCCCCCCGGGGGGGGGGGGGGGGGGGCGGCCGGAGGCTTTTTCGCCTGGGGCGGCGAAAAAGCCAGAGCCGGCCCTGGATCTAAAGCAGGGGTCGGCAACCTTTCAGAAGCAGTGTGCCGAGTCTTCATTTATTCACTCTAATGTAAGGTTTTGCTTGCCAGTAATACATTTAAATGTTTTTAGAAGGTCTCTTTCTATAAGTCTTTAATATATAACTAAACTATTGTTGTATGTAAAGTAAATAAGGTTTGTAAAATGTTTAAGAAGCTTCATTTAAAATTAAATTAAAATGCAGAGCCCCCCCAGACCGGTGGCCAGGACCCGGGCAGTGTGAGTGCCACTGAAAATCAGCTTGTGTGCCGCCTTCGGCACGTGTGCCATAAGTTGCCTACCCCTATCTAAAGGCTCCAACCTTGCTAATGACCCATGTGGATGTCAGTATAATGCCTCATGATGGAATTTCTGTTCTTTCAATTTGTTTTTTTTTCAAAACCTATGAAATCACACACAAAAAACTATGTTAAAAGGTTATTCTTAAGGTTGTAAAATCAAGCACTCAAAAGTTAGGAAATGCCGGAATTAATGTTGTCTGTGCAACCTTAGTTCAACCGTTTTGTACATATGCATTACGTTACAATCTTTAATTACATACTATTTTTTCCACAGGACCCCTGCCTCATTCATTGCTAAAACACATTATAACTCCGACTGACTTCAATGATGGCAGTCAAAACCCCCATTGACTTTAGTGGGGCTAGTTTTGATGCCCTTTCAGTAGCTGAACAATTTCCTCAGGACTAACCACTAATGTTGGTTCATAGATCAGCAAAAGAGGCCTTATACTCGTGGTACGATCTGTGGCCTCTCCCACTTGCACGCTATACTAGCCCCAAAGTAAAGCACCTCAGCCAGGCAGGATAGGGAAGAGACCTCTAATGACTTTGGAATCCAGATGTCCTGTTATACCATTTGTAGCTTCATCAATACATCACAGGCCCACTTTGATCAAAAGAATTAACAGAAATGTTAGCAAATGTGTAAATTAATCTGTAGCATTTTCCAAATATTTTGGCTAGTGCTTCATAGGTCACTCCAGTTTACATCCAGCATTCCTCCTGACAGCTATTCCATGTGATAATGTACTTTAACAAAGTGATACTGAAGTTTCTTTATTTAAATTTTAAAAATAAAACAAGGGATGAGGAAGCAGTATAACCGTGACATAACACATTATTTTATTCATCATGAGTGAGTTTTCTTTTTCTAAGATGTGAATAACCTCTAGACTAGTGGTCCCAACGTGGTGCCCGCGGGTGCCATGGCACCCGCCAGGGCATTTATGTGCGCCCACCTAGTGCCCAGCAGGGGAGAGAAGCCGCGGCCCAGTGCCTGACGGGGACAGAGAACTCAGGCTGTGGGTGCGGTGTTCTCTGTTTCCGGCACAGGGCCGGCTCTAGACACCAGCGCTACAAGCATGTGCTTGGGGCGGCTCTTTCCAAGGGGCGGCACTCCCGCCCCCCCCCCCCTTTTTTTTTTTGCTTGAGGCGGCAAAAAGCCAGGAGCCCGCCCTGGCCACAGCCCTGCGAGCATCGTCCCCTGGAGCCGAACCCGGGCTGTGGCGGCGAGAGGGGCTCCAGGAGTGTGTGAGGAGCTGAGGAGTGAGGGAAGCGGGGCCCGGGATGCAGGAGGAGGGGTACTGCTGCTGCCACCGCTGCTGCTCTGAGTCTCCCCAGGGCAGTGCAGCGTTTCCCCACTCGAGTGGGCTGGGCAGGGGGCGCGGATCCCGGCTTGCGTGCTGATGGGGCAAGTGGCTGGGCAGCCCAAGCTGCCCCCTCCTGCCCCTGGACCCAGCCCGCCGCACACCTCCTCCGCCTCAGCCCCGCGCTGCTTGCCCCGGGCCCCCACAGCGCCGGGGTGGGGAGAGGCAGAGCCCGGCTCCAAGCGGGGTATACTGCCCCGCCAGGGGACCCCCCCGCAGCTCGGGCACCTGGGGGTCAGTGTCCATCCTCTCGGCTCTGCCTGCAAGGGGCTGGGGAAGCACCAGTCATCGCCTGCCCCTCTCAGCCCTTGCACCCGCCATCCCGCTCGCAGCCTCTTCACTTGTACCTCCCCCCCATCACTCCTTCGCTGCACCCCTTCCCCTTGTACTCTCCCTTCACCCGCACCTCTCCCCGTGTACCCCCCCAGCCCTCTCCTCCCCCACCGCCCCCTTCCCCTGCACCTCTTCTCCCACAACCCTCCTCCGTGAGTACATCACACCCCGCTTCTCTGCCAGTGTAGAGCCCCCAAGCACTCCCACACCCGCTTCTGTGCCTGAACCCTCTTTACTAGATCCCCATCCCTTTCCAGGTACAAGGTTTGAGGGTTAGTCCCTATGCCTTCGGAGCACTAAAGATGGGGTTGCAGGGGACGGGGGGGGTGAGATTTATACTAAAGTGAAATAAAAATAGGAGAAACGGTTTGATCCCCACTGCAAGTGTAAACAGGGATTGCTGTGGTGAATGAGGATGTCACGTGGGGGGGGGAGCCCAGGGCTGGGGCAGCAGGGGGTGAGGGTGGGGGGCAGCCAAAATTTTTTTTTGCTTGGGGTGACAAAAAACCTAGAGCCGACCCCGCACCTGCTGGGGACAGAGTACTTTGGGGCTGCGAGCGCTGGTGTTATCTGTCCTCACGGCTTCTCTCTCCTGTCTGGATTCATATATTATGTAATATTAAATACGAAAAACATATTATTTAATGTACAAATACAAAATAAGCCTTGAAAAATTGTTGGCGCCCGCCCCACTCTTCTGAAAACATGAATGTGCTACTGGCCACAAAAAGGTTGGGGACCACCGCTCTAGACTTTGAACCTACTTTGCTTCACTGCACAGTGAGTTAGACTTCTGTTTCTGTAAATATAGCGTGTTTTCTAAATAATCAATATAGAAACTCTCTGTGCTGCTTATAAACAGACTTCAGTATATGAGAGTACTTGTAAGAATCTTCCATGAACATGGGAACATGCTTTGAATGTTTTATGCTGTGTCTTTTTGTTTTCCCTGATTTTCTTTTTTAACCTATCTGACTTTGATTCCCACAGTAACATTAATTAGCACTGACAATACCACTGCAGGCATCCTCACAGTAAAATATTGCAAAGCCAATCATTATCCAATAATGTTTGTATGTTGGATTAACACCACAAGGTTGCTCAGATACCTTGTGGTTGGGGGCAAAGGTTCTGAAAGGCAATGTCTTTGCCCTCTACATTAACATTTAATTTAAAAGGAGTATTGTTTGTAGACCTAAACCAACCTGTTAGAAAAGAAATGCAGAGTCCTAAAGAACAGTCAATTGCAATGATTAACTCTGACTATCAAACTGTGAAATATTTTTGTTTGTTTGTTGGATGCAGAAGAAGGCAGAGTTTTGTTGTTTAAGAGTTACAAGCTGAAATTAAAGAGACAGGATGGGTGATGTAGTATGTTTTATTGGACCAAGCTTTCAAGCTAACACAGATCTATCTGTTAATAACAAGCTACAGTACAGTAAATCTAGGATGGTGTATTTTTATATATGCTGGGTCAGGGTTCCTTCCCCACTCTGAACTCTGGGGTACAGATGTGGGGACCCACATGAAGGACCCCCTAACCTTATTTTTACTAGCTTAGGTTAAAAACTTCCCAAGGCACAAATGCCTTTCTAGCCTTAGTATCCATGCCACCACCAAGTGATTTAAACAAGCTTTTAGGGAGGGCCACTTGGAGCCCTATCTTCCCCAAATATCCCCCCAAACCCCTACACCCCCTTTCCTGGGGAGGCTTGAGAATCCTCAGTCCTCACCAATTGGTACAGGTGAACACAGACCCAAACCCTTGGATCTGAAGAACAATGAAAAAAATCAATCAATCAATCAGGTTCGTAAAAGAATCACCTCTGTAAAATCAGGATGGTAAGTACTTTACAGAATAACAAAAGACTCAAGAACACAGGGGATTTCTGTTCTAGGCAAAACCTTGAAGTTACAAAAGTAGGGATAAACCTCTCTCTTAGCACAGGGAAAATTCACAAGCTAAAACAAAAAGTAATCTAATGCATTTCTTTTCTGCTATTACTTACTATTTCTGCAAGACTAGATGCTTAGTTCAGATACTTAAGATGATGTAATTTCCCTGCCTGCTTTCTTGGCTGGCTCCGAGAGAGACAGACAAAAAACCTTCCCCCACAGATTTGAAAGTATTTTCTCCCCTTATTGGTCCTTTTGGTCAGGTGCCCCCCAGGTTCTGAGCTTCTTAACCCTTTACAGGGTAAAGAGGGATTTTATGCTACCCTTAGCTGTATGTTTAAGACACCGGTAAATAAAGAGAATGTTAAATGAGAATCACTCATCCTCTAAGGAAAATGGATACAAAATATCATGGGAAATTGTTAATCTAAAATTTCTAAAGGCAGGAACTTTTAAAACTGGTTGATATATAAATCAGCATTGATTTACTCTGTCCATAACTGTATTTTTGTAAAGGCTTCCTCCCACCCAAGGATATTTTAGATCATTGTTTGGAAAACTCATTTTTTATTTCAACAAGATACAAAAAGGTTTTATCAAGTAGTGATTTTAAACTTTTCATATAGACATTGTTCACTGAACTTAATTATATAATTCATACAATCTGTAATTCTAAAATACCCTATTATTACAATGCACACCTTCTGGTAATATTGACTATAAATACAAAGGTCTGCCCTCATATCAGATCATACAGTGCACTGTGAAAAAGGAAGGTCTTTACTTCCACTGGACTTCTCAAGTTACAATTTCAAGGACATGAAATCACACACCACACACATTCAAGGGTAGAGGGGAAAATATTCTGGACAGGTTGTTGGATTTCTCAAGAAGTAAATAACTAAGAAATTTAATAAAATAGAAGATGGAAGGATAGCTCCATGTGTAACAATAACATTCCAGAATGTGAGGATATAAATTTGAATCCTTGTATTTCTTTATTTGTGAAGCTACATCATCTCAGATGGAAGAAACCACAGCAAGCCCTGTTACATTATTTTAAAACTTTCCTCAAACAGATGTTTTGTGTACCTCTTCAACTGTTCTTCAGGACATTCATTGTCAAACATACTGAGGCATATATCGATGTAGAGAGTGAAATGCCCTCATTTGTAAAATTAACTGAGCTTTTCAAGTGTATTCATGATGCTTCCCTTGTTTTTAATCACACATGCCTGAGTGAATATACACAGGGTGAAAAACTCAGGCAGATCAATAGCAACGTGTCATCCAATAAAAAAAGTCTTTGCACCAAAAGCTGCAGAGCAGAATTTTAACACTGAAGCACAGGGCATGGCTACACTTGCAGATGTAGAGCGCTGTGAGTTAAACCTGCCTTCGGAGAGCACAGTAGGGAAAGCGCTGCAGTGTGTTCACACTGTCAGCTGCTTGCACACTGGCATGGCCACATTTGCAGCAGCATTGGGAGCAGTGCATTATGGGCAGCTATCCCAGCATGCAAGTGACTGCAATGTGCTTTTCAAATGGGGGTGTGTGTGGAATGTGGCAGGGAGTGTGTTGTGTGTATGTGGGGGGAGAGTGGGTTTTTGGGGGGCTGAGAGCATGTCAGCATGCTACCTTGTAAGTTCAGACAGCAGAGGATCTCCCCTCCCCCAACCCCGCCTCTCTCTCTCACACACACACAGCATTCCACAGTAATGGCTTGCATGCCGGTTATCAGAAACGAAGCTTTGAAGGGGCATTTCCGCATTCCTAGAGGAGTTCAAAACAATGACAAGAGTGGTCTCTTGACTTAAGGGGATTATGGGACGTTTCCGGAGGCCGATCAGAGCGCAGTAACGCAACACCTTGTTCACACTGACGCCCGTGCGTTGTAGCCAAGGTGCAGCAAACGTTATTCCACTCACCGAGGTGGAGTACCAGTAGCGCTATAGCCGTGGAGTCAGCACTCTACGTGCCTTGCCAGTGTGGACGGGGAGTGAGCTAGGGCACCCGGGGCTCCTTTATTGCGCTGTAACTCGCAAGTGTAGCCAAGCCCACAGGCTAGCAATAAGACATAAGGAACCAGTGTGTTCAGCTCCACCTTGAGCCAATTTCAGAAGAATGTGGTTGTTATATTGGAAGTTGATAATGGCTTCCATCAAGTGAGTCTTTGATCCAAAGAATCTCTGTTCTGGTTGTTCTAAGCACCCTCCTTTCAGGCTAAATGGAAGGTGAAGCTGTGTGCAGTGAGCGGGAAGCAAAAGAAGCTACTACCCAAGGCAAAGGGCTGTCTGGTGAGACCTCAGAAAAACTAATCCAGGTAGATTTAAAGGGTTTGCCTGACTGAAAGTCAGGGGCTAAGTATTGGATTTGCAGGCTGGGGAGTCAGAGGCAGAAAAAGCCAGAAGAAAGTGAGAGAAGCAGTTGTGAGCATGACCCTGAGTGGAAGCAGGGAGACAGAGCTTCTTGCGCACAGAAATCACTGGATAGGAAGGTTTGGGCATTTCTAAGCAAAGAAACTTCCTGGGGTTGGTTGTTGCTAGTCTGTTCAGGGAAACAAGACTTTGTACATTCTTTGTAAATAAACAGGATTGCACTAAAGAAAGTACCTGACATCATCAGTTTCTCCTCCTAACGGAAACAACCCTGCAAGTCCCCAAATATTGGCTAATCACTCAGGCCAAAGGGGCAACATTATCATCATTTATCTGTACTTGGTGCTTTACACATGTGTAAAGATAAAATCTCACCCCCTTCCATGAAGAGGGCAAAAGTCTTTCATGATTTTGAAGTTGTATCTAGGAGAGAAGCAGGAACACCCAAGGTCTATGGTAGCTCTTGCACAAGAATTTTCCTTTACCTTCAACATTCATCTTCCCTTAGTGAACTTATGCACACCCATCATGTTCCAAAGGAGCATCCTGAGATATGTTGAAAAAAGTTGCTTGGCAAATGTCAATTTCAGTTACATTAGTTGAAAGAATTTAATTCCTTTCTCTTTCCATTTTAATTTCTGTAAAAGCTGGTCTTATTTGAGGCTTAAATACATTGGCTTAAACCATCCTCTCCTGAACTAAAACCATGTGTGGATTCCTTCCTGGGGATAGTCTCTCTCTCCCCTTTTCCCCCTTCTTTCACACCCACACATGCATGCGCACATGCACTCTCGTGCCATAACGCAGACCGGTATTCGTCCCTATGAAGAATCCTGTGGGACCTGTCCCCAACCCCAGGACCACCTGCACTGAGCCCCTTTGCCATCACACAGGTTCTTGCCCCACCATCTTCCCCCATTTCCACGCACCTTAGTTATCTATGTTGCCCCTCATTTGAGTCTGAACCCAAAAGTTGCTGAGTGCCTCCTGGGACACTGTATGGAATATGGATGACCATTGATATTATTAATACCAATGTTATAAAATTGAAATGAATCATACCAGATATACCGTGTGAGGTATCTGCAAAAATGTCACAATTTGCCAAGTATGATAGTCTTGTTTATATGTTTGTATTAACTTTGTATTATGAGTTATAGCTATCAGGGCCGGCCCCAGGGGTTTTTCCCCCCCAAAGAAAAAAAAAAAAAAAAAAAAAGCCGTGATCGCGATCTGCGGCATTTCGGCAGCAATTGGGCGGGAGGTCCTTCACTCCGAGTGGGAGTGAGGGACCCTCCGCCGAATTGCCGCCGAATAGCTGGACATGCCGCCCCTCTCCGGGTGTATGTAGGGTATAGCTGTATTTCAAACTTGTGCTGTGCATCTAGGTCAGATCCCCAGACAGATTGGCATCAGCACTGCCTAGTCTCTTTGAAGGGCCATCAACTGTACAATGAACCCATTGAAAGGAACCAGGGAAGACACCTTGAGTCAGCAAGGCATGTGGATGGCTATGGACAGAGAACTCTAGGGCTATGTCTACACTACACAGCTTTTAGCGACACACCTGTGCCACTGCAGCCGTGCCGCTAAAATGCGCACAGTGTAGCTGTTGTTTGTCGGCAAGAGAGAACTCTCCTGCCAATAAAAAGACATCCCCAATGAATGGTGTTAGCATTGTTGGCAGGAGAACGCCAACACCAGCACTTGTCTTTGACAAAACTTTTGTCTTTCTGGATGTGTGTTCGTGTTTGTTCAACACCTCTGAATGACAAAAGTTTTGTCTTTCACTTGCCAGTGTAGACAAAGCCTAAGGCTTCCATGTCATGTGCTGGGCAGCTTTGAGTTGGAACAAAGGAAGTGTAAGCCGCATAGCAAAAGACTATAAAAGGCAGCTGCATCTTCTCCATTTTGTCTTCAGTCCTGCTTCTTGCCTCTGGAAGAACTTTTCTGCAAACGAAGCTCTGAACAAAGCACTAAATGACTCATCCAAGCTGTGGATGTGTTCCAGATGGACTTTCAAGCCAGCAAACTCACCAGTAGTGCTAAGAACCTGATATATGGACTTTGAAGTCTTTGTATGTATGTAACTGCTTTATCATTTAACAACTCTCTTCTTGTTCTCTCTTCTTTCTTTGTAATAAACCTTTGGTTTTAGACACTAAAGGATTGGCTGGCAGCATGGTATTTTGGGTAAGATCCAGCCTAATATTGACCTGGCAATGTGGCTTGCCCTTTGTGGTTGAGAGGAACATTTTGTATTGTGAGCAGAGTTTTAAAATAACTTCTCACTGTACTGGACCTAGGTGCTGATTGGGAGCCAGAGAACTGGAATGCAATAAGGGGGCTGTGTGATTTTTTTTGGGGGGGGGGCACGCTTCTTGATAAGCGGTGTGGGGATCAGAAGCACAGTTTGTGACTGGTTGGGAGTTTAACTTCAGTGTTACCCACCAGTCTTCAGATTATCTGCTCTCCTTTTTGCAGCCTGCCCTGACCTTGGCATTTCCAGTGAGGGCTACCCTAAGCACCCTGTGTCACGCCTCCTACCAAGCTGCTAAGCACTTTCTAGGTCAGTGGAAGCTTAACTTTTGGTAGATTCTGAGCACCCTCCTGTTGAAATCAATGGACATTGAGGGCACTCAGTACCCTGTGGGATCAAGCCCAGAAATGCTTTTTTTCAGCCCTAAGGTTTATCTTCATCTTATCTTTGGTCCAATGCTACAAAGATGGGCCTTGAAGAGAGGTCAGAGAGAAATGTGAAGGAATGGGAAGAAAGAGAATTTTGTTGTCAATGTCATCCATGTCAAACATCCAGGGAGGAAGAACTAAGAAATTAGGGTCTCACTCTTTTCTTTTTGAGCTTTTCCCTACATTTTGAAAGAATCTGTGTCTGGAAGCATCTGTATCTTTCCCAGGTCTTGATAAGTATATGGAACATTCTTGTGGGGAGTGAAAGGAGCTGTTAGAGTTGATAAATTAATGTATTTTCCAAAGTCACAGGAGGAGAAATACTAGGCTGGGGTAAGATGGCCAGTTCTGGTTGCTCTGGTGTTAGGAGAAAAGTTTTGGAGTAAGGCCTGTTCAAATGGATATAATTGAAGTCCAAAAGGGAAAACAACAGTGCCTCATTTTCCCCTCTAGTTCTTCCCGGTAACATACTTTCACTTTCTGGGGAAAATGTCAGAAAGAGCCTCAAAGACCATCAGAGTGTTGAAACAGAAGTCTCCTACAGAAGCAGGGTTGATTAACTTTTGGAGGAGGGGTGTCATTTTTATAGAAATATTCTTGGACACATATCCTGCATCCTCAGAGTTTTAGTCACTAGTTTTGGCTGGAGAACCTTGTTCTTTATGGTACTCAACTAGAACATGCTCCCCATGAGCAAAGGTAAAAGGAAGAGCACTGTGCCTCACTCAGAAGCACAATGAAGAGACTCAATTTTCTTCTTTAAAAGAAGAATTCCACTGTTTTAATATTCTCTGGTTTAACTTTCTTGATAAACATTCATAAACTGATGGGAGAAACAAAAAACAAAAACCCCTCTCTCCCCAAATCTTGCTTTCTTCTTATTTTCTTGTGGGCTGAAAAGCATGATCAGAGGTAGAAAGTTTAAAGACTGGTTCCAAAGGGAGTTGAAGTAGTAGTGAAAATCTGAGATACTACCAACAACTAATCTAGAAGTCTGAACCTTATCACAGATGGGTAAAGAAGAAGCTGTGAGATCAAACTGAATATTGTAGGTTTTCAAAAGCTAAGTATTAACTGTACTATCAAAATATAGCAATGAACATTTTATTACCATTTTTCTACTACTTCTTGTGTGGCTTGTTAAAATGAAGGAATAAAATACAAAATTGTTAATTAAAATATATAATTAATCATCATAAAAGATAGTGATTTACACCTTTGTGTGCTGCTACCCTTTAGCCTGATCCTGAGTAGGGCAGACTTCAGTGGGAATAGAGGACACTCTTTACCTTGCAAGATCAAGCTCTTACTGATGAAGAAAGATTAAGCAAACATGGTAGCTTACTTATGCTGTAGGAGATGCAAGCATTTGTGACAAAGTTCCTCCTCTATCTTGGTGGGTCCTGCACTTATTGGCGGATTTTCTTGCCTCAGAGATTCACCATGTGGGTTGGGGAACAACCCAGAGACCTTCCCCTCTGGAAGAACCCACAGTCCAGATCAATTGGGAGGTTTGGGGGGAACCCAGGCCCACCCTCTACTCCAGGTTCCAGCCCAGGGCCCTGTGGACTGCAGCTGTCTATAGTGCCTCCTGTAACAGCTGCATGACAGCTACAACTCCCTGGGCTACTTCCCCATGGCCTCCTCCAAACACCTTCCTTATTCTCACCACAGGACCTTCCTCCTGGTGTCTGATAACGCTTGTGCTCCTCAGTCCTCCAGCAGCACACCCTCTCACTCTCAGCTCCTTGCACCTCTTGCTCCCACTCCTCACACTCCCACCACAAACTGGGGTGAGCTCCTTTTTAAAACCCAGGTGCCCTGATTAGCCTGCCTTAATTGATTCTAGCAGCTTCTTCTTAATTGGCTCCAGATGTCCTAATTGGCCTGCCTGCCTTAACTGGTTCTAGCAGATTCCTGATTACTCTAGTGCAGCCCCTACTCTGGTCACTCAGGGAACAGAAAACTACTCATCCAGGGACCAGTATATTTGCCCTCTACCAGACTCCTGTACCCCACTGGTCTGGGTCTGTCACACATTATACATGTGAAAAGTGAAATGAAGCTTAGTTCATGAATAAGAAGAAACGAGGAAGTAATCAGTGGTTCTTCGACATACTGCTTAACAAATGTAGTTTGCATTGCAGTAGGTACTTAGAATGCCCAAACCCAGAAAATTTATTTAAAATATTTCTTTTTGAGACTTGTACTCAAAAATTATTTTATTAAGTAAATCTATATTTTCATAAGAGAATTCCCTGTCCCTTTATATTCCTGGGCAGAAACATGGGTGGAATTGTTAACATCTATATTGGGAGGTTAGAAAAGATTAATTTAAAAATGTGTTTCAGTTATGACAGGTTTGTATGTAAGGATGTTTTCATCAGGCACAAGTGTGATTGTTGGGAGGTGTTTAAGTAACCTAACCTCTGCCAAATATGCACATTAGTTAAATTTAACACCACTCAGGGCCTTATATTAGAGACAAGATCACAAAATGTTTAGCAATGTATAATTTTATAATAGATAGTATAGATTCATTAGAGCTAGGAAGGTCATGCTGGATGTATCTACTGGAATTCTTGTGTATCCTTCCAAGTAAGTGGTCTGAATTGATTGGCTGAATGCATATTGTCTGCATTTCAAAAAAATGTGATAACGCACCATGCATTAGATTGGTCTCTGAAGTCAGAGAGCATGGCATATGGGGGAAACTGTTAACAGAGTAATGTTAATGATCTTGACTCCTCTACTCATTTTTTGGCTTTGCCATGGGCCTTAAAAAGAAAGCTTATGCACGTTTTGCTTGATGCAGCATTCTGCAAATGTGCATGGATGAAAGCTCTTCTCATAAAAATATAAACTGTGTGAATTGTATTGGAAACAGCTTTTGCTTAAATTGGCATTTCTGAATCTCTAGCTGGTGACCACTATTTTTCTGAAAAGTGACATCATTTGTGACACCAACAATATTGGAACCTTGATCAGCGAGTACAAAGCGATCTCTACTGTGTAATTACTGTGATGTTGTAAATTTAAACTCAGCTGTTCAAATAAAAGTTGAGGGTGGCTTAGTATCTTAAGCCTTAGGTTTAGCATACCTAGACTTTGTAGCACCATAGATTCAAAACCCAGTGGTGGTAGACCTATTCCATTATTCCTTTAATGTAGAATTGAGTTTTATACAATTTGTTTTATGTTGGTCTTCTGAAAGAGACATGAAAAGCAGGTCCTGTCCACGCTGCAGGGCCATTATACACCCCAGGACATATTTTAATGAGTAGATATTTCTCTAGTGTCTTTGAGCAAAAATGGTTTTATCTCCCCCCCATTATGCAGTGTGCTGTGCCGCAGTTGGAGTCTAACCCAGACCTGAATGCATTTCATTGCTGCTATGTGTAGATATGACCCAAAAGTTACTGTATTGAGAGTATTAGATGAGGCAGGATTGTAGTATCACGTCTATAATTTGTAAAGTGTTTTGTGATTCCTTGGGATCAAAAGCATTATGTAAATATCAAATGTCATTATTTATTTTGTATGTATTCTGATTGTTTAAACTAGAATTAAATCAGAATAGAAATGATTTACCTTTATCTCTGACAAGTTGTTCTGATACTTCTGCTGTCATCAGTGATGTCCCTTTTCACAAGATACAGCCTCTGCCAAAAGGCTCAGAATAAATGAGTGTGACCCAGGCAATCAATAGAATGTTTGCTGCATTTACAGCAAATATAGATTCATTCTAAGAGGTTTGAGTTTTTTAACAGAAAAGCTACACTCTTACTTTAAAACTGGACTTGTTCAATGGTTCACATCTTAGTGGTCTTCAGTGGGACAAAGACATGGATTCATCCCCATACCTTGATTACTTGCAAAAAGATTTGCCTGCTGGCTGTTTTGCAGGTTATTGTCTGGTTAAAATTATATTGTGTTTATAAAGCAGAACTAATTTCCTGGTGTATTGCCAAAGATATATTAAAATAATTTGCTGAATTATTAAAAAGTTGATATACTGTAATTGGAATTGACTCTTAAATTCATACCAACTCCTTTACTGAAGGTGTGACACATGTATTCCATTCTTTTTTTCTCTCATTTCTATATAAAATTGCATTGTTCTAGGAGCATGTGTTCATTTTTTGCTTTTAATATTGGACCCCCAAATATACGAAGTCTCCTTTCTGACCCTGTCTCAAAGTTCTTATCTTTGCTGAAGTTTGATTTTTCATTCTGTGACCAACATTTTGTGTCTAGCAGTCACTTTGTGGTGGATGTGTGAAATGTTCCATTTTACTCAGATATCTGATAGGTTTCAGAGTAGCAGCCATGTTAGTCTGTATCCGCAAAAAGAACAGGAGTACTTGTGGCATCTTAGAGACTAACAAATTTATTTGAGCATAAGCTACAGTCTAATTCATCGGATGCATGTAGTGGAAAATACATAGATATTTACACAGGAAGATATATATATGCACAGAGAACATGAAACAATAGGTGTTACTATACACACTATAAGGAGAGTGATCAGTTAAGTTGAGCTTTTATCAGCAGGAGAGAAAAAAAAACTGTTTGTAGTGGTAATGAAAATGGCCCATTTCCAGCAATTGACAAGGAGATATGAGGAACTGTAAGGGGGGCGGGGGGAATAAGCATGGGGAAATAGTTTTACTTTGTGTAATGGCCCATCCACTCCCAGTCTTTGTTCAAGCCTAATTTAATGGTGTCCAATTTGCAAATTAATTCCAATTCAGCAGTCTCTCATTGGAGTCTGTTTTTAAAGTTTTTTTGTTGTAATATTGCAACTTTTAGGTCTGTAATTGAGTGGTAATCCACAAAAAACTGGTATAGGTTCAGCTACACAGGAGAATCAGCTTAATTGTCATTCGCCATCCTGATAAACAGTTTATAGCCTGTTCCTGCTCCCATTGAAGTAAGTGGGGCTGTATCTATACTTTGGATATTCTGAAATTCTCCCAGAGTTGCTCTAGTATTGGTGCTAGGAATGGTGGGAATGCTAGGATAGACCAGCTGCAGGCATGTTTACCACAAAGTCATCTTACCCTGCTTTCAGCAGGTCAGGATGAGACAATGGTAAAAAAAAGTGAGGTGGGTCTAACCAATGGGAGCGGCACCACTGCTAGACCAAGGGTTAGAGCATTTCATAAAATTTTAAATGTAGACATGGCCTGGGAGTGTTGTCATTATCTTCAATGGGAGCAGGCCCTTCATATGGATGATTGACAAAGAATAGATGTCATGAATGCATTTCAATTACTCTAAATAATGGATTAATGGCATGCCTCTTTGTGAAAGTCTATTTAAATTGTAGGACTGGGGTTGTCTGCAAGCCTATTTGCAACTGTTAGCAGGTGGGAACTGGTTTCTTAGCATTAATTTCCTGCTGCATGGCTCTTTGTTTGCTACATGTTCCCCTCCTGCGCTATTATGGCTGCTCAGTGGGTTGGTAAAGGCCGTAATGCTTTTAAGTACAATGCTTAATTTTTTTAACAATTTAGGAAATATGTAACTGTGTGCCATTACATAGCATTCAGAGGAGTCCCTGCTAGCCATAACTGGCATATGTTTTCAACAGGGTATGTCAATTATGTGGATTTTGCTTCTGTATAGACTGAATTTTTTAAGCCCTTGGGGCTAGATTGTGCGTTTACATCTGGTCCTCTATAATGAGCAGCCCAGGGAAAGAATTGTGCCTCAGAATGTCTTATCTGCTTTTCTTGAAACCACATGTCATTGTGACTTACTCTACACCTATGTAATTCCATTAACTTTTGTAGTTACTCCTGAGTTCCAGTTATAAGTTTCATTCTGCTTTAGTTACATAGCTTTGTTATAGTAAAAACATTGATAATTCATTTAGGGAGGACACAGGTACATTTCTTACAAGAGCATGTTTTTCCTTTCCCAGGTCCGCTGTGACACTGAGGTACAAGAACTGCGGCAATGGCAAAAGCAATTGAGAGAGGACAAGAACATTATTAAAAGAGTGCAAGAGTTCTGGACTAAACAGGAAAACAAAGGTAGGTTGCCCAAACCAGGGATTAAAGACTTTGTAATTTAAATGCTAAACATTTTACATGCACTCAGATGTATGTACCACAATGATAAACCGATCACAAAGGACAATCCAGGCAAGGCATAGGTTTTACTGAAATACTTTACTGCTCCTTCAGAATTCCTAGTTGCGTTTGTAACTTGAAATGCTAATACAAAATACAGTACTGGGCTAGATTCTCAGCTGGTGTAACTTGTCATAGTTCCATTGGCTTCAATGAAGCTATGACAAGTTACACCAGCTGAGGATATGACCCAGTATCTCTTAGGGCCCACTGGGCTCAGACTTCTCTACTAGATACCACCACATTTAAATACTGATGTTGCTAGCAGGGTTCTAAAATGGTTTTCCTGAACTTGAGGACTTTTCTGTCTGAGAACCATTATACTGGTGTTATTCAAATTTTATCCTTTGTTCAGTGTAGTTTATTTGTAGTAGAGATTGGCTGGCACAGTTCTCAAGAAAAGAACAGGGAAATTTTTTTCCAGGGAAATCATGTGAGAACATGACCTATGAAGGAAGGCTGAAAGAATTGGGTTTGTTTAGTTTGGAAAAGAGAAGACTGAGAGGGGACATGATAGCAGTTTTCAGGTATCTAAAAGGGTGTCATAAGGAGGAGGGAGAAAACTTGTTCACCTTAGCCTCTGAGGATAGAACAAGAAGCAATGGGCTTAAACTGCAGCAAGGGAGGTCTAGGTTGGACATTAGGAAAAAGTTCCTAACTGTCAGGGTGGTTAAACACTGGAATAAATTGCCTAGGGAGGTTGTGGAATCTCCATCTCTGGAGATATTTAAGAGTAGGTTAGATAAATGTCTATCAGGGATGGTCTAGACAGTATTTGGTCCTGCCATGCGGGCAGGGGACTGGACTCGATGACCTCTCGAGGTCCCTTCCAGTCCTAGAATCTATGAATCTATGAATCTATGTTAGAATGCTGCTGCTGATAATAATTGTATAACCAACTGTTTGATCCCACGGTGGACAGGACTTTACAAATAGGGTCAAAGTCTACCCTCCGTTTGTCTTCATATGTGCAAGCACATTCATAGAAATTAGAGAGCGATTAGATGGATCATGATCCCTGTGATCTACTGTAAAGTACAGATACTTTAGAACTGTTCATTTAGGGCTTGTCTACACAGCGCCATTGTAGAGCGTTCTAATGTGTTGTGCTCTAACTGTCCCATATCGACCCTGCTGGCGTGAACTGAAAGAGACCTAGTTCGCATTAATGTAGTTCTATTTGAAGCAGGACTACATCGGTGTGAACAAGGTACCTTTTTATTCATGCCAGCAGGGTGTACATGGGGCAGTTAAAGTGCAACATGTTCGAGTGCTCTACAATTCACACCTCCGTAGTCTGGACTGCAGTGACATGGTGAAAAAATGTGTTGGGAGCCCTGAGTTGGTTGTTGGTTAATTTAACTTTTCTCATTCCAATTCATGGAACATGCTTACATGGAGTTCTTTTTAACACAAGAAGTGAATGAAATAGCTAGAAATTCTGAACACAAGTTCCCCCGGATAAATTCGGGTAACTACTGGTATGTTGAAATGGAGATTTTTGAAGTCTGACCGTTTCACAATTAGTAATAGGGAAAAAAGTTCTGTTAGTTTCATTGTTTTATATTTAGCTGTTCTTTTTAATTAAATAGAGTTTATCATACTAATGTGCTTATTTGAAAACATAATGAGTTCTGGAATAAAAAGCTTGTTATTCTCAAGAAGTATCCCGCATCAGATATGACATTTAAAAACATCTGAATTTAAAGAGCATTTAATAATTTTATTACACATAGAACTTAGATTCTACTGTAAATGATTAACCACATGCAATTCCTACAATAACTGATATGAAACCGATATTGTCAAAGACCTTCTATAGCTATTGCTAATTCCAGAACAGTTCTGTTTTCCATAATACAACACATGCTATTCTATGAAGTTGTTTAATTATAAAGTAATCTGTGCTTTGTAAGTGGAATTTATAACAGTCAGGTCATTAATTTAATGTGCTGCAATTATTTTTTCACTTATGTTTACTCTGCATCCAATTTTTGTCCCTCAGTCATGAGCTTACTATCCTAGATGGATAGCATGAAAATTCCTTGCATTTTCTTCCTTGTGCTTGCCACCTGTGCCCTGAGATTTCACCTGTTTGTATCTTAAAATCCTTCCATGGGAACTTTAGCCTGAGGATGAATACTTGTGACAGGAAAATGTTCCTCAGAACATTGTCTTCTAAGAAGGCCAGCTCCATTCTCAGCTGTAAATGTCCATTACTAATGATTATCATTGTGACCATTGTGGTTACAATATCATTGTCATAAGCCCTTTGGTTCCAACTTTGCAGTTTAGTTATTTTCCTTAGTTATTTTCTTTGCATAATGCCATTAGTGTACTATGCATTCAGGCTCTGATCATGCAGGATTTTCCCATATGCTGGACCTCTGCACTTGGGTAGAACCCCATTGATTTCAGTTGGGCTCCATGTGGGCTCCTCTGTGGGATTTGTTGCAGGCTTAATGCCTTTATCATTTTTATAATGATGCTGAATATAAAAAAGTGATTGCATATATTGAAGAGTTCCTCATGTAACCGTATCTTAGATTCCCTAAACTCCCCTCTCCCCCTCACCCTCGGAAGACTATTAAGTGTGTAATTGACCTTCTTAAAAATTGAGCTTCCTAAAAATGTGTGAATGTATAGAATTGCTTCCTATTTTTAACTACATATGTGCATGCATTGCATGGTAGTCTTGAAAAGATACAGTCAAGGTGACATTGTAATTATATTTTTGTAGTGAAGCATTCTGATAATGTATGTTAAACACCTGCTAGAACTGCAGTCAGAACTGGAACAGACTACCAGTAAAAGACAATCAAAGTGTACCAAATGATTTTTTCCACTAGATTTATTTTAACACATACATAGTTATATGCATACAATATGGATGTGTGTATAAGTATCTTATTAAATAGTGCCGTTGTACTTAGATTTCATCTTCCTCTCTTCAGTATTCCTGGTGAAACCAGGAACATATGAACTCATTTTATGCAACAACCATGCAGCCAACTCCACCCAAGGGTTCTGGGTGAGGATATTTTCAGGTGTTGTATTGGATTTGTGGCATAATACAGACTTTCTCACATTACACTGAGTCAAGCTCTTCTAGGACAGATACAGTGTTAAATTGCCATAGCTGCATCCGTTTGTTTGTTGATTCATTCACTCTGAATAATATATTTTAAAACCTTGTGATAAGAATTGCAAAAAAAAATATTGAACAAAGTCCAGCCTGTAGGAGGTTGCTAGCACATTGTTTACTTCAACAAAATGTGCTAATTTGTAAACTCACTTTGCAGTTAGAAGCTGTTTTTTTTGATTTGGTGATAATCATCCTATCACATGATTTTATCAGGACACATGCACCCAGGATATATAGCATGTGCTTATGTCCCATTGACTTCAAAACAGAACTTCAGTGGAACTTAAGTAATTCATAGGCTTTCTGTCACCCCACTGTATAGGGGACAAAGTTCACATTTTATGAATGAGGCTCTATTTTTAACATTGAGGCAAAATGTGATTATAATTTGTAGCTGGATATTTCAGGACTTGGTGCTGGTGTCTCTTCCTCCAGTTGTCCATCACACACATTCCTATCATGTATTCAGTAATAAAACACATATATTGGAATATATTTTCCTTGTAGTACTTGAAGAGCTAAATTCACAGCATTTGTTAGCATCAAGAATTTTCACCCAAAGAATCACCAGGCTCCACTGACCAGGTGCATCAAATAGTAGCAGGTAGCGTTGGGTAAATTTTTAACTAGATAGTTTAGGAGACAGGCTCATGACTACAATTAACAAAAACAATGATGAATGGCAGCCACTGCAGCAGTTCTAGACATCTACATGAAACACAGAAATTGACTGTAAACAGCAATACCAGTAGGTTGCATTTGACAATGAAAGGCAGGTTTGAGTCTGAGGTCAGTCAATGGAAGTTCACTGTTTTTTCTTCCACAATATAAGTAGAATTTTTGAGAACACCAGGATGGAAATCGCAGAGGCTGCGAAGCACCAATTAAGGATGAATTGGATGCATACAACTCAGTAAAAAAAACCTTGAAAATTAGAGCCATCATAACAACTAAACATTCTTTCAATAGAATTTTCCAAAATATTTCTGATATGAATTCTTTCAAACCTTCCAGTGTTATGTCAAGGACTGCTCTGGATCTAAAGATGACTGTGTATGTGCGGGTATATATACATACTATTGTGTTGTTATTGGATGTGAGGTATCATGAGCTGCTAAATTCAACTAGAAACAGGCATGGTACTCTACATTTAGGACATGTTGAGGGCAGAAGTGGAGTTTGCATCATTGAAGTACACATTTCAATATCACTACTGGGTCCAGGGTAGTTCTGTGATCTCTTTTGACGAAGTCTTCAGTCATGTCAAATTATGGCAATTTGTTATAAAGGCTGTACAGATTCACCATATATGCATTAATATTTATACTGCAGTCTTACACAGAAAAGGTCAGGGTTTTGTTTGCCAGCCTACACAGCTGCCTCAAGGATATTTTATAGCTGTGCACGCTTCATTTTGCAGTGTAAAATAACACAATGCATCAGGAAAATTTATATTTACATATATAATATGCATGTGTATCTGTGCAATAGTGCAGTAGAGTTCTTGTTTTAATATCTGAAGGGAAGGGGATTAGAGGAAATGTTCAATAACTGTATACGTAAAAATTAAAAAATAAATCCATCACAGATACATTCTCCTCTCCCAGCAGGCTTAGCTGAGATCTAAGGAAAACTTTGGCAAAACCTGCTGCGATTTTCTTCTAGCACCTATGGAATTCCATAGACTATTAGTCATGGTTTTAAAATGGTTCAGTTTTTATCTGCTTTTTTTGTACATCTGCATTTTTGAAGAACACAAATATGGATAATTCTGGAATATCTGAGAATTGTGGCTCCAAAAATGGCATTAGAATCTATAAGCAACCCACATAATGTGATGTATTTCAAATGTTTCCTAATAAATTCACCTGTATTATAGATTAACAAAATATAGGGCCAACTTCTGCCCTCAATAACACCCGTGTAATTCCATTTATGTCAATTGCCCAGAATTTGCATTTCTGAAGGGAACATTAGAATTTGATCCAGCATGTTTGCTAATCCATTTTAAATGACTTAAGCTGAGTGTTTGTGTTCTGGGCACATTTTTCAGTGTGTTAGCATTTATATTATCTCATCAAAGCATGGAAGCTTTTTACATGGCTAACTCCCATAGATATCAATGAGAGTTATGCATATATGTCTCCTGCTTATTGATGGAAAAACAAGCCCCTAAATTAGGATCATACTAGTCAGAGAGAGAAAACAGTTATTCAATTTATCAAGACCATCCTACTACATATTTATGATATAGTCCCCTGAAACAGGACATATTTGATATTAAACTGATACTACGCTTGATCTTAGCTCAGCTTGTCTACACATTGTTACTCCTGAGGGAATTCTGTGCCAAAAAATTAAAAATTTGGTGCCAAAAAATAATAATAATGTGCACAATATTTTAAAATTCTGCAAAATTCTGCAAATTTTATTTGTCAATAAATAAATGTGACTTCTGCATGGCAGTGGGGAGCACAGGCCACTGGCTGCATTGAGGTGGGAGATCACCCTTAAGCCCCCACCTCTCCCAATACAGGGACTCGGCAGTGAGGCTGCACAGTCTCAACCTTGACACAGTGCAAGGGCTGGGCCTGCCCCTCTGCGCCAGGTGCACCAGGTGTGGGTGGGCAGGCTTAACCTGGCATGATCCAAGTGTGGAGGGGCTCGGTGTGGGGTGAGAGGTTTTTGTGTGGGGGAATCTGGGTGCAGGCGGCTCAGTGGGAGATCTGCACAGGGGCTCATTGGGGGGTTCCAGGTGCAGGAGCAATAGGACTCTGCAGGGGGTCCAGGTGAAGGTGGTTGGAGCTCAATGGGGGGGATCTGGGTGGGGAGATGGGGCTCGGCGGGGGGGGGGTCTGGGTGTGGGAGGCTCAGTGGGGTGGTTCAGGTGTAGGGGCGTAGAGCTTGTCAGTGTGAGGGTTCGATGGGCCTGCTTAATTGGGGAGCCCCAGCTACTGTCAAGGGGATGCTGCATGCTGGGCTCCCGCTTCCCCCTTTTCTTCCCCATTTCATCCCCCTCCACCACTGCCCCATGCCCTATCCCCTCACTCCAGGGGTGCTGGAACAATGTGTATAGTGAGGGTGCTGAGAGCCATTGAACCAAACTGTAAACCCTGGATATGATAGAAACCTCCTCAAGCCAGGGGGTGTGGCAGCACCCCCCGCAGTCCTAGTTCCAGTACCTATGTCTTACTCCCACATTCCCCTCCCCCTGCCCTATTCCACCCCCAGGGCCGGCTTTAGGCCAATTCAGACGATTCGGCTGAATTGGGCCCTGCGCTAAGAGGGCCCTGCCCTGCAGCTCTCCACCCCGCCCTCAGCTCACTTCCCCCTCCTCCCCTCCCCTCCCCTGAACGCTCCGCCCCCTCCCCTGCTTCCCGCGAATCAGAGAGGGCGGTGCGGCTCCAGCCCGGCCCCCGCGGCGCGGCTCTGGCCCAGCGCGGCCCCCGCGGCTCCAGCCCCCGCGGCGCGGCGGGGCTCCGGGCCGGACCCAAGCCCGGCAACCCCAGCCGGAGCGTGGCTCGATTCCTGGGGGCGGGGCTTTCAGCAAGCCCCGCCCCCAGGAATCGGGCCCCGCTCTTGCTAAAGCCGGCCCTGTCCACCCCCACTTCCTTCCCCACTGCCTCTTCCTCCCCCCCTCTCGCCCCCCCTTCCCTCATTTCCCCCTCTCCCCCTTACCCAGCTCCACCACAGGCACTCACTGTTGCATAGAAAACAGGAAGGCTCCCAGCACGATAGGTCCCAGGAGGTGGCATTCAGCTGCAGAGTCAGTAGAGCCAAGACGCAGCCTCCTTCAGCTGGGCAACTCTGTGCTTGCAGAAATTGGGGTGGGGGGATGGCACGTAACCCCTTGTGCTCCCCATGCCTCACCTCTGTTGGGGAGGAAATCTCCCCCCAAAACTGCGCCCATGGTCGTCCCCGGATACCCCCTCCCCAGCACGGCTTCCCAGGAATTCGGGGGAGGGGGGAGGAGAGTGTTTTCTGCATGCAGTCCTGCAGAATTCCCCCATGAGTAACACACACAGCACTGCAATGGCACAGCTGCACTGATGCACCTTTGCCACCGTAGCACTTAGTGAAGACACTACCTACACTGACTGGAGAGCTTCTCCTGTCAGCCTAGGTACTCCACTTGCCCAAGAGGTGGTAGCTATGTCGACATAGCACTGTCTACACCAGGGGTGTGGTCAATATAACTGCATTGCTCAGGGTGTGGCTTTTCCACTCCCCTGAGCGACATAATTATACCAACGTAAGTCTGTCATGTAGACCCAGCCTTAATCTTTCAAAGTTAATATACTGTAAAGACAAAAACAGAAGGCTGGTATGCCAATATCACAGCTGTAACATACTCCTTTGCTTCCTAGGCCAGTGGGGACTGAGAATTCGGCAAAAAGAGTGTGATCAGCCCCTGGGGAGGAAATACTTTATGGTTCTCTTGGGTGAGGCCTCTGTCAGTTAGGAGCTTTGGTATTAATGGGCATGTTCAGCTGTCCTTTTAGGTCACTGTGAAATGAGGTCTTTGGAAAGGGAAGAATCTTAAGAATCACAAAAACAATGAGGAGTCCTTGTGGCACCTTAGAGACTAACAAATTTATTTGGGCATAAGCTTTCGTGAGCTAGAACCCACTTCATCAGATGCATGGAGTGGAAAATACAGGAGCAGGTATAAATACATGAACAGATGTGAGTTGCCTTACCAAGTGTGAGGTCAGTCTAACGAGACAATTCAATTGACAGCAGGATATCAAGGGAGGAAAAATAACTTTTGAAGAGGTAATGAAAGTGGCCCATTTCAGACAGTTGACAAGAAGGTGTGAGTAACAGTAGGGGGAAATTAGTATTGGGAAATTAGGTTTAGGTTTTGTAATGACAGACAACCTTGCATCCTCAGTCAGATGAATAAGAGAACTTCCTACGCGATTGAAACTGTTCTACCCAACTGCCTTGCTAGCAGTACATCATGACAACATTGTTTGAGGACCACATTTTCAAAAGCAACCCATAAAATGGTGCCCATTATTTGTCACCTTTTGATTTTCATGCATATAAAACCATGGAGTTGTGAATGCAGCCTGTATTTACACATGCAAATAGCATAGCTACCAGTTTATACCGTGTCTACCCAGTTTATATGCACAACCATAGGCTGCATGCAGAAGTCAAAGTTTCAGGCATGCAAAATCTTAGACGTGAAAAAGTAGAGATGAAAATTTCAGAGGCCAAGATGAGGACTCTGAAAATATGGACCTGAAGCAGGGGTGCTGGAAGAATTTTTATAGTGATGGCCATTGAACCAAATTGTAAACCCTGTATATAATGGAAACCATTTCAAGCCGGGGGTGCAGCAGCACCCCTAGTTCCAGCACCTATGACCTGAAGGGTTGTATACAATGGATTGCATGCTGTGGCAATTAGATTCAATCAAAGAGCTGCTTTCATACTGAAGAAGTGGAAACATTTCCGTTATCTATATTTAAACTAATTTGGGGTAGATATGGAGAGAAGTTTTCCTTTGCACTCTGCCAATTATTTCAGGATGAAAAGTTTTCTCCTTTATTCCTTTTATCATCTTCACCCATCTTTCCACATATTGAATTCATTATATTTAGGTTAAGGAAATCACAGGCCAGGTCTACACACAATAGTTGCACTGGTTTAACTAAAGCTGTGATTTTGCACTGATTTACTTAAACTGGTGCAACTTTGTGTGTGAACAGTCTTTTATCGATTGAAACCTGACTTACATCAGTTTAGCTTGCCCAGGTTATTTAATTGCACCTGCAAGTACTTAACAGGGCCAGTTAAACCAATATATCCATGTACAAGCACAAAGGTGTACTCGTTTAACTAAATCATTGCAACATCACCACTTATTTAAACCAGTGCACTTTGTGTGTAGACCAGGACACGGCATTTGTAGTGACAAAAACTTTGATGGCACAAATAAAGGATTGCATTTCACAATAAGAAAAAAACCCAACTTTAATATTCTATAACTACATTTAAATTCATAATAAATGTTTATTTGCTACATTACAATAAAGATTCATTGAAATATTGTATTTTTAACCTTGTTATTTATTTAGTGTTGCAAACAGTGTTGAAACTAATGATAAAGAAAATAGCTTTTAAAACTGCAAGCTGTAGAATAGCTTTTAGAAATGCTAACTCAGGCAGTAATGTGATTCGGTTGACACTACTAGAATGATCAGCATACCTTCCATCAAAATATCTGCCAAATAATCTGTAGTGTGAGCTAAACATCAGATTTTGTTGTGTAGTATCTATCAGTACATGCAATATAAACTTGATTTCAGGAGGACCCATTGGACAAATATTTACATTTACAAGCTATATTTATGTTTTCTTGGCATCTGTCCCAATGAATGTATCAAAAAAGTAAGCATGGGGTTATGAATTTAACCATTTGTATAATTTAACATAATTTAACATTTTAAAATGTGTTCTTATTTATTCTGTTTTCAAAGGAAATAGAGTTATGGAAATTAAAGGAAGATTTCAGGGAAATCTTTTAAAACACATTAATTATTATTTGGCCAAATACTGAAGTTCTTTTTATTCAGTCCTTACTGGGGCAAAACACCAGTGAGAGTTTGCCTGAGTAAGGAAGGAGGCCTGGATCCACAAAGGGAATTAGACATTGCAACACTGAGTGTTGTTTTACTTCTAGGCCCTAGTAAATCACTGGAACAACAATGAGATCCACAAAGCCTGGATTAAGCACTAGGCTCCGTATATAATGAATGAGGAGAGATAGGCACCTAACAATGGGATCCACAAAAGCTAACACGCTAGCCAATGGGAGATGCCAATGAGAGGGCTGTGTCCTAAGCCTCACACCTCTCTCCGAGTTCAGGTCCTAAGAGCTTGTCTACAAGATCAGCACTGCTGTGCCTCTGTAGCACTTGAGTGTGGACACTACCTACACCAGGGGTTCTCAAACTGGGGGTTGGGACCCCTCAGGGTTGCGAGGTTATTACATAGGGGGGTCACGAACTGTCTGCCTCCACCCCAACCCCCGCTGTGCCTCCAGCATTTATAATGGTATTAAATATATAAACAAGTGTTTTTAATTTACAAGGGGGGTCGCACTCAGAGGCTTGCTGTGTGAAAGGGGTCACCAGTACAGTAGTTTGAGAACCACTGACCTACACCAGCGGGAGGGATTCCCCTGTCGGCATAGGTAATCCACCTCCCCAAGAGGCAGTAGCTAGGTTGACAGAAGAATTCTTCTGTCAGCCTAGCACTGTCAACATAGGGACTTATGTCAGGTTAACTATGCTGCTCAGGGGTATGGATTTTTCACACCCCTGAGCAATGTAATTATGATGACCTAATTACCCAGTGTAGACCAGGCCTTAGTCTGGGTTTATCTACTTGCACTCCACAGCTGGACCTCTTGCAATCCCCATTCCTGGAATCAGGTGGCTTAGGCACCTAAATAGTTCTTATAGGAAATGCTGGCAAATGAGGAGTAGGTGCCACCTCCCTTATAACTTCTAGCCCAGTGGTTAGGATACTTACTTGGGATGTGGAAGACCCAGGCTCAATTTCCCCCTCTGCTGAGGGGGGGAAGGATTTGAACAGTGGTCTCCCACTTCTTGAGAGTGCCCTAACCATTGGGCTTTGAGATAGTCTGATATGGGGCTCCATCAATGGCTCTGCTGTTGAAACTGTCACATTTTGGATAAATAGTTGAAGAGTGATTAGATCGGGGGTCTGGACCTTGGGTCTCTCACATCCCCAGTGGGCACTCTAACCCCCCGGCTAGAGAGTTGATCTCACTGTCTGGCCCAGTGACATTTAAGTGTTTATCCAAGGTGGAACAGCTTCAACAGGTGAGATTGAGGGAGCCCACATGAGACTATTTTGTAGCCCCAATAATTAGGTCACTCACTCCCCTGAGAGGGGGGAGAACCCCCCCGTTCAAATCCTTTCTCCCCATCAAACAGAAGGGGGAATTGGACCTGGCTCTCCCATCTCCCAGATGAGTGCTCTAACCACTGGGTTAAAAGTTATAAGGGACGTGGTTCCTCCTCTGGGTAGATTTTTGAATGGGGCCCAGTTTGGTGGGTGATCAGACCATGCCTACTGGATTGGGCCCTCAGACGAGATAGGCATGACCCCCGCAATCTTCCCCTGGTTTGAGGAGTGCACTGGGGCTTAGACATGAAATAGGCATCTGATTACCTGGAGTGAGGCTGCAGTGTGCATGTCCAGAGGCAGGAACTTTTACAGCAAAATTTAGGCACCTACAGAATTGAGCAGCAGCTGAGAGCAGGTTTTGTGGACCACAGTGATGCCTAAATCTGGAATTTAGGCATCTGTATCTGGGGTTTAGGTGCCAGCCCTTGCCCTGAAGTCTATGGTAGCTTTTTCATTGGCTACAGCGGGAGCAGAATCAATCCCTGAGAAAGGATTTCAGGTTTGTCCCTGGCTTCTCATGTACTGCAAGTTCCACCTCCAAATTATTCTTCTTTATTGTAAAAACTCTAAATGGGCTTGCTCCAGCCTATCTCATGCCTTTGGGATAAATCTAGAGCAGGGGTAGGCAACCTATGGCACGCGTGCCAAAGGCGGCACGCAAGCTGATTTTCAGTGGCACTCACACTGCCCGGGTCCTGGCCACCGGTCCGGGGGGCTCTGCATTTTAATTTAATTTTAAATGAAGCTTTTTAAACATTTTAAAAACCTTATTAACTTAACATACAGCAATAGTTTAGTTATATATTATAGGCTTATAGAAAGAGACCTTCTAAAAATGTTAAAATGTATTACTGTCACGCAAAACTTTAAATTAGAGTGAATAAATGAAGACTCGGCTCACCACTTCTGAAAGGTTGCCGACCCCTGATCTAGAGGAAACTAAATTGGCATAATTTCCCAATTCCCAGTCTTGGATTAAGGCAGTCTGCTCCCTCCCCACTCTTGGGCTCCATCCCAACACTGTCTACCCACACTTGGACTGTAGGTGCTTTGTCCCATCCCAGAGACAGTGACTTCCTGAGCTATCGTTTCAGGCTGTCTGCAGACTCAGGAAGTTGTCACTGCATTAATTATACTCAGTTAATGTTTTCAAGCTTTTCTTCACAACCACAAGGGCTAGAAACTCAGGGTGTTTTTTTTTAATTAAAGCGTAGATTATGATGTAATCACTTGATTCCAGGGGTAGGTGCAATCTGACTCCTTAATTCCCCACCCCGTGGTTCTTCCTAGAGTGCTTATGTGTTAATCCAGCCCTGCCATCTCTTCTTCCCCCACCACACATGTATGGTTTTACCAGGATAGAATTCCTTGACTCCCCCAGACTTACTTTTTTAGTTACACCCACTCACACCCACACCCACTTTCCAATGGTAACTTGCATCCCCTTACAAATGACCTCTGAAATTGGCCCACTAAATCTAAAGGAGTCAACATGAATATAACTCACGTGCTGAGGAGCCAAAAGAAAGGCATGTAGCAGTTACCAGGAGGGCATAAGGATGCCAATGTTAAATTAAGCCTACTTTAACATATGTGTCCATATACCTTACTCTCACACTTCTACTCACCGATTGGTAAATGGGTGCGAGTAGTCTAATCTGCACTTACTTTACACATCACCTCTGAATTTTGCTCCTTGTTTCTGCCCGCTCTGCTCCCTGTTACCTCTACTGATCTAGTGCCAGCTTCCTTGCTGACCTTTCATACAATCTCTTTGCTTTGAGTCCAAAAGCTTTCTCTGTAGCTCCTGCCATCTGGAACAATCATCCCATATTTCTCCACTGACTCTCCATCTATTTCAAATCTCATTAGAAAACATCTCTTTTCTTCCTTGTCTGTACCGTTTTAATTTCTCTCTCCCTCCGTTTTATTTTGACTTGCTCTCTGTTTCTGTTATTTAACTCTGCAAAGTGTTTTGGGATGCAGTTAGTATGAAAGCATTGCATGAAAGTGACTGTAGAAAATACTGGTGTTTCACTGGATTGAGGATTATCGTGAGGGGTGTATGCTGTACTTTCATGCTACAGTGCCCTCACAATCCAAGGTAGGGACTTGAATAAACTTCAGTTGGTCTTTAATTCTGAGACACTATTTTCCTTCTAAAATGCTGGGTACAGAGAACTTCCCTAGTGGTCAAGAGGACAACCTGATAGCTCCTTGTGGAGAACAAAGTGTCACCTTGTTAGTGAAAATTACTGTAAATACTTTAATTTTGTACAACACCTAGCCCAATAGCACCCTGGTCTCTAGGTGCTACAATAATATAAATAATAATAAATTAGAGGGGGCCACAGAGTTGCATTCAAGTCTGGATTAGGAGTAGACTAGGATATGGGTTTGAGTCTTGAGGGTGAATCAGGGGTAGGATTTGAATTCAGATTAGAACTAGTCAACATTTTTCCATATCTGTTTTTGTGACAAAAATTTGGTTTCTCAGCCCCCCCCCAAAAAAATGGTTTCTGAAATCCAAAAATATTTCAGTTTTGGAATGACAACCCCAAAAATTTCAAATAAATGATTCAATATAAAATGAAGGGGAAAAAAGGGTGACATTTTTCAAAGGAAAAAGCCCTTGACTAACCAACTTTTGTTTATCTGCAACACCCCTGAAGTCTGGAGATGTGTTTTGGGGGAGATTTTTGATTACTTTCTATTTAGCAAAACATAAAAGTCTCCTGAGAGGATGGGATAGCAGCAGCTGGGCTTCTGCTTCATTTGAAAACATTGTCCCCCACTGACTTCATTACTCAGATAGCTGAAATTCTTTTAATTGGAGCCTAGTTAAACAGGTGTACTAAATCTATAGCTGCCTTCATGTTATCTGTGATTAAAACTGGTGGGATGTGACACAGAGACAGCACCATCCTTTGTGATTTCCTTTTTCCCCAGCATGCCTTCCTGGGGCTAGCCCTTTCCATTTTGCCAGAGCCAAACAACTGTAGCCATAAGGTAGCCATTTTACAACTGGCTATGGTTTGCTGCATCTTCCTGTTTTCTACCTGGTAAGTGCTCTTAGTTCCTGTCATGTTTTTTATACCCAAGGGATAATGTTCTTTCATACAGGTCCTGAGATTTGGTTGAAGACCAGATTATATTTTTAAAGCCCAGATCTTCATTGCGGTGGTACAGAGCTGCTCTGTACCAGTTTGAGTTCTAGTGGCAGGGGAAGAGGTTGGGAGTGCAGGGACTGCAGCTGGGGCTGGCTCCTATGCAAGAAGGTCCAAGAGATTAAAGTTCCTTATCTGTTGCCCTCTTGTGCACCTATGCCAGGGCTAGGAACAAGCTGACCCTGAGCCTCATAAAACCTGAGCAATGTACTGAGAAGGAGCAGCATAGCTGTGACAGTATTGGAAATGAACAAGTATGTGTTGTGCAATGTAAGGATTTTAAAGACATTTGGTCTTTATTTTTGGAACTGTCTAAAGCCTTTATTAATCACTTGCATATGCAATATACCATGCTGACATTCTTGTCTGTTATTCTGGTTCTCTTTGTGCTGGTGTGCGTTTGGAAAAACAACTGGTTCTCTGTACCAGGTGTAGCAATTTGTATCTCAAACGTCTTTCTTGTTTTTCCACTTGCTCTCTTTCTTTCCTCCTCTTCTTGGTTTGTAAAATATCACAAAAAAGCATTTTTCTTGGAGGGGGGGGAATATTAGAAGAAATAATATATTTATTTCATCTGTGAACATTTTTTAATCAGCTATGAAACCAGCAGCTATAACAAATGAATCAAATACGTTAGCTATGTGAGATAACTTTATATGATGATGCCTCTCAATGTGTGACAAAGCAACCTGCACAGCAGGTAACTTCCTGCTTTCTAGACACAGAACAGAATGTTCCTTTATGTGCAACTTGGTTTCATGTGTATTTCTCTTTGGAGAGTGCAGCTGCATTAATATAACCAGAAATAGTTGCTTTCTTCTGCCTCGTTACTCTTCTGTATTGAGATATTTTAAAAGAAATGTCTTTAAGGCAACTATCGGGAAACAGAGGATAATAGGATACGCTGCAGTTTACCATTGGGAGGAAATATCTCTCATGGTACTTCAGGGACTGGTGATTGTGATCTTAATTAATTCATTAATGATCTGGAAGATGTGGTTAACAGCACAGCAATGAAATGCACAGGTGATATTAAATTGGCATGAACTGCAAACACCAGAGGCGTAGCGAGCACCCTCCGACCGGAGGGGGCCCTGCAAGGAAGGGGGCCCCTAAAAGTGGCAAAATAAATACCGCATTCCAGTTTCTGCATTGTAAGGGGCCCCGCCCGGACATACGTTCGGAGGGGGCCACCGTTCAGAGGGGGCCACGTTCTTTGTTGCTACGGCCCTGGCAAACACCAATGGGAACAGACAAATAATACAAAGGGACCTAGGGAGGTTAGAAACTTGGGCAGAAAATACTAAAATGAAATTCTGGGGAAAATGCAAGCTACACCATTTGTTGTTGGTGGGAGACTAGGAATACAGACATTCCAGGGAAGGGAGAAACCTTGAAAGTAGCGAACCTGAATGAGCCCTAGTTTGGGGTGATAGGCAGCAAATTAGATGTTTGCACCAGGATGTGGCAATAGCAATGAGCACCGTAATTTGAATCTGCATTATGTCACAGACCAGAGAAGTAATCGTCACTCTTTACACAGCTCTGGTGCAGCTGCACTGAATTATGAGGAGAGATTTGCAAAATTAAATATATCTGCAGATGCTAAGACAAGTAAGGAGGACATATGTCTGCACATGTTTGAAGGGTGTAAATACAAAGGATAGAGAAGGTTTGCTGAGTGTGGTATGTGGGTGGGTGGGGGTAAGAGAAATCAGTGAAATTAGGAAAGGGAAAATAATTTATGCTGAAAAAACTTCCAGACTCCCAAAGCTGCACACAAGTGGGAATTTGAGTTTATTCATGTGCCTAGATTGATCAGTGTTAACGGCGCCAGTTACACCATGTTTGCAGGATTGGATCATTACACTGGGGAATAGTGGAAGGGCGGCATAGTTTGGGACACTTTAAACCAGACTGAATACATTAAAATGTGTAGATAACAGTCCTGCATTGGCAAAAGAGAGAGCCTGGATGACCCTTGATTTTTAAAATACAGTATTTACAGATAATCTGATTTCTAAATTTTTCCTAAAATAAAAGCTTCTGTATTCAGAATTGTTTAAAATGGGCTTCATAAAAACAATCATTTGCAATGAAAAAATAAGCAAAATTTGCACGCTTTTACATTAGACCAAAAAAGCCTTACAAACCTCTTTGACACACAAGAATAATCCAAGAACAAAGCAGTGTTGATCGCTGTGTATGTGGTGTTTACATCAAGCTAATTCAAAATGCTTGAGATGGTTAGAAAGTTTAATCTTGGCAGTAACAGCTGAGAATGTGATAAAAGTCATAAGACTCCTGATGTGTATTCTGCTGGATTGGTCCACACCCCTGAGTCAGATGTCTTTGGAAAGCTAAACCCCTTGCAAGTTTACATTTTTCATGGCTGAAAAAATTAAAGGTGATAGTTTAGATTGGTTGTGTCAGTGCTCAGATAGACGACAGCTAGACATGTGATCCCCTGAGTACAGTAGTATAGAGTCAGAGTAATATTGCAGCTACTGAGTACACGAAGTAGCTGTCCGATACAAACATTCTATTTTTTCCCCAGTGTCTTTGCTTGAGGCTACGTGTCATTCTGCAACCTTGGCAGTGTTCCTTGATGGTTTCTTAATGTTGACCTGCAAAGGGAAAGAAGAGCTTGTGCTTTTTTGTGATGCAGAGAGAAGGCTGAAATAAATACAACTTAAAAAAAAAGGTGGGGGGAAGGTGCTAGTGGTGAGGGAGTGTTCTCATTTTTTACATGTTTTCTCTGGAAGACTAGTGACCAGAACACTAGTGAAATTGCAACATGATGAAAATACAAGCAGAACAGTTGAAAGGGAAAGAGGTGGGTGGTTCTTTGGGATTTTTTTGATCATTTAGGGGTTTTGCTTTATCTCCTTTTTGTTAACCTCGCTCCAGTGTATATAAACACTTGGGGGGAAAGGCTGAACACCCCTGCCTCTTCAGTTAAGGTGTAAGGGCCCACAGTAGTAATTTAATACCTCCACCAAAGCCTGCAACAAAACCAGACTTGACACTCCTGATATTTGAACAGTAAAAAAACAAGCAGGAAAATAAAATAAAACTACCAGCACCACCCTTTATGGCCACCTTCATAAATGATAAGGAAGCAAAAAAGTGCAAATTACCAATTAAAAAAATTCTTCAATACTTTCCTGGACTCCACAAGCAGTAAATGGTTTTACAACACTGAATCCTGTTTTACAAAATGTAAACCAATTTAAAAAAACCCAAAATCAAAGATTTCCTTTTGATTCAATAAATAGTTGAAATATTCCAATGTGCATTTCCAGAACTCTTCTTAATGTGTTTGGCAGGATGTAAAAGGTGGGTGGGAAGAAGGGATAACGTAGTGATTTATCAAATGCAGAGCTTTGGTACTGTTCATGCTTCGACAGGCCACAAACTACTGTAGAGCTCTGCCATGTTATTTATAGAGTAGCAGCGATGTGCATGGTGCATTACAGAGAATACATATTGCTAGCTGCTAAATTCCACTTGGTGCTAGGGCCCACATTTTGCACTGTGGTTAATGAGCAGTGGGTGATGCTTGTGCCTGCTCATGTATCTTGTGCCTGAGAGTATAAATAGGGACTGGAGAGGGGCTGGCATATTTTCTATGTAGTAGAAATTTCAGCAGTATGGTTGTCTCATAGGTGTAAATGCAGTTTCTGTGAAACCTCATCAGCAGACCTGGTAAAGGGACGCTCCTGTTTTCTGCCCAAGTTGGCTCCCTTCCATTCTCTCCAGTTGCAGAAGTCCCCCTCCTGGGCCAGCTCTCTTGCACCATTTATTGTAGTAGCACACCCCATTTTCCCCCACCCCTTCCCAATTCTGTCCAGCTCTCCCTTGCTGGCCTGCGTCCCTCCCTTTTCACCTCTCCTCCATTTCCAGACTCTCTCCTGTTTTTCCTTCCTCATTTTATAGACACAACCGATCTATATTGCTCAGGTGTTCAGACTGCCTTTGTTCTGGATTTTTCTTCTCTCTGTCCAGTCTCCTCTTTGCCTAGATTTTCATCCTATCTGTTTAGGTTTGTGTTTTGGCCATTGCGTGTTAGTTTTCCAGAAACAAATCTATTCTCTTGCTGTGGGTTTCTTTCTGAGCAGTAGGGAGTGCTGATCTCAGGTCACCAATTTCTCTGTGAGAGGATAATGGGATGCGATTAGGAATTGTTACAGTCTCATCATTATGCATTATTCGATTTGTTCCATTCTCTCTCACTTTAAGCTGTTCATCTGGTCCTTTTCTTCCAACATGTTTATGGATGTGTTGCTGCTTGTAGACTTTGAATTGTAAAGATACTGTCCAAAATGCAAGAATGTTGGAAGAATGTTCCTGCTGTTTTTGTTAGAAGCCAAATCTAAAATCAATGGGCCCTCTTCTAAAATAACCTCTGAAATGCACACATTAAAAACGATTAAGGGAAACTCAATGCTGCACATGGAAAAGTGACTGGTTTCGAGAAATTCTCTTAAGAAAACCTGAAAAAATCTGCTGTACTTCATATTTTACTGTTTCTTCAGGCTACATCGGTGGAGAACAGTAGCCAGTTAATTCATATATCTCAAAATTCTCAGCCATTGTCAGCTAGTTTCTATAGTAGGGTGTGTCTGTGTATCTGTGTATCAGATCTGGGTCCCTTAAATAGTTGTAGGCTTGACCCTAGGTGGAGAAGTCAATTTCCCTTAAATTGTTTGTGTTGCTTAAAGGAATGAAGGCCCAGGGCAAGCGTGATGCATAGGAATGGAATGGAATGGAATTCCAGAAACATTCGGAGTAAATCTAGTTGCCTTAAAGCAGACTGGGCTGCAAACTGCTTTTAAATAATGATTCTACCTGTGTAAATGGTGTGCGGAGTCCTGTGAGGTGCCAAGTACCAGTCCCATTGCTGTCACAGGCCATTGAGGGTACTCAGCACCTAGCATTGTTGGTCAGGCCCTGTATTAGCCTAAACCAGTTTCTATTTCCCTACACTACAGTCTGTGTCGGCATAATTTATGTCGCTCAGGGGTGTGTGGAAAAAACCACCCCCCTCAGCAACATAAGCCCTTATCTGCACAGTGCTACGTTGGCATGAGAAAATCTCCAGCCAACATAGCTTTTTCCGCTTGTGGAGGTGGTTTTATGCAGACGGGAGAGCTGTGTACACATAGATATAAGACTAAACAGTCTTTAAGCCAAGTATAAGCACTTTACAAACTCTTTTACTGGCTCAGAGAAGAGTCGGCACAAAGATTCATCATCCTGCTACTCTTTTTACATATATGTTGTGTTGAATCATCGTCGTTGGAGTGCTCAACAGGAGGTGCTGCTTTGGATTCATAAATAAGTGGCATATCTGTGGGCCTAACTTCTAGCTTATAGAATGTTTCCTTCACAGTATCAGTTTTCTATCACTGTTGGTTGAGGATCTCTTGAAGCGAAAGGTTTTACCAGTAGTAGCCTAGCTGGAGACTTCTAAGAGCAAGGAGCTAAAAATTAATCATTTAAAAAAGTCACTGTCTCTTTAAAAACCAAGTCTTGTTCCAGCATGACTGCTAGCAGCTCCAATTTCATGTTCAGGCTGCTTTGGCATTTCCCTGGGATGCTAGGATGATATTCCGTTCTATATATATTTTATACTAAGCCCCTGCTAATAAGCTAGACCAAATAAATAGCTTTTCTTTAATGGGACTTAATTCTCTTATAGTCTTATTGTACCACAGTCTGTCAAATCTGTGGCATTTTTCCTTATCACTTTCAAATGTTTCAATTAACTGTAATTCACTGATTCCCTATGATTTACACAAAAATCAAGGGAATGGGTGTGCAAACCTTTTTTATTCCTAGGATATTGTCAAACACCAGTTATACTGTGAAGTAGTGTATGAAGTAGGTCAAACCTTGTTCATGGTTTTGCTGAAACAACCAAATCTTCAATCAGAACATTTCAGTCTTGACTCAGAATTTGTGTGCTAGGATTGCCCATGAAAAACGACCTCCTTTGTCTCCTATAGGTGGTAAAGATGTATGAACTTAATGCATAACTAAATAGGGCACAAATGTTAATAGTAACCCTGAAGTTTTAACCATGCAGTTCTCAGTTTTGTAGCTACAAAACTCCACTGAGTGCTTTGAATTTCCCCCTTTGGCTTTACATGTTTCAGTGGGGCACCTACCAAATTCAAAGTCAGTCCTTCCCTTGCCATCTGTGTGTAAGTATTGCAACACATAGGTGGTACAGTACATAAAATGACCCATAGTTCTAAGAACATAACAGTAGCCATACTGATACATAACCATGTTTATTATGTAGCTCAGTACCAAGTACTGCTAAACCTGCTCATTCAAAGCCTGCTTCTGCTCCCATCCAAGTCAATTGCAGAATTCCTAATTGACTTCCATTACTGGTGAAGCAGGATTGCATGAGTTAGACAATGCCTTAGTACTGTGGGGATTAAAGAGGTTCTGATATATATTTAAAATATGGGCCTTTATTAATCAGTAAAAAGATAGCAATCCAGTTCTGACAACTCAAAAATGTCATAACAATTTAAAACTGTAACAAATGTGATTTTGAAATACTGAAGATATGAAACCCTGGAAAAATGGGAGTAAATATTGAGCGGTATTATACCAGTGCTACCAACCCCAAACACTCAAAAATCACGAGTCAAGCCTTAAAAAATTGAGATTGTCTTAATTATGAAATTTTATTTTTAAGATTTGAGATTTTATTTGTCTTCTGGAGTCTGAGCCTTTAGATTACATTCATGTCACCTTTTCAACCATGATGGCTAGAAACTTACTTAAGAATAAGAATCTTAGGTTTCCTTTTTATTTATTTATCTATTTATTATTTGTATTATGGTAGCCCCAGTCAGGGACTAGGAAACCATTATGTACAAACACAGAACCAGGGCCGGCTCTAGGATTTTTGCCGCCCAAAGCAAAAACAATTTTGGCC
>NW_020664444.1:16809499-16890810 GCF_002925995.2 Terrapene triunguis | reverse complement strand
GCCCCTAAAAATGTGCCGCCCCAAGCACCAGCTTGTTTTGCTGGTGCCTAGAGCCGGCCCTGCACAGAACACAAAAAGGATCCCTGTCTCAGAAGTAAGATTTCACTAGTGTTGGTGTAACTACATTTCTTAAACTAGCTGCTGTACATTTCCGAGGCTGCCTTTCACACCTCCTGTGGCACTGAAGCCTTTTGGAGTTGTGTTATTGCCTTTAATTGGAGCAGAATCTGCCCGTTCCATGAGGGTCGGCTTTGTGGGTGGTACCTCAGACTTTTGCAATATATATTTAATTTTTTTCATTGCCTGTTTGAACCAGAGCGAGGCAACTCCATTTTCTCATTCCTTTTGTTTTTCCAGACATAATGAGTGACATCTGTGCACAGCCATCATAGCCACTACAGAACTGGCATTCTCTTGCAGTTTACCCTGGGGAAATATGTCCAGAACTTCCCCCTTCCCTCCCCTGCAATTCCCAAAAAAACCTCTCCAGTGAGCAACCTGCTCTCTCCAACACAATAGAATTGCAGTTCTGTGATGTCTGTGAACTAGGGTGACCATATTTCCCTATGCTGAATACATTTCCCTATGCTGGTAAAATTACTCGTTTTCAAGTGAGTTCAATGGCAATCAATGAGAACTATGCAGTACGAACGTTCAAATTAACATCAAGTTGACTGAGCCCCTGTTAAAAAGAAATATTGCTAGTTGGATTCTTTTTTTTTTTTTTTTAACCTTATCTTTAAGGCTTTAGGGTTCACACAGGGAGGGGTCTCACACACACACACACTCCCGTACACCTCTCTCACATGGAGGATGGGGGGTGACTGACCAACCTCCCCTTCCCTGCCCGGTGCTCTCCACCCTCCATGCCTGGCTGGGCCCCTGGGACGGACCCGCCTCTCCTAGTACCTGGCGCCGCCTCGTCTGCCCAACCAACACGTGGGGGAGGGGGCATGTAGTGTCACAGGAAGGAAGGGGTTAAGCCCTAAGGATTTGTTGTTCACCAGGGCCCAGGGAACCTGACTACAGGGGCTTCAAGGGCAGCCTGGCCAGAGAGGTAGCTCAGCAGGGGAGGGTGCCGAGGGGACCGAGCAGCCCTGCGCTCCCTGGGGGAAGGACCCAGGGTGGGGGGTGACGATGATGCTAAGCCCCTGCCCTGGGGGCTGCTGTGGAGCCTGCACGTTCAGGGCATGCACAGGCTGGAAATCGCTTCCTCCTCCCCCGCCAGTGTGGGGCTTTGGCACATGCAGGTCTGAGCACCTCCTGGCCAGCACCCTGAGCTGGAGGGTCTTGGGCTTTCCCAGGATGCCTGCCCAGCCAGAGGCAGTGGGGGAAGGAAGGAGCCTGCCAGCAAGCTGAGAGGTCCGACCAGGGGCTGGATCTCCACACAGCGCTGGGAGCAGGACATGCCCTGCCGGGGGGGATATGAAGGCGCAGTGGGGCCGGGAGAGGACAGTGAGAGGGGAAGCACGTAAAGGGCTGATGGGTAGACAACAGATGCAACACATGGCCAGCTGCTGCCTGGCACCTGCTCACACACACCAGTCACTGCAGCTTGCAGCGCACAGCCAGTGCCAGCCAGAAATGGGATAAGGGGGCCCTGCTGGCTGAAAGCAGGCACTCAGCAGGGGCTGCACTGATGGACCAGCAACGGGAGCAGCCAGCCCCGCATACTGCATCTTTGCCCCGCCACCAGCCTTGCACACACACCCCCATTGTCAGCCACTGGACCCCCCCCCCACACACACACACTCACTGCTGGTGGGAGGGTGGCTGGTGAGCAGGGATCTGGCCAGCAGCAGGACCCAGCACCAATACTGATGGCAATAAGATAGAAAATACGGGACAATTTGCACATTTTAAAGAAAAAGTTGGGACACCTACAGGAGAGTTTAAATACTGGATTGTCCCTTTAAAAATGGGACATCTGGTCACCCTACTGTGAATGCGTTCCAGCATCATTACACTGTGAAGCAGATGGACCAAATGGACCTGTACAACTGAAGTACAATTTGTTTTTAAAACAATTTGTAAAAAGCTAGAAAACAGATAAGGGGGCTCAACATGCTCCCACTGAATGCAATGGCAAGCCTCCCATTGACTTCAGTGGGAGCAGGATCCTGCACATAATTAGTATGCTTGTAAGCAGTTCATGTTCACATGATGTATTTCCTTTAAATACCTTGGTTGTCTGGGAACAATGGGCTGGATCCTCAGCTAGTGTAAATCGTTGTTGCTCCACTCCACTTGCTCTACAAGAGCGCTATGGTGATTTACACCAGCCAAGGAGCTGACCTACTATTTTCAAAATATTAATTGTTGTTAGTGCAGTTTGAGGACTAGCTGCCTGAAAAATATATTTTTCCAAATTGTTTCCAGTGAAGAGGCTTAACAAAAGGGATTTTTCCCGATCTTCCCATACATCTGAAACCCAAGGAAAGCTTCCTTTTTTGCCCATCTTAGAAGCAAGAGAATGTCTAAAGCTATTGAAATAACTCTTTGAAATCCAAATTCAGGCTGACAACCTGTGCTCTGTGTTTTAGTGTGATGAGCTTTGAGAATGTCATGCCTAAACAGCGTGGTCTGTGATAGAACTCCACGGCACTGCTACTGGGCACCTCTAAAATACCTGTTTGCCCAGCCTGTTTCATTTGAATGTTGAACAATATGTGGAAGGTTCTGAGTCTTAGGAAACACTTGTAAAGAGTAACCTCATAGTATTCTGGGAATATTAAATGTTCATTAGTGAATATTCCATACATGGTGCAAAACTGTTACATTCATCGTAGTAACTTGGAATACATTTTTAATCAGTTTAATTTTTCTACTTAGCATCCACTAAGACAAGTGATGTATCAAAAGAGAGTCTTGTACCAACCAGGCATTGCACATGTACCAACATTGTCTTTTCCACTGTGGGGCCTGTGGTGTACCTTGCAATCTCAGCCATATTTGGGTTTCTTAGAAAACTTATTTTTGAGTGTAACACTACCAAGTGCTGAGTTTCTTCACCTCCAAAAGTTTTCTGGTATGTTTGCCCACAAGCTGAGATCTTCCAGGCCGGGGAAACTTAGTCAGGAAGTTTAAATTAGAACATGGACCCATTGTGCCCAGACCTATCTGTATATGTAAGAGGTGTTTTTTTTTTTTTTTTTTTTTGCATCTCTCACTGGAGTAGTTAAGCTATACTGGACCATTACCTTTCCTTTCCTGCATACAGGCTTCCCAACATAACTGTCCCCTGGCTGGAAGAGCTGAACTCTGCAGCCCCCTTCTGAAGTGCAGGCAATGGATAGTATAAAAAGTCTGTTAAGTTTTCTTTAAGAACAGCACAATATAGACATTGGATATCTCAGAACTTGGCTGATTGCTTGTCTCAACAGAGAAAATTATTACAATAATCTGCATTATAGCACTTAGAGCTTTGAAAAGGAGCTTTCACTACAGGGTGGAGCTTTTTACTATTAGGGGGGGGTAAGAGGGGAAGGGATTGTTCACTTAGGATTGTTTACTCCAGCAAGCAACCCTGTGCTCGTTGTTTGGCTGATTTTTTTTTCCTCCCTCCCCCCCTCCAATTTGGCAGACTGTTCTATATCACATGGATCACATTCTTGTTTGCACTGTGACACAGAGGAAACTATTTTTTATTGACCTTGCTGTTGTCCCTAGTGATTGAAAACAACAGATAAATTTGGTGAGCAGGAAGACTTGATCTGTCATTTGAGTTTCTTGACTTTGAAGAATCTTTAAATAAAAGCTATAGTATGTCTACACAGCAAATAAAAACCTGTGGCTGGCCCGTACCAGCTGAATCGGGCTCACGGGGTTCAGGCTAAGGGGCTGTTTAATGTAGACGTTTTTGCTGAGGCCAGCTTTGGGACCCACCCACCTCGCAGGGTCCTAGAGACCAGGCTGCAACCTGAGCCCAAATGTCTCTGGCACAGTTAAACAGCCCCTTAGCCCAAGCCTTGCGAGCTGGAGTCAGCTGGCACTGGCCAGCCACAGGTTTTTATTTTAACTGCAGTTGACATACCCTCAACTGCTTTTACTTTATTTGACTCCCCAGAGAACAATCCTGATGACTTCTAATTAGAAGAAAAATTCTGCCTTGTCCCTATGTAACTGTCCCATGAATGTCAGTGAGGATTGTGTACGAGGATCTGAGGACAGAATTTTTTCAGGGAAAGATGCTATGCATTTCTAAAAATGATGATTGTTTGGTTACTCGTTTATGATGCAGGCAGTGTGCTTACAATAGAAATGTAGAAATGACTTCCGTTCCTGCGTGTGTTGCAGAAAGTTAAACATTTAATATTTTTGTTTTTATATGGTTGCAGTGGGAAGCAAATTAGACTCAGAAGAACCTACACCAGATCGTTCTGGAGTTTCGATTTTGTTTGTTTCACCAACACCGCAAAATACAGAGCTCCTGGATTGAGTTTCTTGTATGGTTGGTTATCGGATTTGGAAATTCTCCTAGAGTTACATGCTTGCTTTAATATGTGAAGTGTTGTACATCAAGATGGGCCACATAAGGACCTGGTTCTGCAGTCATTCAGCACACCATGGGCAAAAATTCAGCCCTGGCATAAGTGAACACTATGAAATCAGTGGAATTGTGCCCACTTATAACAAGAGCTGAGTTTGGCCAAAGGCTTCATGCCCAGTCCTAAACACTCAGGCAAAAGTTTCCAGCTAGATAGAAAACTCCCATTGAAATAAATGGCAGTTCTGCCCATACAAGATCTGGGTGTAAAATGAAAGGGCAGATTCTCAGCTGCTGTAAATGGGCATAGCTCCCTTGGCTTCAGTGGAGCTATAATAATTTACACCAGCTGAGAATCTACACCAAGGGCCCAAACTGTCAGATATGCTGTGCACCCACAACTCCAGCTGAAGTCAGCGAGCGCTATGGTTGCTCAACACTCCTTAAAAACAGTCTGAGGGCCTTGTGTTGTCACTTGTCTGTGCGAAGAGAGTTTGATTAGAGCAAAATGGTAGCCGTTTAGACCCATTTTTGCATAGGTATAGGTAACTACAGAAGGTACAAGGCAAGAGCATGCAGGCCCTTAAGGGCCTCACAGTTTGCCCCACTATCTATTTAGTTTCCCTAGTGGATATGTCATCGGTGGGCCTTTTGCACCAGATTGAATGTCACATTTAGAAAAGCTATTTACAGAGTTGACAAATTTTAAGTCTGACAAATCTCATTGACTTAAATGGTGCTTGATAACATGTATAGTCAAAACTAATATTGGTACCATTTCACCAACTTGGTGGGATACTCCACAGGCTAATTCTGTCTCTAATATCAATAGGCTGGGGGTATTTAAAGATTAAGGTAAACTATAACTCCAAGTTACCACAAACCTTGTAAGTAAATAGTAATGCCTTTATTTTTTTGTTAAGAACAGCATTTTGAAAATAAAACATTTGCCCATGCTTTACAACCTTCTTAATTTTGTATACTTATATACAGTCATTACGGTACACATTGATTGTCTTGAAAATCCTTCAGAGGTGTACTTAAGATATCAGTATGCAACAAGCAGCGGAAAAAAAGGTACATTATAAAACACACATTAATACATTTAATAAATATATATTATCTATCAAAAATGAGCATTAGCTCTCCTCAATTAATAAAAAGCACCTGCTGGATAATCTTGTAAGCTGGTAGAATAGTCCAATTGTTTAATTATAAAAGTTACAGTGCTCCCTTTTGCACAGCCTTTGGTTAGACCCAAGGCATCAAACTCAAACATAGCCAACCATGATACCTGTCTGATACGAAATACAAACTAGCTAGCTCTGCAACAGTTGACATCTACCTTATTTATAGAAACAACTGTGTGCACTTAGGGCTCCATCCTATAAGGTGCTATACTTCTCCTGGGAGGTGGTAAGCACCCTCAACTCCCACTGCAGTTGGGACTGGGTCTTAATGTATGGCTGTGAACTGCTTTCTAGCCATTGAATATAAGCCACTTCCTACAGAAATGTTTTCTGTAACAAAGTTTTAAAATGTTTTAGGATTTTATTTTTCTGTATAGGTAAGAGCCAGAAGGAAATAACCATTATTAATTTTAAAAGGGACAACATAGTAGCTTTTATAGTATAAAAGCTAATTATAACAATCCTGAAAGATTTGTGTTTACAGTTACGTAGTACTTTGATCACAGATGCTCTACATTCTAAAAGGCAGAAGTAAACAACTTGTTTATATTAATAAAAATAAATTAACACAAAGGTGCGTTCAGTCACACGTTATTTGGAGCATTTGGCATTAACTATCAAATGGCAAAAATAAGTTGCTTATTCTAGTTGTGTGAAGCTGGAAAATGAATAAACTCCTTCTTCTAATCAGTTAACACACCTCCGCCACTCCAAATTGCAGACCCAATCCTGCATGCTATTACTAATGTGAACAGTCCTAACTCACATGACCACTCAATGGAACTGAGGCTTTGTCTACACTACCAAGTTTTGTCGCCAAAAACTGCCTTTTGGCAACAAAACAGAGAGCGTACACACTGCAGTGTGACTTTTTTTCGGGAAAAACGTCCGGTTTCGGTGACACAAATCTTCCACCCCTACGAGAGATGTTTTTTCTTTTCCCCTTCCTTTATTGTCGAAGAGCCAGTGTAGAAACTGCTGTTTGTTTTGTCGGCAGAACTGGTTTCCGCCAGCATCCCACAATGCCTGCCCTGATCGCTCTGCTCAGTGTTTTGATCTCTGCTGTCCTGCAAGCATGCGCCCCTTCCCTTTCCAAGTTGCGGGAAGTGTGCTGCTCCCTGTGGGGAACAAAGAGCAAATCATTGGACTACGCCTGTTCTGCCCTGCACTAGGAACACAGGGGCAGGCAGACTGCTGTCGCAGGGAGGGGGGAGAGGAAAGACTGCTGCACTGCTTTGACATTCCTCAGCATGGAGAGCTCACAGAACTACTCATGATGTGGCTCCCGGCTGCTGAGGGAGAACTCAGAGGGAATCCTCCCATGATGTGCAGCAATCCGTTCCACCTTTCCACAACACTGTGCATTGCTCACACTGTCGATGATGGTGCCCACAATGTGGACGTGATCTGTCGACAGAGGGAGCAAGTGTGAACATCCTTTAGCGATTTGTTTTGTCGACTTTTGAGTGTCGACATAAATTTTGTCAACAAAACTTGGTAGTGTAGACAAAGCCTAATTTAGGGTTGCCAACTCTGAAGCTATTCCGGGAGATTTCCCTCTTCCCCCCCATGATGTGATGTCACTTTCTTAAAATATCCTGTTAAAATCTCCTGGATTGCTTTCAATAATCACCTGGAGATTGATGCCAATTCCGGGAGACTCCAGGCCAATCCTGGAGAGTTGTCAACCCTAGACTAATTATGTGAGCAAAAGTTTGCAGGATCTGGCCTGGTCTGCACTTAGGGCCTCAAACTCCTACTGACTTCCTTCGGAGCAGGACTAGGCCCTTACTTTGTTAATCCATTCCCATCTAGAAAACTGAACACCACGTAAATGTTTACAATATAACTATCCTGGAAAGAATTTATCCAAGGTCTATAAAATGCGTATAGTACTGAATGTATACTTCTCAGCTGTAGCATGATAAATCTTTTAAAAGAAAGCTGCCCTCCCATTTATGCCATGGTCATCTTATACATTTTTACAATAAAGACCTTTTCAGAGAATTTAACATTTTTTAAATTGACGGTTTCAAATGAAACTTTTGCAGACACACATCACCACTAGGTTTTATATTACTCCAAATTATGCAGTTTCTGGGATAGTAACCATTAATTATCAAAAATATCATTTTATCTGATCACGACTTTAACAGCTAGAGGTACTTCTAGATTACTGGATAGCATGCAATATCCACCTCTAGTCTACTCAGTTTCTTAGACAATCTAGTTACCTAAACAAGAGACTAAAACCATTTTTTTTTCTCTTAAAAGCAAGCACATGCTTCCACTTTGCCTCTATTGGGAACATCAGACATGGATCTAACATGTTCCTTTAATCATGCATGACAGAAAAGTATGGTTCCTGAACCAGAAGGGCTGTTAGAAATAAAACCTTATAAGGTGATCATGGCAAGAATGGCAAAATATATCTTGTGTGTAATGCTTAGGGCCTGATCCTGCAGCCCTTACACCTGTGAGTAGACCTATTGATGTCAATGGGGCCTACTCGTGTGAGTACAAGACTACAGGATTAGGTCTGTTTACTGTAGAAATGAGGTACATGAAGAAACAGGGAGCCTTTTAAAAAAATAAACACTTATTTTTCTTTTTGCAGTATGCAGCAAATAGTATCCTTCTGTGAAGCTACTGAGCTATTCAGTTTTCTTTGTATATTATAATTTTATTTTTCATTTGAAAATAGAATATATATATATATTTATTACAACATATGCAAAATTTTTACCCTTATACGTAACCCACACCCTCATGTAAAAACAATTGCTTTTAGTATCTAGGAAAGCTAGGAGTAATGTTGACCAAACAATGAGGATACAATGATGCTTTCAATGTTTGATATGTATTAAATGCTAAATAATAAAGGAATGATTCGCTTTAAAGTAACGAAAACCATGGCAAGAATAATGGGCAGTAAGAACTTGTTACATAGCCTAGATAAGCCTTGGTAAAGAGTCTACCTTATGCCAACTCCAAAACACAAAAAACCCTGAACCTCCAGAGTGGAGACTCTACTAGCTATGCATTAAAAGACACAAATACATTAAGATGCACAAACAATTGCAGTCAATAGGGCTACTCCCATGAGCAGGGGTTTCGGCACCAGTTCCAACAGTAGGAAGAGAGGGTCCAATCCCGCAAGTTACCAAGCTCCTCCTGGAAGGTGATCGATACCTTCCCATCCCCTTGAGTTTTTGCTTGGCACCTTACAGGATCAGCCATCAGAACACAAACCGAGTTCTGTGTAATATTATGGGACTCCTTTTGGCAACCCCAAGCCACATTCTCTCCTCAGCTAAGAGCCTTTGCTGAAGCTTGTCCCTCCATAATTTGACTTAGTGCCCCCAAGTGTACATACGTTAAAAAAAATTCTCAAGGGTTTGAGAACACGTGGTTCTGTTTGTACTCTGGAGTGAGACTGCATCAACAGGGCATCTTGAACTGCAGTGTCTGATTCTACATTGCTGAGGTGATCTGCCTCTACCTTCACTCTTCACAAATGTTGCTTGACGAAGTTGCATGAAGCATACACAGTCATTTCCTTTCACCACAACCAAATCGGATACTTTCCCCCCCCACCCTTAAGTGGATCATGTCTCATTGTTGAGAAATGGTAATTTAGTTGCCACAGACTGATGATGCTTGACCCTAAATGACATTCACATAAAGATGGATAATGGAGCAACCAAGACACTTGAAATGAAGAGAGAGAAAAAGAAAGTAGGAAGAAACCCTGCATACTTTCACACTGTAATGGCAATCTCTTATGGCAGCATGGATTAAGTTGGTAAGGGCGGGAGAGGGGGTTGTTTTTTTGCAAACTGCTGTAAACCAACCAAAATCAGGCTTGCCTCGCACACTAGTTACAGACAGATTATCTCACATTTAAGAATGCACAGTGTCCTCTCTTCCATTTCAAAGTGTGCCTATTTCTATTTTAAATTAAATTCATCCTGAATTTTGCAGAGTTTTGTTTTTGTGATTTAGCTTATCAGTTTAACAGTATTCACATTTACATAAAATCCTCTCAAGGATTCCAAAGCTCCTGGATGTCTGGCTGCTTTGTTGTGGTATTATTGATTCCTCCCTTAGAAAGACACTGCCAGGGAATAATATTTGTAACAAAGATTCTTATCTCTAGAACCTATAGCCTTTCACCAGAGGTGTCTTCCAGTGTAACTTGGCGGAGCAGTTGGTATCTGGAAATAAGGATAATAAACCCATAACTAAGAGTTCCAGACTATTCAGAAATCAGTGTTAACATATGCTACATTACATGTCTAGTAGTCATAGCATTATCAGTTCTACAACAAAAGGTACAGCAAAGCTTATCTTCAGTTTGTACAATACATGTACCTCACCACAAGAAAAAGGGATGAATATGTATATATTAGTCTCTTTTGCTTTACTGTCTAAGGTAATCATCTTTAACTACTGTATGTGCAATTATTCTCCAGGAACAAGCTTTGTGCCTACCCCCAGAAAATCTCTCTAGCTCTTCATCCTTAAGCTGCCTCTTCTCTGAGCTGCTTATTCTGGTATAAGGGAATATAGGGATGGATTAATGCCGGCACCCAAAAGTATGGTGCTCATTATGGGCCCTGTAAATTATTCTGAGAGCAAGGAATGAGCGTATTTACATCACTTTTGAATGATGTATCACTCAATGTACTACCCAGGAAAGGAAAATCCTGAGATCTAATAACTCTTGTTCCCTATAATAAATTCAAACTCTACTTACTTAACAAAAAAAACCTTCAGTCAGATCAGCTTCCTTGTGGTTTTTTTTAATGTGCAGGTTGAGTTATGGAATCAGCTCATGATTTAAAATAATGAAAACCCAACTTACATGAGTGTAAACCAGCCCATGAGTAAATTTTTAAGAAGCATGTAGGTATGCATGAAAATGTGGGAATGAAAATTCTCCTTTTCTTAACGAGAGGAGAGAGCTATATGCAATTTCTCAAGTGCAAATTATACACAGCATGGGAATGAAATTTAGAGAGGCTGTTTGGCATCAGATCTCTAAGCCATTCTTGCAATGACCTTGAATAACAGTATATCTATCAAATAATAGCATGCCAAACCATTGTTTGAGAGGAAAATTAATTCACATTAGCCAAGATATTTTACATGCCCCTCTTATATATTTCTTTCCAAGGGTAGTACACCTCAATTGGTGTTCACCATATAGTGAAAAATATAGATTTTACAAGGAAAGTGAAATTGTGATATCAGCTATCTGCAGCAAAGATTCTTATGCCAAAGAATATACTGGACTGTAACCAAAAGTGTAACTTGCAGAATGTTGCAGAAATCAGACTATGTTATTAACTGTCACTTTGTTACATTTGTCCAAAGGAGGTACTGGATATGGATAGTCAGCAGAAAACTTGGTTCATTCAATCTAAACTGAATGGCCAAGTAAAGAAGTCCAAATTTTTTTGAATTGAATAATCTCAAGAGGGGAATGGAAGCATTACATGCATACTCGCTGCTAGAGATTTCATTTATAGTGTTTTCTTTCATATGAACAAGCAGTCTAACCTCAGAAGTTCATTCAATAAGTAGCGGTTGCACATTCCCCACTATATACCCAAGACTCGTACATTATCACATTTTTATACTTACAGTCCCACCATTTAGCACAACTGCCATCTCAGTCGGCTGATAAACATTGCTTCTAAAGGGAGCACTAGGTCGGCTTCCCAAGCTGCCATTGCGAAATCCTGCCGTTCTTAAAGCTGTGTTTAGAACAAGAGACAGTTTTATTCTCATGCAAACAAATCAAACCCTTCTTTTCATGTGTCAGAATAATACATATTTTTAAAAGTTACAAGAGTGATCTAGGGTGAAATCCGGATTCCGCTGAAGTCAGAGGTAGTTTTGCCATTGACTTAAAGCCATGATTTCGTCCCTCAGTTTTATTCTGCCTCTGTCATTATATTTATACATTTTGGGTTGCATCTTTGAGTTTACTTTTAAATTAAAGAAACTGCTTGGCACAGGAAAAGAAGAAATAACTGGAGCTAAATTCTAACTGCTGATGTGTTTTTCATTAGTGTTTCCCATCAGGTATCCTTCAGTCTGCATGCACTAAGCGGTAAAGTAAAACAACATTTCTGCATCTTTTCATATTCAGAAAAAAGACATGCAAAATATTGTTTGAGCCATGAACACAACCCCCTGAGCATTATTTCAGAATGCCTAGTGCATAATGATTTTCCAAATATCTCCTATAGTTACTTTGAGAAACTAGAAATATTACACGAATATTGCTTTTGAACAGGTTGATCATGAAGATGTCTTGAAGCAAAAGATAAAATGCTGTTTATATCAGTAATATCTGGTAGTCTATCCATTATGACAGTCATGAATTTTAATGCATCATTTTTCTTCTTTTAATTTATACATGTTAAATGAGAGATGAAGTTAAGAGGTGTGGCTATTTACCTCTGAGCCAGTCAGGCAGCAGAGATTTGCATATGCTATCTGATTAGTTCAGAGGTGAACAATAGGCTTCACTGAACTCAGCTGCAGCCGGACAATATGCCTTCATTTGTATATGCAAACTGTGTCATTACAGTTGTTCTACACCTCAATATTATTATTGATAGGTATGAGGTTGTAGATCAAAACATGCCTGTTTCAACCACTCATGAACTAGAATTTCTCTCTTACATTTAATTCACGTTACAATTCTAGAGTCAGTGGGTAAGATCCTGGCCCCAGTGAAGTCAATGGGAGTTTTGCCATTGACTTCGCTGGAGCTAGAATTTCACCCCATGTGTACAGCAAGACTTAAAATTGATCATAATTCATAGGGCTGTATACTGCCCTCAGTCTACTGCTTAGGGTGACCAGATGTCCCAATTTTATGGGGACAGTTCTGATTTTTGGGCCTTTTTCTTATACAGGTTCCTATTACCCTCCACCCCCATCCCGATTTTTCGCACTTGCTGTCTGGTCACCCTACTACTGCTACTCCTATCAATAGGAGTTGTGCACAGAGATGAAGATCAATATTGATCTTTTACCATACAATAGTTTATTACACATAATTTTAGGCCCTGGCCCTGCAAACACACACGTGAAATTTAGTTTTTAATGATACTTACCTTCTCTGGAAAGCACTTTAAAAAGGATGGATGAAAAGCACTATTTAAATACTATGTATTATTATGTTACTCACAGGTCAATATTTAAACATGTCCATCTCATGATCAGTAATACATCTTTTTTAATAGATAAATTGGCCTCCTCTCAATGTTTTAGCATAAATGGTTACACTGGCATTTACTATGCACTAAGAAATAGTTTCAGATGATTACAGTGTACCATTTGAAATTAAGGTATTACGTATCTATTTTACTGTCTATATACATCTCTACCCCGATATAACGCTGTCCTCGGGAGCCAAAAAAAATCTTACTGCGTTATAGGTGAAACCGCGTTATATCGAACTTGCTTTGATCCGCCAGAGCGCGCAGCCCCTCCTTCCCCCCCAGAGCGCTGTTTTACCGCGTTATATCCGAATTCGTGTTATATTGGGTCGCGTTATATCGAGGTAGAGGTGTAATTCACATATCTATTTACAAATAAATCTTAACAGGAAAATGTCAAATTAAATTTCATGTTGCTGGCTGAATTTTTTTAAACACCTATTACTGCAAGTAATTCCTAAATTACTATAACATTTACAGTTTTCTTTGTGCATTTGTCTAATCATTCGGTCTGTATGTCTTTAACACAATAGAGGAGAAACTTTAAAAACAATAAGCAAGTTGTAGATTTAAAAACCTAAAATTGTCTGGGAAACTTGGGTAAGAACCAAATCCTGTGTGCCTTATAGGAGTAGCTCAGTTCCCATACATTTCACTTGCTGGAAGTGTTGGGAGTTCATCAACATTGTCTGTTTTGTGTAAATTCTAAGTATTTTACCAACATTCTCACAACACACATGTATGCAAGATACTCTTCCAAGGTGACCCTTAGGCCAGGCCTACACTAAAAAGGACAGCTGTCACCCCTCCCCTCACTGTAGTGAGTGTCTACACTGAAGCAATGCAGCTACTATGTTTCTAGTGAAGACATAGCTTTACCTCCACAGGGCACAAACAAACATTTGTTTTTCATCATAACAACTAATACCAGAGATATCAGATGGGAAAATCTAGTTACCTCCCTAACAAGATTGTATTGCAAATACAATGCCAAATTTTAAAACACCACTGTGCAACTTAGGCTATAGTAAATAATGCAATTTAATGATTCTAGGGAGAAAAAATGATGCATATAACTATTTTACTAAGGAAACACAGTCCAAAGCAGATTGCAACAATCTCCATTAAAAAATATCAAGCATGGATAAGACTAAAAAACTATTTAGAAATAAGGATCAGCTTGGCTGAGCTACATTAGAATCTCTAAACAGAGATAAAGGGCCCATTTTAAAAGTATATATATTTGGAAGATTTAAAAAAGTTTACAAATCCTCACCATGTAAATATCAGAGACAAATCAATCATTACAACAGTGGGCTTTTGTTTAGAGAATCATAATACAGTAATATCATCATCTCTCTATTTAAAACAGCCCAATTCTGTGTTCTTTTATGTCTACATTAGTCTCTAACAACTCCACTGAAGTAATTCTAGTTACCCCAGTATAAAATGGGCTGAGTGGGGATGGGGATCAGGTCCAAAATGCTTAGTGGCTTTAACAATAGGGAAACCTAAGAACAGCGATGATGCTTTCTGCTGCTGGTTCCTTAAAAATATACAACCCACTTCTTACCCAGCTAGAACGAAAACTGCGCTAAGGACCTCCATCAGGCAGCTCTCTGCCATAAGCAGCCACATAAGTATCCCTGTGTCCTTTCCACTAGAATGTTGTTCCGGTTTTAGCTACTGATGGTTGTCTAGCAGAGACAGCCAACTTTTGCTGGCCCCTTGAACAGTCAGTTAAGGCCAATTTCACTGTGATTTCAATTGGATCTATTATTCTTCATTTCCTGTCACCTAAAATGTTGCATTAGTGGTGGTGTTCACGTTACACAGTTGCCATATTTCACCCCAGTTGCACTTTGTGACAAACAAAGCAACTCCTTCATACATCACGAGTACAGTTTGTAGAGCATCCATTCAGCTGCTTTTCATCCTTTGTCTACATATTTTCTATCCAGAATGTAAACATTGCAGGACAGAACCTTTGTCTTTATACTTGTTTGTAAAGCACCAGGCACATTATTTATATAGTCTCAGAAAAGAACTTTGGGACCCATTTCTGTGAAAGAAGGTATACATTTAATATATGATCAGTTATTTTGTGGCCCAAGAATGCTGAGCACTCCATGCACTCAGCCCTTGCTAATCATGTGTTTTTGACACGAGCAAAGAAAGTTTTTTTTTTTTTATCTCAATAGAGTTACTACTTATTTACACTGGTATAAATGAGAAAAAATTCAGGCTGAGTGAACAAGAAGCATGAATAAATTCAATTTTCTCTTGTGAACTTCAGGTCATATTATTAGGGAAATATTTTACTTGTAGTTTAATCTTTACAATTAGAGCTAATTACAGATTTTCTACTGACTTTTTTCAGCAGAAAATGGCCTTTTTCTTTCCAAATGAAAACGGAATATTTGCCTTTCATTTGAATCTTCCTTAAAAACTAAAATAATTTATTTCAAACAAAGGCCACCATTAAAATAACAAACAAAAAAACCACACACACATTTCTGGAATTTTTCAGTTTACAGTTTTTGAAACACCTCAAAATATTTAAGTTTCATGGGAAATTGTGAAAAAAACAAAAATTGTGTGTGTGTTGGGGTGGGGGGGGAATTGGCATTTTGAATGAGCTCTATCACAAACCAAATACACTAGAACAAATATTTTTGAGCAAATGTATACATTTTCTTATCTTTCTTACTATAAGACAGTATGGGTCCTTTATACAGTAAAATCTTACCTGCATTATGTTCATCCATTGAAAAGGCTTTGTTTTCCATGTAGCTCCGAGGAAGTTGTATATCTTCCTCAAAAGCAGTTTCACGCATTCTTGGTTGCGAAGTATCAAAATAATTGGGTGTGTTTTCTTGCTGTGATGGAAGAATGGTGCAATGAACTTCTGGGATAGCGTGAAAAATAACGAACACCCAACCACTGGACACCAGTGCAATGGCAAGAGTGGGGTCATTCCATTTGTCTTTTTTCCTCAGTTCAGTATTGCCAAACAGATACATCGTTATCCAAGCTACCCAAATTAGAATCGAGAAAAAAATCGTTATAATGAGGCATCCTCCATTTTTCTTCCACTTCTTAAACTTTCCACACAGGGTGAACAGAGAGACTCCCATGGTAACCATCATCAAGAACATAATATAAATCAAAGCCATAACAAAATCCACTGGCTCATAATTGCAGGCCAGCTTCTTATCTCTCACAACTGTCAGTATTAGCCACTCCGTTGCAATAATGACCTGGACCAGCATAAGACAGATTGCCATGCCAGCTAGATGCCAGCCAGATGGACTTTTACCATGTCGAACTAGTCTACGTAATCTCCAGGCTTGAGCTAGCAAACAGGAGAAGCACAACGCAAAGATAACGCCCCACAGAAACCTTCGAGTGGAACATACTGTTTCATCTTCCTGTATGATGAATGCAAAAGTCAGCCCAAACAGTCCTAGTGTCCCAAAGAGAAAGAGGAAATGCATTCCCAATGAGCTCTTCTTCTCTTTGTCCTTGATGAATGGCAACCTCACTAGCAAAATCAGCATCAACAGCAATGTCGTCAGCACTCCTGCTCCAGCAACTGCCTCCACTACTATTCCCCAAATGGCATCCAGGTCACATAGATAAATATACTGGGGGAGAAGATCCAGTCCACACCCTCTGGACGTACTTGAGTTTTCAGAAGAGCCATAACTGATGACGAAGAGGAGGAGGAAAACAATGGCTGGGTGGGTTTTCATTTTTCTGTCTGAGACAATAAGATAAAGTGACAAAATAATTGTTTATTTTAGCTGACTGTGCTTAAGCTGTTCCTTAGAAAACATCATTTACTACACAGTACCTTTCAAGATCTCATTTTAACTGGAAGCATAGCTTGCACACTATGGGAAGTAGTTTGATTCATGTCAAGGAACATGTTTACTTTTATTTGCACTGGATTTTCAGCTTCACCTGCTTCCCTAAGCCATAAAAGCTATTGTTGTCCTGTTGGATTCAGAATTTAAAATGATTCCCTTTTGTTTTTACATAATGTAAAGACATTTCCAAATGCAGGACTTGGATTCAACCTCAAATACAACCTTTATTATTGCCTAAACAAATTATTTATGAAGCAATGAATGATAAAGTACCTGTGTTTATTTAGTAATCAAATGTAATAGAGAAGATGAGAATGAAATGTGTATAAATTAAACTGCCTGTTAAATAAACACAGGGCCTGGTGTCAATATCAATATAATTGATACCAGAATCAGGCCACTGATTTTACACCTGTGTAAGACCATTACCTTCCATGGAATTACCCCCATTTCAGAGGGGGTCTAAGGTAAAATCAGATCCAGTCGTTTGCTCTCTCGTTACTGTTTATACAAGGAACATAAAGTTTGCATTTAAAACAAAATACTTTTTTTCATGTTTGTCTGTGTTGCGTTAAAATTTCATTCTGCTCAGTTTGCATCGCCTCACACATTATTCCTTCCCCTGCCTTCCCATCCTGAGATCTTCTGCATTTACTGCAGGGAATGCTTAACTACAAAAGTTATCTGTGGCAGAAGTACATTGCACACATGCAGCATTATTAATCAACTGAACAAAGAATGAGTCATTGTCCTTAGCAAATATAAAGCCACCCGAAAAGAGAAACAACAAAAATGGAACATCATGGTCTCTGCATCCTCAAAGTAAACAACTTTAAATTCTCTAGGAAGACAACATATCCAGTCATATTACATGCAAATGCAGCAGCAAAACCAAAGGTTTCTGACTAATTCCCTGTAGTTACATGCTGCCTCCCTAAATTCTCCCTGTAGTTTTAGAGAAATAGTGGTCTTCATTTTCATGCCTTCTTAAAGCAAAATAATTGCTTTTAAAAAGTCTTTATATGTCACTTTTAAAATATGCATTCCATCCCAGTGATGGCCATACTTCAATGGCTGGGTAAAATGTGTCCAATGTGGATCATATATGAAGCCATATTCCCTCACAGGAATAGACCTATTGATTTCAGTGGCATTATTAATGTGATAAGGGCTATTCACATGACCAAGCATTTGAAGGATAAGCCCATAGTATTTTGAGATCCTTTGATATAAAAGTACTACATAAATGTAAGCTATTACATTACTTGTGCACCAGCATATCACCATGTGGCATATTGAACATGTACATCAAGGGAAAAAAGAAGCTATTGATAAAGACAGATTTCCTAAGAATCAGGCAAACAGCCCCAAACTGGCAAATTTGTACAGATACTTTGCAGATCAGAAATACAGCTCGTTGAAGACCTGAAAATAAGTTGACATGACTTGGAAAAGGAGTAATGTAACTATAAAGTGTTATAACTTTGATCATTATGTTCAATTTGATATTTTTTTAATTCTACTGCAATAACTATTTATATTATCAGACTACAACAGCATGTGATTACTAAAGGTAAGAGCTGTGATTTCTCTGTTTATATTATGCTACTGTAATGATCAAAGCTGTAAGCGTGGACATATCAAGCAGTTTTAAAAACTAACGTTGTTCGTTCCACTACCCTGTGTCATTAACAATGTCCATTTTAGGTCTCTGCTAAGATCAAAGATTTTGAACAACAACATTTTCTATTTCATTTACCAGGAGAGTAAATATACTAATACAGAAGCACAATGCTTTTTCTATTCATCTGTACTATAAATAAGAAATACTTAATGTAAAAAATTAATTTGAAACAGTAATGTGGTTACAATTAAGTAATATGATTTGGACAAACAAAACAAAGTGTACAACTATCTTGACATGCTCATTGGAATAACAGGTTACCTCCATCATTCTGTGATGCGTTCCTAATCTGCCGTTATCACACAAATGGGCTTAATTTGAGTAAATGATGTATTGAAACACCACCAGGGCTAATGATTATTTTTCAACCAAACTGCGTGTTTGTTTTTTTTAATTGATTGATAGAAAGAGTAGAAAGAGTTTGTTTTTTATAATGTTTGAGTCCCCTATCCCATTCACTTGACCAGTCAAGTCCCTACCAAGGGGAATTTAGTCTCCAATAAACTAGGTTTACTTTTAAATTGAACAGTTGTTATACTGAATACATTCACTGGAGTATGAAAATGGAATTAATCAAAAAGGGACCTATTCTGAATTACAGTCTTACAATCCCTTACACACATGAGCAGTCCGTACAATAAAGTCTCATTGACTTCAATGGGACTATTCACGTGAGTAAGCACTACTCACAGGAGTAAGTTTGCTGGATCAGGCATCTGGTTGGGCTTTTCTAAATATCCAAACGCACCCGGCAAAGAACACTACTAAACTCATACTGCAGAGAATGAAATACAGGGGCAGGGAGGAAATCTTTACAGACACTGTGGGGTATTTCATGCCTATAATCCATTAGTGCCAGTGTACCTTGTTGGTCTTGAGAATTCAGTTTAGTCTCAAACCATGCTTTTAGAAGCAAGCCATGTTGGAAGGTGAATAGCTGGCACTAACAAATGTAGGCCAGATACAACTCCATTTGAGAGATGTAGGCTCAGTCCCTGAACAATTGTGATCGCACATTGACTACTCTAGGTTGCTGAGTAGTCTTGAATCACAGTCTAGAATGTACATGTGTTTAATGATCATGTCCTCAGTGGTACAAGAGTGAGAAAGAAACACATTTTGGGGTTCACCGCACTCTGTTGAAAAATAGAACTAAAAAACCACTTAATTACAAGTTTAAATTCAGCAGGCATAAGTATCAAAGGCAGGGTTACCAATCAGGATTTGAAAATAGATCAATAGCAAATCAGAGGCTTCCATATCTACAGTTGAGGAGGCATTAATACAATCCAGGGTGTAATTAAAGATTCATGTGGAATAATGAATAAACAGTGAAACACAGAAAACATACTACTGTAATTAACTTTGCCAGAAGCCAAAAGTCAGTCACTTGGTTAACATGTTTTGAGAGACAGTTCTTAAAGGGCCTGATTCTGAGAAGTGCTGAGCCCCCTCAACTCCCGTTTACAATAAAGTGAGCAAATCCACTTGTAAAGGATTCAGTGCAATATTGGAAACCACAGGAACTAAATTCAAGCAATGGATTTTTGTTCAGATTTCACTCTACGTTGAAGTCTGCTGGGTTTGGAAAAAATATGATAAACTGCCCTTTAAATTAAGATCACTTTAAATTTGCATTATCCCAGTGCATCCAAATTAGAATAGAAATATACTAAATTGGTTTCAATTCTAGCTTTGTTGATTAGTTGCTCTCCAAAGACCTGAGGGTAATGAATTAAATACAAGTATCTCCAATTCTGAGATATTTTCCAGTTCTGGCTACTTTATTCATGTCATGTAATCCTCATGTGATTGAGCTATTCTAGGACAGTCTGTTTCCATGGAGATTGTGCTCCATGGGTAATCAGTCATATTGTCAGTCTATCATTTATTTCCTGTTCCTATTTGGATATTCTTATCTCCCATGCAGGAAGGGGTAGGTTTCTTTGGAGAGGGAAGCCTCCAGCAAAACCAAACTCAGAAAAAGCCAGTCTCATCAAACTCTACTGGGAGTTTTTTCAAGTAGTGACTTTTGGGAGAGCTGTGTACTGTAATTTGGAGATATTTATTTCTTCTCTTTAGAAAGCTCCATAATATCTACAACAGCAACTAGGGAAACGTTTGGGATTGCTCCTGGGAGTTTTTTTCATGTCAAGTTTCAGTACTGTAGCATCATAAAAATGTAGGACTAGAAGGGATCTGGAGAGGTCACCTAGTCCAGCCCCCTAAGCTGAGCCAGGACCAAGTACTCCTAACATCATTCCTGACAGATGATTGTCTAACTGGTTCTCAAAAGCCTCCAATGACCGATTCCACAACCTCTTTTGGAAGCCTATTCCAGGCTTTAGCTATCCTAGTTAGAAAGCATTTCCTAATATCTAGCCTAAATCTCCCTTGCTGCAGATTAAGTTGATTATTTCTTGTCCTGTCTTCAGTGGATATGGAGACCAATTGATCACTGTCCTCTTTGTACCAGTCCTTAACATATTTGAAGACTTATCACGTCCGCCATTCAGTCTTCTTTTCACAAGACTAAACATGCCCAGTTTTTTTAAGTTTTCCTCATAGGTTAGGTTTTCTAAACATTTTATCATTTTTGTTGCTCTCCTCTGGAGTCTTTCCAATTAGTCCACATCTTTCCTAAAGTGTAACACCCAAAAAATGGCACAATACTCCAGCAGAGGCCTCACCAGTGCCAAGTAGAATGGGACAATTATCTCCTGTGTCTTACATATAACACTTGTTAATGCACCCCAGAATATTTGCCTGTTTTGCAAATGCATCACATTGTTGGCTCATGTTCAATTTGTGATCCACTATAACCTCCAGATCCATTTCAGCAGTACTACTACCTAACCAGTTATTCTCCATTTTGTAGTTGTGCATTAGTGTATGGTATTAGTGAGTCCTATCATTGGTCCTGTCCACACTGGGTCTTGTAACAGTGTCTAAAAGCACTCCTAAACATGCTTCTAGCCAAAGGACTTGTCTATCCTGTAAGCATAATCATGCAATTTAACCCAGTGGTTCTCACAGTTTTGTACTGGTGATGTCTTTCACATAGCAAGCCACAGAGTGCGACCTCCCTTGTAAATTAAAAACACTTTTTTATATATTTAACACCATTATAAATGCTGGAGGCAAAGTGGGGTTTGAGGTGGAGGCTGACAGCTCGATGTAATAACCTCACGAACTCTTAAGGGGTCCTGACCCCTCGTTTGAGAACCCCTGATTTAACCTGTTTACAACACACTTGGCCCCTAACTTGGTTACAATTTGAAGTGTAGAATGGACCTTAACTGCATTTCATAATCAGTCTGAAACCACAGCTAAAATGTTGTCCCTGACACTGTTACAGAGTTCTGCCAGACAAGAAAAATTCATGTTATAGCATAGGGACATGGCAGAATCCTAGCCTGTTTTCTTTTGTAGTTTAAATGGGTCCATACGGGAAGTCTAAAACATGTTTTTTGGCAAGAGGGTTGTTTTGGAAGGAGCAAAAACCATGTCCACAATGGATAAACCAAACCAACCTGTGTTACAACCATGCAGTAGTGGGCAGACTCAGAGGCCTTGTCTACACTGGACTTTTGGAGGGAAATCTTCCACTCTTGCACTACCACCTGTGTAGACCTGCTCTGAGCAAGGTTATAGGAGCCCAAGGTTTTTTTTTGTTTTTTTTTTTTTTTTTATTGGCTTTTTCTACTTTAGTGCTCCCACCATTGCTACCACTGAGCGAACTGCATCAGTAATTATGCAATATTGGGAGATTTCAAAAACACATCCAATATAGACACAGGCAGTGTCAGAGTATCCAACACAGTTGGAGTAGCCTGAGGAAAAACAGTTTTGAATGGGGCAGTTATAGCACAGAAGCAAACCTATAATAGAATTATTTTTAACAGACCCTTCCCAAAATTAAATTTCATGCAATCAGTCTAACTCAGCATGGAACCCTGGGCACCTGAAAAAGAAATATGTACACTATATTTTAGACTCTTCAATAAATATATTTCCAATACCTCTCCGAGAGAGTAACTGCAACCCAACGCAAACGAAATCAGAGTGGCTTGAATATCCAGAAATACAGGCTCAAATTTTGATCTCAGTTACACCAGCCCACATCCAAACTAACTCTATTGTTTTTAACTGAGAGTAGAGTCTGGCCTCAGTATATGATTCACAGGAGGAATGGTGGACACCAAGCCACTCCAGCAATTACAAAGCACAATTATAAACAACTAAAAGGAGACTGAAGGCCTAAAAGCTATCTTCCAAAAGTTGTCACGTTTAAGAATCTTACAATAATGCTTCTGTCAGGCTGACCTTCCACAGCTAAAGTAGCTGAGCCAGATCCTTAGCTGATGTAAATCTGCACAGCTCCACTGACTTCAGCTGAGCATCTGGCCAATCTAGCTCACATAAAGATACCATGGTGCTCTGCACTTTTTAAAAATAAAACTTGCATCAACACTTCTCAACCCGAATAAAGTTTTTCTGCTACATTCAATGGTTATATAATGTATCATTATTAAACTGTTTAAACGTCTAAAAATCAATGCATTTTACATGTGAGGATACCCTTGTAAAAACATCCACTTGTCTAAATTTGAACAGGAAGAAGAGTCCTATATAAAAGCATTAGTGGTACAGCTACCAATCCTGTTCTGTCTTACATGGTGTGATGGGGTATCCACCCCACACAGGATGGAAGGGGTAAATGGAGGCCAGATGGGCCAATTAACCTAGTTGAGAGGAGGTGGAGAAGAAAGCCATAACTAGAGGAACAGGCTCACCTGTTCAGGAACAAGCAAGAACTATATCCAGCCAGGTAGCAGCCTGCAGAGAGGGGTGGCTGTTGCTGGGAAAGGCTGCTGCTGAAATAGGACAGTTACTCCTTGGGAAGAGGGAGGAGTGTAAAGGGGCTGGGGGCAGGGGTGTGTAGGGAAGTAGACTGCAGTGACTCCCTGAGTGGAGGGAGTCTGAGGCTGGCAAACCCAGAGAGGGTAGGAACCAGGGATGTAGGAAGCCCAAGGAAACAGCAGCAAGGGATAGGATTGCACAGGGACTGTGCCTGCTTGTTATAGGATCCCTGGGCTGGAATCCAGTATAGAGAGTGGTCCTTAGTTTCTCTACCAGCCACTGGGAAGTCGTGCAGGATGTTGGAGATGCCAGCCAGACAGGTGGTCTGGAAGGATTGTGATTTCCCTGGAAGGGGAGGACTTTACTGACCTGGCTGGAGGGCCAAGCCACGAAGGGGAGACTGCAGATCTGGGAGTGAGCAGGGCTGCAGACTGAGAGGTCATCACCAGAGGGAGAGCATGAGCAAGCAGAGCTAATACCCAGAATGGCCAGCAGGAGGTCCTGCAAGAGGTGAGTGTGCCCCAGGACACATGAGTTGATTTCCTCACTATTCGTTCTAGTCACGGATACTTGCCACAAAGAAAATGCTTCCACCACCATGAAGCATTGTGTAGAGATGCTTATGAGTTAGAAATTAATCATAACATAGGATTTGTACCCAGTCCTCTTATCAGATCTCAGGAATAAGCTTCAGGACTGATAACAGTGCAGCAACAGCTAAGCTGAGATCAGACTGCTGAAGAGATGTATTTCCAGAATAATAATTAATAATGAGATTCTGCGTTGTATGCAAAAACAAGGCTGTGATTTAGTCTTACTCTGCATAATAACACAATGCTTTTTAGAGCTCAGCACCTCAGCTGCTATAGAATTTGTGACTCCATTCACAAATGGGATATGTAGAATAACTATTGCTGTATCTTAAAAATACCTTGCAGTGCTGAATATAACTGAAATTCATTCTAATATTCTAGATGTTCTGAATTCCTTTTAGTCGTGTTCGTCACAGCATCCATCCATGTCTAGATATATGCAATTATAAGGTCTAAGGAGCATTGGGTTTTGCATTAAAGTGATTATGCACTTGATCACTTCTCTTGCTGGCTTTTACTTCTAGGAATGTCCCTATTAATGTAAGAACTTAAATCATGGACTCTCTCTCTCCACTCTGTTACAAAAAGATTAATTGCAATTTCTTCTGATGTAGTGGGGAGAATCCCTCAACATGCAAATACAGTACATCACAGCCAACTTACATGTAAAATACCATGCATACAGGAATAGAGATTGCAGAAATGTTTACAGTCTAAGTGCTTTGACATAAGAAATCCTGTTATCTTTGGGATAAACATTAGATCAGGTGTAAACAAAGGGTTCAAAGAAGTACTAAGTCCCTGTCCCTATTTGGCTGTTTAAGGGCATGATGTTTATAAGAATTTTCTGTTAACTAGACAACAAATCACCCAACCCCTGCCCTAGGCCAGTGGTTCTCAACCACGGGCATATGTACCTCTGCTGGTAGGCAGAGGTCTTCCAGGCGGTACATCATCTCATCTAGATATTTGCTTAGTTTTACAACAGGCGACATAAAAAGCACTAGTAAAGTCAGTACAAACCAAAATTTCATACAGACAGTGACTTGTTTATACTGCTCTATACTCTGAAATGTAAGTGCAATATTTATATTCCAATTGATTTTATAATATAGTAAAAATGAGAAAGTAAGCCGTTTTTCAGTAATTTGCTGTGACACGTGTGTTTTTATGTCTGATGTTGTAAGCAAGTAATTTTTGAAGTGAGGTGAAATATGGGGGCGGGGTACACAAGACAAATCAGACTCCTGAAGGAGGTACGGTGGTCTGGAAAGGTTGAGAGCCACTGCCCTAGACTGTACTATGCACAAGGTACCAGCTCCCATACAATTAGCTGCTCCAGTTGAGCAGGGCTCCCACCGTCCAAACAAATACTGCTGAGCCCTAACAAAGGCAGTGATGGGGATGGGCCAACAAAGAGCCTTTCTCCATTCAACCCAGATCCCTTATGATTATCCTCCAGCTCCCAGCGGGAGGCAAGCCACAGAGCAGCCGGAAGATTTTCTGGCTCTGGTGTGGCATCCAAAGTGCTTGGGTCACAAGCGGAATGGAGCCCTAAAGAGGAGCCAAGCAGCCCAGTCCTCCTAGTCTTATAGGCAGCTGCCTGCTCCCCAGTTTCCCCTTAATCCTGTCTGCAGCCGCCTGCTTTTTCTGTCCTAGATCCTGCCTCTTTTCCTTTGTCCCCCAGCCCCAAGTGTGACAGACTCTTGTACTATTTCCCCCTAGTTCAGACTCCAGCCTCCTTCCCCGCCTCCCCCGGAGCTGCACACAGCCCCCCTCCCTGTCCTATATCCAGCCTAATCCCCCTCGTAGTCCTATCTCCAGCCTGCTGTCAGCCACCAGGCTAATTCCGCGGGAGCTGCAGAGGCGCAGAAGAGGAAAGCAGGGGCTGCAGCTCTGTCGCGTTTGCCTCCTACAATCACGAGTGTTTGGGGTCTACCCGGGCTGCAGGCCAGCCATCAATGGGCCGGGCTGCGGGTGGGGCGAGCCGCTCGCTTGTGAAATATCTTCCCGTGTAAACGCTAAATCAACACACCGTGAGCAACGTCTTCCCGAGGTTCAGGCACCTCCAAACAAGGGGAGCCCGAGCGTACCCCCAAAGGCTCCACTGTACCAAGCCCCAGCGAGCCTGGGTCCCCGGGCCCTTCAGCTCCTATGTCTCTAGCCATGCTTGAACTAGGGGTAGCGGGGTGCTTTCCATCATGTACAGGGTTTGCAGTTTGGTTCAATGGCTCTTTGCACCCCTGCTATACACATTGTTCCAGCAGCCCTGGGTGGAGAGCGAGACAGATTCCCCCCAGAAATACTGTCTGGCTCCCCAACCCACCCACTAATCCAGCTGTTCTCCCCGACTCAGGTGCACTGGGGCCCCTCGCTTGCAGCAGGACGCGGGATCGTGGTTCTCCCCCCCCATTACCAAGGCTCAGCTCCCGCAACCCACCAGCAAAGCTCCTGCCCTCCTTTGCTCCGGCCCCAGGGTAGCTCCGTTGTGTCCCCTGCTGTTTTGCACAGAACAGCGGCCGCCCCTACCTAGGCCGGGGGGCGGAATCCCGGGGACGAAGCCCCTAGTGAGTCCCCGGTTCCTGTGAGGAGCGGGAGCACTGGAGCTGGGCAGCGGGAGCGGGAGATCTGCCTTCCACCAACATTTCCCCCCCCCCCCGCTGACAACTTGTGTCCCGCGCCAAAGGCGGCGGGGGGCTATAAAGCACAGCCCAGAAAGCAGCGTGGGTATTAGCAGCAGCTCCCGGCGAAATGAGCTGCAACGGCGCGGGGGGTGTTTCCTTTGCAAATGAATGCAAATAGGATGGAAATATTCTAACCCCCCCCCAACCCCAACACACAAACAACCCAACAAACCAGGAGCCCAGCGGGGGGGGCGCAGGACTGATCAGGGCTGTGCTGCCCCGGCCAGGGAGGGCTGGATTGGGAATGCGCCACCATGCAGGGGCTGCTCTGTCCCCCTGGCTGCCCCCCACGCCTCACTGCTCAGCCCCCGTCTGTGCCTTCCTCCCCCGAGTCCGTGCGCCGTCCCTTCGGCCCCCTGCTCCCTCCCTCAGCGTTCACCCCCTCCGCTTTCCCGCCCCAGGGCTCGCCCGGTTCCCGCGCCCCCCGCCCCAGTTCCAATGCTCGCTCGCCCCCGAGTCCCTCGCTCCCCGCCCCAGCTCACCCCCGGTTCCCGGCCCCCCGCCCCCGGGCAAGGCTCGCTCGCCCTCCTTGCCCCAGCCGGGCCGTGGCGGGGAGCTGCCCGCAGTCACTCACTCGCTCGCTCGCTGGTCGCTCGCCGGCGGTCGGTGGCCCGGGGCGGCGGGGGACTGTCTCCTTCACAGCCCGCAGGCAAGTCCCATGTCTGCCCCGGGACGGGGTGTGGAGCCCAGCGCCGAGACCCGCCGTGCACAGGGCGCAGCAGCGCCCGCCCCGGCAGTGCGCACTGTGCGAGGCTCGGCGCGCTCTGGGCAGAGCTGACAGCTCCGCTGCGGTACTGCCGGGGCTGACAGCTCCCCTCCCACCGGCGGCTGCCCCGCCCCGGCCGAGCCCCCTCCCCGCGCGCCCTGCTAGAGCTCGCCCGAGCCCCGCTGGGCCCGCCAGAGGGAAGTCGTCGCCCCCGGCGCCTTCCTGGTCCTGGGAGCGGGAGCCGCGCTAGGCACATGGGCAGGGGGACGGGACACACGCTACACGTGTGTAACACACAAGCATTTGTGGAGTGACACACATACCCCCATCTAGTACACAGATACACAGGTGTGACCCAGGCAGAACGGGACGTGCCCATTCCCACACACACAACCCATGTGCAAGGCATCCCAGACACTTGACATACACAAACGCACCACACACACATGCAGGGTGAGCGACACACAGGGACAACACACGCACTGATACGCATGCACTTATTCACAGACACACATCATCGTGTAACAAAGAAGTACTTCATGCAGACCTGCACGTCACACAGAATATACACATGTGCAGATGCTGCAGTGATGAGTGCAGTATAAATTCAGATAGAATAATTTAGCTACACATGTATAGTGTGCAAATATACACACACAAATGCACATCCCAATGCATACTGTTACATATGCATAATGTACATGTGTAGTCTAGACATATACACATCTGAAAACATATAATATTTAGAAGAAAGACTCTTGTACAGCACAAGCTGGCTGGCCACAAAATCTTAGTGGCATAGAGTCTTCTCAAATGCAATTGCACAGCAGCCACCAGCTTTGAAGGCAGCTAAACACTAAGGGCAGAAAAATGTTTAGAGACTGTTTTGTGTGGGTGATATTTACTAGTTTGCCCAGGGCAGCAAAAACTCAAGAGCCAGGCCTGTATAGTCAAAACAGATTTTAGGAAGTCTTCAGAATTTGCCTCCTACCTCTGGAACAAGCAGCCTAATCAGCTATATTCTGCCGCTCTCCTTGGTTTCCAGTCTAACAGAGTTGTAATCCATCTGAAGGTGGATTTGGTTAGTAGTGGCGCACTGCATGTTCATATGCGTGGGACCGAGCGCCTGCTTCACTAGGAATCATGCCCTCCAGAGAAACACAGAAATCTTCAATGATAATATGTTATTCCAGGAGAATATGTTAAACAGAAACTATGTTCCCTTTTAAACTAGTTGAAAAGTATGATTCAGTAAAGCCCCTATAAATGGCAACCACTCTATATTGTGGAGGATTTTTGTTTGTTTGTTTATGGTTTCACTCCAATTGCTGGCAAGGCGCCACTCTCATGCAATTAGAAATCAGCTCATCAGCATGGACCGATCAGTGCCCATCTTGGATGTGAGGAAGCACCCTCCTCACCTGTCTCTCTCTCTCTCCCCCCCCCCCCCAGCTTTTTCCACACAGCTCTTTTTAAAGAAAAAGTTCTGATTTGAAATGTACTTTCTTCGCTAACGGTACTACCTCAAACAATCCAGAATTAACCTTAATCTTTAGCCTCAGAATATGTGGGCTTCCTTGCATGTTGCTACTTTTGCCTTTAGGGTAGCTGAACTGCTCAACTTGGCTGATACAGTATAAACACAATTGTGTGGTTGGGGTGTGATTTCTTTTATTTAAATGACCTGAGAAAAGCCATCAGTCAAGTTTGTCACACCTCAGATGATTTGGTAGAGTGATGGAAGAGATGTTGCTGAACCTCCAAGTGGACTATTTGCACTGATTCTGGGAGGTACCAAGGGTCCTCAACTCCCACAGCACCTCATAGGACTGGCCCGTGAAGAGGGCTAGAACAGCGTGTGCTGCATGTGAACGCAGCTCTGAGAAGGAGCCTGGAACAAAGGGGTGGAAAATATAAACCCAAACGGGTTAGCCAAGATGGTAGTCCCAGTGAGGGTCTATGGATCCAAAGTGATGGGATTAATAGATTCAGGGTGCAGTCAGACCCTCGTAAGGGAAAAGCTGGTTGAGGCCCATGGGACACCAACTGCTACCATTTTCCTTCAGTGTATACACAGAGATGTGCACCTGTCCTCCATGAAGGTGATACATCTTACAGAGGGGAACCACACTGAGTCTCTCTGTGTGGGGTTGGCGGCCTCCCTCACTTACCCGGTGGTCTTGGGCTGTGACTGGAAGTACTTCCGTGAGGTCTTGCAGGTATGGGAGAGGGACCAGGTCAGGGGGAATGACCACACCGCTGAGGTTGGAAAAGAGGCTGGATCTGCAGAGCTGGCTGATGCAGGAGTGTGAGAAAACCCGGGGAAGGAACTTCACAACCTGCAGAGAGTGTCCCTGGGGGACCAGCAAACTCAAAACCATTTGAATACGGAATGGGTGACTCAGAACAGGGTTTTCATAGGGGAACAGAAATAAAACCCCAGCTTGTGTCGGGGCACACGAACAGCTGGCTACCGTCAATGGGGAGGTAATCGACTGACAATGAAACCAAAAAATAGCCACACCTCGGGTTGAGAGAGGAACAACTCTACTGGTTGGTACATGACTACCAGACAACAAGTTCCGGGCCAACTTCTGGTACCCCATCCCTTTGGGAGGGAGCTACTTCAGCTTGTGCACTGGGTTCCATATTCTGGTCACCTATGGAGAGAGTAAACCCTTGAGAGAACCAAGAGCAGATTCTATTGGCTAGACATCTACAAAGAGGTAAGTGTTTACTGCATGTTCTGCCCCAAGTGTCAGTTGGCAGGACCAAGAGCACTCCAAGGACCCCCTTTATCCTGATGCCAGTAGTAAACACCCCCTTTGAGAGGATTGGCATGGATTTGATAGGACTGCTAGAGAAGAGCACAAGTGGACACCAACTGATAATTGTGGATGATGTAAGCCAGTACCCCAAGGCTATTCTGCTTCACACGACTAACACAGTGACCCTAACAATGGAACTCAGGTCTTTGTGAGGGTGGGGATCCCCAAAGAAATAATAATGGACCAGGGTATGAACTAATTTCATGTCACGACTGATGAAGAACTTGTGCGAGCTACTGAAAATCACATCTCTGAGAACATCTGTTTACCACACTGTAGTGAGGCGGCCTGGCTCCCGACGGCCCCTGAGAGAGAGGAACCAGAACAGGCACCCAAGTGGGCGGAGCCACCGGCCCCTGTTCCCGCCCCCCGGAAGTGGACGGAGCCACCGGCACCTGTTCCCGCCCCCCGGAAGTCAAGGGGCGGGACAGGAAGTATAAAAGCCAAGCCCCAGCACTCAGTTGGAGCCCAGCGGCTGGAGAGGCCAGACGCTCCTGCTCGGGCTCCGGCGAGACCGAGCCTTCCCAGAGCCAGGTACCCGGACGTCGACGGACCGAGCCTCCCCAGAGCCAGGTACCCCGAGGCGGACTGGCCGAGCCTCCCCAGAGCCAGGTACCCCGAGGCGGACTGGCCGAGCCTGCCCCGAGAGCGGTACCCCGAGGAGCGGCCCGAGCGTCCCCCTGACCCGAGACCGGAGGAGCAGCCCGACCTAGACAGCCCTCAGCGAACCGAGGAGCCTATGGTGTGGGACCCCACTGCCGAGCCCGGCAAGGAACAGGTACCTATGGAAGAGGAGGAGATGGGAAGTAGCCCGGGGATAGCAGACCCCGAGCCCATGTCAGTGTGTTGCGGTCAGGATCCCCACTGACCCCGTGGCAGGCGGACTGCTGCGGATAGGGCCCCGGGCTGGAACACAGTGGAGTGGGTGGGCCTGTGTTCCCCCCTGCCACCCCACACCGGGTGGCAGTCTCTCCTCCTCCCTGCCTAGGGCCAGGATTGCCCCAAAGCGCTCAGCCCCTGCCATAAGGGCCTGAGCCCCTTGAACTTTTGTTTGTTGCCCCGCCCTGACTAAGGGCCTGGGCGTCCTGAACTTGTTTGCGCTCAGCCCCTGCCATAAGGGCCTGAGCCCCTTGAACTTTTGGTTGTTGCCCCGCCCTGACTAAGGGCCTGGGCTACCTCACTGTGATTGCTCAGCTCCTGCTGCAAGGACTGAGCCCAGAGATTAGTGTTCTTGCCCAACCCCTGAGGCAAGGACTGGCGCCCAAAATCCCTAACCCTAAGGGTTAGGTGCCCCGCCCTGACTGAGGGCAGGGGCTTAGCTATTTGCGGTATTGGCTCAGCCTGTAGGAAGGTTCTGAGCCCCTCGGACTCTTGTGTGTGGCCCCGCCCTGAGCTAGCGTTTGGGCCTATCTAACCTTGTGCTTTCGTTTAGCCCCTGCCTGAGGGGCAGAACCCCAAGACCTTCGGAACCCGAGGACCGACTTGGGGCCGTGTAGTGAGGCGGCCTGGCTCCCGACGGCCCCTGAGAGGGCACAGCTCCCGCACCGGACTATTACACACACCCAAACTGAAAGGCTAGTTGAATGCTTCAACAGTACCCTGAAGGGGATGCTGAGAAAATGTGTGGCTGAAGACCCTTGCCTCTAGGACTGCTTGTTACCACCCCTCCGATTTGCAGTGTGTGAGGTTACCCAGGCCTCAATGGCATTCTCACCCTTCAAATTGTTATACGGGAGACAACCCTGGGGGATCCTGGAATCCGTTTGTAAAACCTGGGAGGAGCAAGAGCCCAGGGTAGTATGTCCTCCAGCTCCAGCTACAAGAGAAGCTGAAGACAGTAGGGGCCATCACAAAGGAAAACCTCTTATAGGCTTGCTCTCGATACTCTTGGGCCTTTAATAGGGGCACCCACCCACGCGAATGCCAGTCTGGTGACAGGGTACTGCTGTTGTTGCCCAGCTCAGAATCAAAATTAATGACTAAGTAGTAAGAGCCCTTTGAGATGGTTTGCCAGGTAGGAGCAGTGGATTAGCAGATCTGAGAAGAAAGAGAGACAGATTTATTGCATAAACCTTCTGAAGACCTGGCAAGACCAGGAGAGCTTATTCATAAAGTCCTCCTCTGCCCCCTCCGCCCCCCGATCCAAAACTGGGCCCCCAAGCTCCTTTATCCAGGATTCAGACATGATTCCCTTGGGGGAAGGGCTCCAGCCATCCCAATGGGCTCAGATATTGCAGGTGGTCCGATCTTTCCCATCTCTATTCTCATCATGACTTGGACAAATCCAGCTGATTTGTCACCTCATCACAATGCAGCCCAGCTGGAAAATCTGTGAGAACTGTTCCCGTGTATGAAGAGGTGGAACACTGTATATTGGGAGCTGCAGGTGATGTTGGTCCTTGGGGTGGTAGAAGAATCCCACAGTGGGTGGTGGAACCCAGTTGTCTTGGTGCACAAGGTGAATGCAACAACCTGGATTTGCATCGACTTTAGAAAAGTGAATGCCATATCCACATTTGATGCATATCCTATGCTACGAGTTGATGAATTGTTGGAGAGATTGGAGGGCCACAAAGTATATTTTGACTGTGGATCTGACCAATGGCTACTGGCAGATCCTCCTAACAAAGGGATCTTGAGAGAAAATTACCATTGCAACTCCTTTCGGCCTGTACCATTTCAAGACCTGCCATTCGGCCTTCATAGGGCCACAGCCACCTTCCAACGTCTGATGGATACATTCCTGAATAAAAATGCTTTTGACGTGGGGCTAGGGCTGCTGACAAGAAGTTTTGGACATGGGGCTATGGGCAGGCTAAGATTTTGATTGAGAAGAACATCCAATATCAGCAGGAAACTATTTCTCTGAGAGAAGGCCTACTTGACTATAGAAGAAGAGGCCTTGGCAATGAAGTGGGCCATAGAAGCATTGCAGTATTACCTGCTGGGAACACCTTTCTTTTCATAACTGACCATGCACCCCTCACTGGCTAAAGTCCATAAAAGACACCAACCCCTAGATTATGAGGCAGTATTTGGCCTTACAAACCTATGCCTTCCATGTGGTCCCCAGGCTGGAGACAGGGCCGGCTCCAGACACCAGCCGACCAAGCACGTGCTTGGGGATGCACCTTGGGGCAGGGCGGCACTCGGGTTTTTATTTATTTATTTATTTATTGGTTCGTTGGGGCAGCGCTGGAGGGTTTTTTTTTGTTTCCGCGTTGCGGCGCTCGGGGTGGTGGGGCTTAGGGCGGGCACGGCGCTGGGGGGGGCGGGGGCTGGCGCAGCGCAGCGCTCGGAGGGGGGTGGGGGCTTGGCGCTCGGACAGGGGCGGGGGCTTGGCGCGGCACTGGGGGGGCAGGGGCTGGCGCGGCGCTTGGAGGGGCGGGGGCTTCGGCCGGCACGGTGCTTGGAGGGGGCGGGGGCTTCGGCCGGCACGGCGCTTGGAGGGGGCGGGGCTTCGGGCGGCGTGGTGCTCAGGGGCGGGGATTTTGGCGGCACTGGGGCGGGGGTACGGCGGCGCAGCACTCGTGGGGGGGGGCGGCGCCCCCTCTTTTTTGCCTGGGGCGGCAAAAAAGTTAGAGCCGTCCCTGGCTGGAGAACAAACACCAGAATACAGATTTATTTTCCTGGGATAGGGTACTGCAAGACTTGGACTCAGAAATGCCAACACCAAACTTAAGAGGAAGGTGTGTGTGTTGGGGTAGACAAACCCCACACTGGAGAGATGAGATGCAGGAACAACTCAGGGCCTGGGAAGTCCCACCCCGGCAGGCCTACTGGGCATGCTGTAGTTGGAGAGGGGCTTAAACGGGATTCCCTTCAGAATAGCAGAGGTGGTGGGCGGAGAGAGACGGACCTGCATGCACTGCCACGGAGAGGTTACGCTAGGAGAGTATTCCCAGGAGGAAGACTGCTGCATGAAACTGGGGCTCCCCAGCCTGCAGAGGCCTGTGGACCATGTTGCAAGGGAAAGAGACACAGGGAAGGTGGCAACTGGACCACAGGTAGCAAACGTCTTCTGTAAGGCACGCAAGTAGGGCTCTTGGGTCAGGGCCTGATGGAGTGGGAGGGTCCAGGTTCTCCTACCCCTTACTGCTAGGTGATGCTGCCATCACAGACTCTTAACACTAGGCGGGGACCTGCCCCTGTTCACACCGTATCTCTGGTAGGTGTACATTCAGTACTCTTTCTCAACATATATCTATGCATATAATATAGGTTCAAGTTGGGCTTTACTGAAAAAAAAACCCCTCCAAGCAATTAGATAAATGGATTATCCTTTGCTTTTGAGTTGTCTTACTCTTCCTGTTGATCTTTCCCACACACGTCCTCACTGTCAGTTCATTTTTCTTAGCCTCTCTTCAGTACTTGGTCTCCGACTACTCCCTTCTGAACCCCCTGCAAGCAGTGAGCCTATATGATGTTATTTAGAAGCATATCTGTAATTTGTCTCTTCTGCAACAATGCCCTTAGCAAAATTCCATAGCAGTGAGAGTGCCATGTCGCAGCAGTGCTGGAGTGGAGACCATTGACCTATCAGCGAATGCCAGCTCTGTAGTGCCACAAAATGTCATACTAATTTCAAAATTTCCTCTGCCTCCTTACCTGATGCACACACCTCACCCCACCCCACCTCACCCCATCCTCCTGGTTTTCTTTCCCAAAGCCCTGAGTGTGTCACTCTTACTGCAGGGACAGAAAGAAAAGCTTTCATACAATAGATCACAAACAGAATTTTACACTGGATTGTGGCTCCTGGAGAGCCCTTTACTCTCGCTATACTGATCATGTGGGTTTACTGGCTGTGTGGTATTGTGTTTGCTCCAATTCTATTTAAACTAGTGGTTTTAAAGAGATCAATACAAAGCATATGAAAATAACTGTAATAATTCCAGCCGCAGTATTAATGATTGTTACTGTTTGTATTACGATACCACTTAGAGGCCATCGCTGAATTTAGGGGGACAGTAAGAGACCACCCCCACCTGAAGATTCATAGATTCCAAGGCCAGAAGGGATCCCTGTGATCATCTAGTCTGACTTCCTGTATATCACAGGCCATACAATATCCCCCAAACAATTCATGGTTGAGCTAGAGCATAACACAAATCCAATCAATTTTAAAATCGCCAGTGGTGGAAAATCTACCTCAACGCTTGGTTGTACCAGGAGTTAACTACCCTCACTATTAAAAATATACGTCTTTTTTCCAGTCTGAATTTGTTTAGCTTCAGCTTCTGCCATTTTGTCGTGTAACCTTTGTGTGCTAGACTGAAGAGCCTATTATCAAATATTTGTTTCTCATGTCTGTACTGTGACTGTGAGCTCTATAGATCTTACAGTCTATACAGACAAGACACACAAAGTGTTGGAGGAAGGGTGTATTATCATCCATCCTCATTTTACAGCTGGGGAACTGAGGCCGAGAGAGTTCAGATGTTATACAAAGTGATGCAGGGAGTCATGGCAAAACCAGGAGGGAACCCAGTTTTGCTGATGAGTTCCAATCTGGGGCATTGACCACCAGACTGCCCTTCATCAGGGATCGTTAAGAGAATATCCTGTTATCAGCTGTGCAAGTTTGCAGCTTATTTGCAGACTGATTACAAGGCTCTGATTTCACCTCATTGTTTCACAGCTGCTCCCACACCAGGATGGTGACATAGTATGAAAGGCTAGCTAGGCAGACAATAGTATTCCAAGAATTTCCTGTTATACAGAAATGGAATTGCCTCAAACAATAGAGTGCAGAGAGGCTGTGCAGTTACTGACCCATAACTGCACTGTTATATTTCATTATGCAAATCCATGCAGCTTGATTGGTGGGGGAGGACTGCTTTGCATAACAATTGCACTCAGTAACCCTACAAATGGAAATCCCTGTGCTCTGATTGGCTGAGAGCCATTAGTACCCAAAGAGAGGGTATGGATATGCATAGCAGTTGTAAGGATATTTCACAGTGTGTAGAATATGCACATCCCACTGCTCCTTGCAGTGAGAAAGGTAGAATCCAGTATCTCCACATTTCAAATACCCTTCCCACCTCCAGATATTCAATAACTGAGTGGGATATTCTTTTTCAGTGGCAGCAGGAGGAAAGAAGTGTAGGAAAGAAAGAGTATTAAAAAAAATCAATATAAGGCAAAGGGAAGAAGGGAGTGGAGAAGTACAGGGATGGGGGGCAGCGGGGGAGGACTGGATTTGGAGGAGGGAGAGCCCATATCAGCAGAGGGGTTGTAACTTGAGAATCCTCTTTAATTGTTTGGTAATCCCTGTATTTTGGGCTGATGAGCACCCCAGCCATCATCTTCTGTATTTTCTCAGCACGATATTGCTATTGTCTCATAAACAGGGAGAACTCTCTAGTAATCATCCTGGACCAATCATTTCAATTTAATCACCAATAAATGAGAGAAACAGAGTGCAGGTGAGATTTACAGCACAGTCAGGATTATATTCATTCCTTTTCTCAACATTCTTATTTACTGCCCATCAGCAATGCACAAACACATCACATTACACAGCAGAGAACCATGGACAGATTAAGATGTAATGCAGTTGCTAGTGCTCAATTAATATACGGTTAAATTTCAGATATATGAATTCTGAATCAAGAAATTCTGTAGCGCCAGACGCATGTGATTAAAACTCCCCACAGCTTTGTGCACTTTGAGATCTTTATTACACACTGGAAAGATATCTGGACTAGTTTAAATCAGTTGGTTTAATTCACTGTAACTCAGTTCACTTTCATGGAGCTAGGATGTTTTACACCATCTGAGGATCAGATATCTCCAAAATGGGACCAAATCGAAATAAAACAGTACAGGCCTCTGATGTATATAACCTGGCCCGATATCAGCAGATCTCAGGGTAAAGTGTGGACATATAGGCCCCAGACGTGCACCACTGAATCCATGGGAGTTTTGCAAATGGTTTCGGTAGGGCAGAGGCAGACTCATAATGCTTATGCTCCACTTTCAGTGCAGTGGGAACTGCGAGACTTTTTACCTGCCAAGAATTGAGCTGAGGGTGCAGCAGTTCTAACTCAACAGTTGTAGACACTGCTAACACCTAAAATGCTTGCTTAGATTCCCAGCACTCTGTGTCATTTTCTAGCTGTTAAGGACATCAACAGATGTAACAGACCGCTCACAGAAGTCTGAACTCGGGTTTAGCTAGATCTGGATTGATTTTTCAAATATTTCTTTTAAAATGCCTTTATTGATATATTTCAACTCCACATATAGCTTATATTCATCATCTGGGACCTTAAACAGATTTTCTTTTTATGCATCTAAAAACATGTCAGTCCCATTTGAGCATAATATCTACATTTGTAATGTAGAGTAGAGTCCAGGAAATTATACCCATGCATTATACCCTTTTTCCTCTCTGCTGGCATTTCTGATGAACAATGTTGTCCCCATGAACTGAATATAAGTCTAGAAGCAAAATAGTCATCCTTTAAATCCAAACAGAATATTTTATGATTGCTGGGGACAAATCACTCTCTTCCAGCAAAGAGCCTGGTGTGTTTTCTATTGATTACAATGACACCTACTGGTCAAGGAGCAGCTAATCATCTCATTGTGAACCAAATCAAAGAGGCTTTCATAAATTAAGCATCCATCTTTGCTTTTAAAAATAACAAAATCCTTATGATACAGTTTTATCTCACTGTTCTATAAAAAGAGGGAAATGAAGAATCCAAAAAATGTTCTGTACTTACAAACCCCATGGTGCCATGGCTTTAAAGCTACGAAAACCAAGCTCTCTCTCACGATTATTGCCGTTGGAGGCCTGAGGTGAAATCCTGGCCTCACTGAGGTTAATGAGATTTTTGCCATTGATTTCAATGGGGTCAGGTTTTCACTCTGGATTTTAAAGTAAGCATAACCAAAGCCTGGTCATGCACACCAGGCCACAACAAAAGGACTATATGTTGTATCCTAGGTGGACTCACAGTGTGTCAGAGCATGCACTCAACTGGCAAAGGGCTGGAGCGTCAACCCGTGTAATCAGTACAGTCCCCCTGAAGTCAATGGGACTACGCCAGTTTACTCCAGCTGAAGATCTGGAGTATAGTTCTGACCTTTCCAAAGAAGGAAGAAGAAAAGCCTCTCAAAATGGTCTTTCAGTTTTCTTTTTGTTGCAATTTTCCTCACATTATTCATGTTGGTAGCTTTCAACATGCCATTTTCCACCACTCTCTGCGCCAGATCCTAACCTGGAGTAAATTAGGATAGTCCTGTTGACTTCAGTGGAGCTATTCCATCCCTCTTCAGGGCCTGAGCGAAGGTGAACACCCACCTTTCCAAGCTTTACATGGTCTTTTTTTCTGTTTCTCAAACACACAAATTGTTTTACTAAATGATTGAATAAGTAGCCCTGAATTGGAAAATTGCACCATTACAGTGTATTTCGAGTGACAGCCACTCCGTATATTTCTCTTTGAAATCTATCTATTTTTCTTAAATGTAATTGAGATTTGTCATTGATATGCTTTATGCTGCACAATTACAGCTGGGAAAGGAAAGCCAGTGCCACAGAAAGATATTTTCATGACAACTGTCCTCAGTTCACTCAATGTTACACAAGGATTTTTGCTGCCTGAAAGCACTTCTAAAATACCCTTCAAGCTTACTCTGGAGGTTGTACTGAAACCTTTGAAGAATAAAGACTTTTTTTTCCTGGAGATCTTTCAAGTGCCTCTTGGTTTACCTCTTTTAAAAAGCATATTTCACATACACCTCTACCCCAATATAACGCTGTCCTCGAGAGCCAAAAAATCTTACCGCGTTATAGGTGAAACCGCGTTATATTGAACTTGCTTTGATCCGCCGGAGCGTGCAGCCCCGCCCCCCTGGAGCGCTGCTTTACCACGTTATATCCGAATTCGTGTTCTATCGGGTCGCGTTATATTGGGGTAGAGGTGTACTTTAGAAATATTTTTAGGATCAGACTTAGGGCCAAATTCTGACATTGGAGTTATGCAAAATTGGCCACATTATTATTTTTTCATGGGGATTCGTGCAGCATTTCCCCCCATTTAATCTTGTGTGATTTCACGTTTGTAAAATTTCTATTTTGGGGAAAGTCTTGGGAGACTGGTTATTTTTCTCAATGATGTGTGTGACAAATCAGAGAGACTCCCGGTGTGTGTGTTTAAGAGGGTTGCCAGCCAGATCCAAAGCCCCTTGAAATCAGTGGAAAGGTTGATTTCAATGAGATCGGGAGCAGAACTTTGGAGGAGAGATGCTCTGGTCTAGTAGATTTCCCCAGCTGTATAATGGGGATATTTACCTACCTCACAGGAGTGTTGTGAGGCCTAACGTGCTATTGCGAATTGCTAGAGCAATACACAACAGTTCTTAGGCCACTCAGTGGCACAAGTGGGGAGAGAACTCAGGAGTTCCTGCCTCCCAGTCCTGTGCTCAATCAAGTGAACCAGGTTGCCTCACGGGGACATACATCTGTTGACATTTCCACAAACATCCAAACAACGGAAAATGCACCAGGCCCAACTTCATCAAAAATGCTGCATTTTCAGGAAAGATTTGTGAATTCAAACCCAGGACAATCCCCTTTCTCTCCCACCGATCCACATTTCTCTACAGTTTGCTTGGCTCAACCTGGGATCCTTTCTTAGGCAACATTCTCATTGATTTTTGGAGTGTTGTCTCAGAGAGTCCTGGGTAAAGTCGGTAGGATTTTACCCTTAAGGGATTTGGGCATCTTTCAATGCACAATATTTATTTCCAGTCCACTGCGTTCCTTAACAGCTGGATTCTCTCATCATAGGGAAAACTTTACTTTAAAAATAGCACTTATGTATATTGGTGCAAAGTAAATCTATTGGTGAAACAGTATGTTGTGTTTTACAGGATAAATAAAGGAGCTGTAAAGATTCCAGTCTAGAAAATATATTCTAGGAACTTTATTTTTATGTTGCATGTCCTTTTTAATAGTCCACACTGTATTTTATTGAAGGCTGAGTCATAGATCGCTCTGACTGCTTTGGAAGGAAGGAAATGGAGCTTGGCCAAAAGTATGGTCATCTCAAATGAAACCAGCAAACGGTGACTTTGCTCAGGTTGTGAAAATGCAATAATGTGTCCCAGCAGAGGGGAGAATTGAAGGTCACAGAGAAATTCCACTTGCTGTGTTATGTTCTTGTCACCTGAAACTTACCTCTAGAATTAGCAGAGCTCATGCTGATAGGGCCATTGCTGGTAGGAAAGGTCACAGGCATTTCAGATCAGCCCTGGAGAAACATAGCCCCGGATCCTGCACTCTGCTCCACCCTCTGGCATGGAGCCCCCATTTAGTTAATGGAGCTCCATGTGTTTCATATGGTGGCATCAGGGCTACTATAATCATTTGCCAGAGTAGCACAAACAGCCTCTTCTTGTTGATTTATTCAGAGTTGTCACAGAGTTGGTTGGTCATTGGTGAATTGGGGCGAGGGAGAGAAAGTCTGGCTTTGTGTGGCATGTTAGTGACTACTCTGCAGTGGACTTGATGATAAAGCCTCTGCAGATGTCCTTAAGAGTGTGGGAGGAGGAGAGTAAATATGTTAGTGAGGGAGAGTTAAATGACCTTTTATTAATTCCACTGGCCTCTACTCTCACAACTAGTACACAAGCAGCAGGCTGCCATGTTTGGGAGAATCTCTCTACGAGATATAGCCATTCACACAAGTCCCCAGCAGTGTCCTGGGAATGTTCCCTGCATGTTCCTGACCAGGACTCTGAAGCAATCAGAGACTTAGGGTATGTCTACACTACGAGGGTAATTCGATTTTACTTAAATCGAATATGTGGAATCGATATTGCAAAGTCGAACGTGTGTGTCCACACTAAGGACACACTAAGGACAGTAATTCGACTTTGTGAGTCCACACTAACGGGGCGAGCGTCGATATTGGAAGCGGTGCACTGTGGGCAGCTATCCCACAGTTCCCGCAGTCCCCGCTGCCCATCGGAATTCTGGGTCGAGCCGCCAATGCCTTCTGGGTAAAAAAAATTTGTCGTCATCCGTCCATCACTAACGCCCTCCCTCCCTCCATGAAAGCGCCGGCGGGAAATCAGTTCGCGCACTTTTCTGGTCAGTGACAGCGCGGACGCCACAGCACTGCGAGCATGGATCACGCTGCGACCATCGCTGCACTTGTGGCCGTTCTCAACACCTCGCAGCTTATCATACACCTTTCCCTGAGGCAGATGCAGAGAAATCGGGCGAGGAGGCTACGGCACCGCCGTGAGAGCCTGAAGTCGGAGAGTGGCACAGAGCTGTCAGAAACCACGAGCCCCAGCGCCCAGGACATGACGTTGGCAATGGGGCATGTGGATTTTGTTGAACGGCGATTCTGGGCCCGGGAAACAAGCACGGAATGGTGGGACCGTATAGTGCTTCAGGTCTGGGATGAATCCCAGTGGCTGCGAAACTTTCGCATGCGGAAGGGGACTTTCCTCGAACTTTGTGAGTTGCTGTCCCCTGCCCTGAAGCGCAAGGACACCCGCATGCGAGCAGCCCTCACTGTCCAGAAGCGAGTGGCCATAGCCCTCTGGAAGCTTGCAACGCCGGACAGCTACCGGTCAGTCGCGAACCACTTTGGTGTGGGCAAATCTACCGTGGGGGTTGTTGTCATGCAAGTAGCCAAGGCAATCGTCAAGGTACTGCTCCCAAAGGTAGTGACCCTGGGAAACGCGCAGGTCATCATAGATGGCTTTGCCGCGATGGGATTCCCAAACTGCGGTGGGGCTATCGATGGGACTCACATCCCTATCCTGGGACCGGACCACCAGGCCAGCCAGTACATCAATAGAAAGGGCTACTTTTCAATGGTGCTGCAAGCACTGGTGGACCATCGGGGACGGTTTACAAACATCTACGTCGGATGGCCGGGCAAGGTTCATGACGCTCGCGTGTTCAGGAACTCTGGTCTGTTTAGACGGCTGCAGGAAGGTATTTACTTCCCAGACCACAAAATAACTCTTGGGGATGTGGAGATGCCTACAGTCATCCTCGGGGACCCAGCCTACCCGCTAATGCCCTGGCTCATGAAGCCCTATACTGGCGCCCTGGACACAGAAAAAGAACTCTTCAACTACCGGCTGAGCAAGTGCAGAATGGTGGTGGAGTGTGCTTTTGGCCGTCTCAAAGGGAGATGGAGAAGCTTACTCACTCGCTGTGATCTCAGTGAAACCAATATCCCCATCGTTATTGCAGCTTGCTGTGTGCTCCACAATCTGTGTGAGAGCAAGGGGGAGACCTTTATGGCGGGGTGGGAGCTAGAGGCAAATAGCCTGGCTGCTGATTACGTCCAGCCAGACAGCCGGGCCATTAGAAGATCCCAGCGGGACGCCCTGTGCATCCGGGAGGCTTTGAAAGCTAGGTTCCTGAGTGAGCAGGGCAACCAGTGACTTTTCAGTTTGTGGACAGAAAAGCTGAACCTGCCCCCGTTTCTTTACCCAGTTCATTTTGACTATCCTCTCCAGTTACATACCCCCTTCACCCCCTTCCCCTTCCCAAAAAATAAAATCATTTCGATTTTGTTAATGAACACCGTTGTCTGTATTGCTGTTTTCGCGGGAATATTTTAAACCGGGGACGCAGACTGTGGCGGGGGGCGGGTTTAGTGTTCTGATGCAAATGATGCTTCTAAACTCCCGGAATGACAGGCTCCGCACTGGTGGACTGGTTATTTCAATGGAGCCTGCCAGCACTCCTGGGGGGGACTGTGTGTATGTGTCGGCTATGTGACTTTCTGGCAGGGGGGGTAGGGTTACAGATCCCCTGCTGCGTGGATCGGTGAGCCAGGATAAGGACCGCTGCATAAGATCTGTAACCGCCCTCCCCCACCACAAAGTAACAGAGCAAAACCCCCCCCCAGAACATGAAAACCACCTCCAAGACTGACCAGGGTAACCAGTGACCGCACTGTGTATGTGTCCTGATGCTGGACCTGACACCGCCTCTGTACCCTGCTAAAGGTCACTGTCCTGTCCAATTACCAAGCCCCTTCCCCCCCTCCAGACAGACTCTCCCTCAAAAGAACCTGACTGAAACAGTAATGAACAGAAACAAACATTTTATTGTGAACCACACATGAAACGTGGGGGGTGAAACTTGGACGGGGGCTTGTGTGAGGTGGGTAGGAAAGGACTTATGAAATTTTGGGGAATGTCAGCCTTCTACTGCTAGAGCAGTCTGCAGGGGTTGATTGAAAGTTTTAACGGCCCTTGCCGCCCCTCCTTCTTTGGACTTTGGGTGAGGGTGGTGTGGGACTTGGTGGCGGGTGAGGGCGGTTACAGATAGACTGCAGCGGGGCTCTGTCCTCCTGCCTCCGGTCTTGCAGAACATCCACAAGGCGCCGGAGCGTGTCCGTTTGCTCCCTCATTAGTCCAAGCAGCTTTTCAGTAGCCTGTTGGTCCTCCTGACGCCACCTCTCCTCCCGTTCCATGACTGCTCGGTGCATTTGTGACAAGTTCTCCCTCCACTGTGTCTGCTGGGCTGCCTGGGCTCGGGAGCAGCCCATTAGTTCTGTGAACATGTCTTCACGCGTCTTCTTCTTCCTCCGCCTAATCTGCGCTAGCCTCTGGGAGTGTGCTGACAGGCTGGGTTGGGAGACAGTCGCAGATGTGTCTGTGTGAATTGTAAAAAGGGAGTGAATTCCTGAGACAGATAAATGAAATTGTATACAAAGAACCTAGTCTTTCTCTGTGAACAAGACCATGCACTGCACCTCTCACATGCGCACTCAGGACAAGGTCGAATTTTCGGCCGTCGCCTTCAGTGCCTGTGGACTTGCGGAGGTCTTGGAGTGTTCAGAGAACTGTGGCTGGAGACCTGAACTTCTGGAGCGGGCAATAATGGTAAGCCGCAGACTTGTGGCTGCTTAAAACTCCAGCAGTAGCACTGGCCTCCTTTCACATTGAAAGCAATGCCAGTCTGTGCTGCCAGCAATCAGGACAGCATCAACTCTGCCCCTGTCCCACCCCCTCGCGGCTGTCCCAGGGAAAGATCCCTGTATGCTGCCCCTCTCCCTCCACCGCGTGGCTGTAAAGCAGTCCCAATACTAACATTCCCCTCCCTAATTCAAAGCAGGGCGTCATGAGCGACATCACCCTCCTGAGGATCCCGGACACCCAGAGAGAACGCATGCTGCGGGAAAGCATGCAGAAACCGGGGCCGTATGCCGCCATGCTATGTCGGGCCATGATCCCGGAGTACTTGATTGTGGCGTGGAGGGGACATGTCTGCTACCACGGAGGGCCCACTAAGATCGCCCTACCCCGGAACCTGATCAACAGGCTTGAGCTCTACCTCCACGAGACCTACGAGGAGTTCTCCTACGAGGATTTCTCGTCGATCCCCGGCCACATTGACCGGATTTTCGCGTAGGTGCACTGGGACTTTGGAGTGGAGCGTCTTGGGCCTGGGAATCATGTAGTAACGGACATTGTGAAATTTTTTTAAAATACTTGGGACTAAATAGAGAATAGCCTAAGACAGAGAAATCATGAAAACCCATTTGTTACCTTTGTAAATATTCCTGTTTTGTACCTGATTATTTTTTTACTAGTTTACAGCACTTTTACAAATATACATTGTTAATAGTATAAATATTACCGTTCTGTTTTAAATAAATGTTTACATGTTTACAGCACTTACTGCTTGATCCTTCCCCTGATTCTGTGTCCGGGGTAAGGAATGGGGACGGTTGGTACGGGATCTCGGTAAGGGTGATGAAGAGCTCCTGGCTGTAGGGGAAATCAGCGGTGCCAGCGCTGTCGACTGCCTCGTCCTCCTCATCTCCTTCCTCCTCTTCCCCGTCCGCTGAGGAACCGGCCGCGGACATGATCCCATCCTCGGAGTCCACGGTCAGGGGTGGGGTAGTGGTGGCGGCCGCTCCCAGGATGGAATGCAGTGCCTCGTAGAAACGGGATGTGTGGGGCTGGGATCCAGAGCGTCCGTTAGCCTCTTTGGTTTTTTGGTAGCCTTGTCTCAGCTCCTTGATTTTCACGCGGCACTGCGTTGCATCCCGGCTGTAGCCTCTCTCTGCCATGGCTTTGGAGATCTTCTCGTAGATCTTAGCATTCCTTCTTTTGGAGCGCAGCTCTGAAAGCACGGACTCATCGCCCCACACTGCGATGAGATCCAAGACTTCCCGATCAGTCCATGCTGGGGCCCTCTTTCTATTGGATTGCACGGCCATCTCTGCTGGAGAGCTCTGCATAGTTGCCACTGCTGCTGAGCTCCCCTCGATGTCCAAAGAGGAACTGAGATTCAAACTGCCTAGACAGGAAAATGAAAATGAATTCAAATTTTCCCGGGGATGTGGCTGGTCAGAGCATCCGAGCTCGGACTGCTGTCCAGAGCGTCAACAGAGTGGTGCACTGTGGGATAGCTCCCGGAGCTATTAGCGTCGATTTCCATCCACACCTAGCCTAATTCGATATGGCCATTTCGAATTTAGCGCTACTCCTCTCGTTGGGGAGGATTACAGAAATCGATTTAAAGAGAGCTTTATGTCGAACTAAATGGCTTCCTGGTGTGGACGGGTGCAGGGTTAATTCGATATAACGGCGCTAAAGTCGACATAAAAGCCTAGTGTAGACCAGGCCTAAGCCAGAGTTTCCATCCCAGGTTTTACCCTGAGCCCAGTGAATGCTGGGACAGGACTTTGGGAGTTTAGCCAGTGCAAAGCAGAGATAGTCAATAAAGCTGAGGAGTCTAAGGCCCCAGTTGGTCTGTTCATCTGTGCAGAGCCTAGTGAGTGCAGGGAATGGGAAATGGTTTCTTCTCGCCTGAGCTTGGCTACCAGGAGTTGGTTTAGTCAGCCCAAAAAGCTGCTACAGTGTGCTCATGGGCTTTGTGGTTGCTGAAGAGTAGCTGGGATGCAGAATTGCCCAGGTCACACCCCCTCCCACCTCCAGAAGGCCCACCTGTGCCCTGGAACACTTCCCACAGTGTGGGTTTGTGGCGGGAGAAGTGCAGAGGCTCAGTGTATCTGGGGTATTCCAGGCTTTGTAGTCACTATGCTGTGAATTGGGCCCTCACTGCCTGGGCTTCAGGAGCACCCCGTCCCCTGGGATGCACCACCTCTATTTTGTGGGGCGGAGGTTCCAAGCCTAAAAGCCCAGGCTGCAGGGAACTAGATGAACTGGAGACCAGCTGAGGGACATTCCTACTCCTCCAGCAGTCAATAAGGGTGAGTTTATTAATTTATTTAAAAATGAATTGGGGGGGGGGGACCCGTAAAAAGCAGCTCCTCCCTATTGGCTGACTGTTATTTGGAGATGGTATGTGGTCAGCCCAGGAGTTTGGGGTGGGATAAGAATCATCCTCCCTGTTAACGCCAGTATTTAAAAGGTGGCCCTGGGAGCATCTGAGCACACAGTGCTAGAGGGCCACAGGGGTTTTTCCTTTTCCTTTACCTTCAGTGACTGGTGTCCCTTCTCTAGGTCTCATATCAAAATTGGGAGGAGACAAAATCTTTTAACTGGCGTGCCTGGCAGTGCTTTCAGGATCATCTAACGATCCTTAATTTACTTTAATGACAAGCCTTTTGTTATCTTAATCACCCTGCTACTGTTTATAACCAAACTCCCTGCCCCAAAGGCTGTGCTCAGCTTCCGAACTCATCACATATCACACTCAAGCTGGTGCAGTTAAGAGCTCCGTCTGGGGCCAGGGTGACCTTCTGTACAAAACTCAGGAGGGGGGCTAGAGCCCTTCCCTACCCCCCACCCCAAATGGCGCCCCTGCCATTGGTGGAGCCACCTTCATTGAGGCCTTGGCTACACTTGCAAGTTACAGCGCTGTAAAGCCTCCCCCAGCGCTGTAACTCACTCCCCGTCCACACTGGCAGGGCACTTACAGCGCTGTATCTCCCTGGGTACACCGCTGCAGGTACTCCACATCTCCGAGAGGAATAACAGCTGCAGCGGAGTGGCTACGACTCATGGGTGTGAGTGTAAACGCTTGCAGCAGCTGTACTAATCACCTTGTCAAGTGGCCAGTCCTCTCCATTGTCCTGACCGGCTGCAGGAATGCGGAAGTGCCGGTTTCAAAGCTTGTACCACAGAGAAAGGCAAACAGTTTGCAGCTTGCTTTGAGTGAGTAAATGAATGAGCAGCCGGGAGTTCGGAACTTGCAAAATAGAGAGCTGACATGCTCCAAAAAGCACTCTCTCTCCCCCCACACTCCCTGTCACAATCCACCCCCCTCCCCCCAGTTTTGAAAAGCACCTTGCAGCCACATGAATGCTGGGATAGCTGCCCATAATGCACCGCTCCCAGCACAGCTGCAAATGTTGCAAGTGTGGCCACACCACTGCGCTGGCAGCTGTCAGTGTGGACAGACTGCAGCGCTTTTCCCTACTCAGCTGTACGAAGACAGGTTTACCTCACAGCGCTGTACAGCTGCAAGTGTAGCCAAGGCCAGACTTGTTGGCTTGAAAAGGTGCTACACGCACATGCCTAAAGGCCTCCAGGAGGCAGTTGCCCCATGCACCCTCTAACAGCTCTGACAATGTGCACAGGTGTGTTGCAGGCACAGAGGCCCGAGGACAGCAACAGTCGGGGTTCGTTGCCCGGCGTGCTTCGCGCCAATAAACATACCGGGGTGGAGAAACAATCAAAGTTTATTTGAGATCTCAAAGTGGTGCAAGGAGACAGGCAAGTCTCAAATCGAGCACATCAGTAAAAACAGCTTCTCTCTTCTTATACCCTACAACTAAGCCCCCCCACCACCACCCCCCCTCTACTCCCCCTCCCCGCTCTACCGAAGGCATGTCTATACATTTAAGCCGTTAAATCATTCTAGGGCTATAAGTCTAGCTTGTTAGTAACATTCCTCTAAACAGTCATTTGGTTCTGTTTACCCTTAGTTTACTACCCCTCCTCCAGCTAGAAACATGCAAACCTCATCATTATTGCTTAGGACCTGGTTATGAGCAAGGTCGTAATTGGTAACTGGCTATTTACACATTCCAATTCCTGTCCTTGGCTTTTGAGGTCGATTAGAGTTAAACATGGAAGGACAGAGTTTAAACATGGAAGAACTTTGGTTCATATATATAGGCCTAGTAACCCCAACAGGTGTGTGCAGGATTGTGGTCAAAGACCCAGGGCCTGCATTGTGCTCTGTACAGACAGACCCTTTTGGTCCACATATAACAAGCTGCAGGATCAGGGACTAAACTTTCTTTTGTTAATTATTTTTTCGCCCGTCTAAGGTATTTCTTAAAGTTTCCTTTACAGCATCAGAAGGGGAAAGATCGCTAGGTAACAGCATACAGTGACTTTTCGTTATAATTTCAATTTTTATATCTGGCTGGAGAAAATGGTGCAGTAACAATGCAAATCCACTGTAAATATCTTGTTTATCTGCAGCGATGGCTGCTGTGTCCTGCTACAAGCTGTTCTGTTGACCTGCCATAGTTTTACTTTACCGGAAGCCTGGAAGGGGACAAACAAACAATGCTGTGGAAGATTTCAAAAATAACCCACTTTGGCTTTACAAAAGAGCAGTTACGTAAAGCAATAGAATGCCTTAATTGAAGGGTATTGATTACAGAAGAAACCAAAGAGGAAGGCAAGGGGAACAATTAATATTAAATTTTGTTGCAGTTTGTTTTGTTTGCTACTTTGGTGTTGTATTTTAAGGGGCACTCAGACATGAAAATGAGGCTAACTAGTAGCATTAGGGCTTGGCCATACTCACATTTCAGCCAATGGCAAAACTGGAATTGATGTCAATGGAGCAGGATTGGCTCCATAATGTCAGAAGGGTTTCAGGGAAAGAAACCAATTTTACAGTGAAGTCAACTGATTCTTTCCAGCCGGTGTTTTGGATGATAACATCCAACATTCAAGGATTCTTAAGAATGAATGCAGCGAGGGGCTACCTTGGGCCATGGGCTGTATTGTAGCATTGATTCTAAAGCAGAATTGTCCATTCATTTGTATAGGATGATCTGATTAATCAACAGCCCCAAATGGCCCCAAGTCGTTATTAAACAGAATATATAAAAAAAGAAAGTGTGTGTGTACAAAATAGAAGAGCTATAACCACCTACCTGAATGTTTGGAATATAAGCTCCACAATAAGGTGTAGTCAATAAGTGTGTACTTAAAAAAAAAAAAAAAAAAAGTTAATGGAAGTGTTTTGTTTCTTCCAAATTTTGGTATTGAAGGATGGTCCAGTGGCTAGTGTCTTAGCCTGGGACTCTGAAAATTCAGATTCAATTCCCTGCTCCTCCACAGACTTCCTTGAGCAAGTCACTTAGTCTCTCTGTGCCTCAGTTCTCTGTCTGTAGATGGGGATAATAAAACTGCCCTACCTTACATGAGGATAAATACATTAAAGATTGGGAGGTGTTGAGAGACTATGGTAATGGTGGTCATATAAGAACCCTAGATAGATTAGCATTTTGCTCCATGAGTAATAAATCTGGATCTGTATTAAAGATACAGTGCCAATATTGGCATTGTAAGCACAACCTCAAATTTACTGAAAAGGTAAGGAAGTCCTCCTGGGAAGAGAACCAGGGATGCTGGTTTAAAAGAAATAAGTACAAAGGGCCTGTTGGTGTAGTTCCTTGTAATTCAGACAAAAGTCTCTTGTCCAAGTAGGGACTCCAGGATCTGGTTCAAAGCCTGTGATCATTTCACAAAGTAGACAAATTTTGCTCGTTGTACTGAATAACTCCCTGTGGATACTTGTTTTCAGGTATAGGAGTGACTTTTTTCAGTTTAGCTTAAATCCATTCCCAACTGACATAAGATAAACGGGGGGGGGGGGGGGGGGAGGCTGTTTTATACTGGAATAAAAGTGTGCACTTAGGGGAGGTGATACCACTTGAAATTCACACCTTTGCTTGTATAAAAAACCCTTTTCTGGTATAGACAAAGCCTAAATGATTATAATACTGGAATAACCATTCATTCTTACTGGTGTAGGATCCTCTGTCTGAGAGTGTCCAAGTTCATAAACATCATTGAATTAAGCCTTATGACACATCTGTGAGGTAAGGGATGATCTCTCCATTTTTTCCAATAGGTAACATGAGACACTGGCCATGGCCACCTTAGGGGAAAAGGTGTATTTTTAACAAGCATAAGCTGGTTGTGGTCAGGGCAGGCTCCAGGGTTTTTGCTGCCCCAAGCAGCGAAGGGGAAAAAAAAAAAAAAGCCGCGATCACGATCGGCGGCAGCTCCACCGCGTCGCTTTCTTCTTCGGCAGCAATTCGGCTGCAGGTCCTTCCCTCCGAGAGCCGGCCCTGTTTGTGGTAACTCTTGTGGGGAAGCCTAGGGTTTACCTCAACCAGGTAACACTTGTAAAATTACAGCTTGCCTTGTCTACATTAGATTTTTAACGTGGGTTAACTAACACAACGGAAACACACCTTTTTTTCTAGCGAAGACAAGGACGTGGTGAGTTTAATTGATTTGTCGAAGGCTGCACAGCAGATCTGTGGCACAGCCAGGGTCAGAACCTGCGAGCCTGATCCTTGTCTCGTTTGTCGGTCGCCAGTAGAAAGCCTGCTGCTGAAGAGCTGTGATGCTGAGCGAGGCTGCCTACGCATGTCAATGTTTATGTGATTCAGGGCTCCTTGGTACAGATAAACAACACTGCCTAACTGTTCTAAGGCTGACAGCAGATAGAGTGGGCTTTTTGGGAGGGCAGTAGGGACACCTGTGATAAAGGATGTACAAAAGTTGGGCGATTCATTGGATTGGTGTGGCTATGTTTACAGTGCACCCCACTGGTGGGAGAGTGTAGGGTATGTGTTGCTACCCACCACAGCAAAAGCCGGCTGTGTCCACACTGCGATGGGTAGCTACACATGGCAGTGAAAGGCTCGGGTATGGGGGGCAGCAGTGGAGAGCTGCCAGAGCCTTTTCCCACTGCCTCTCCCCTGCCAGAGCCTTTCCCTGCTGCTGAAGCGGGAAAGGCTCCAGCAGTGGGAGGCAACGGGACACTACGCAGCTAAAAATAGCAGTGTAGATGGAGGAGGTCCTGCTTGGATATGTAGCGAGCCATGTAGGGTACATACCCCAAGGGATCTGGCATGTCTTTACTTGCCTAAGCCATGACTCATCGCCTACACTGCTGTTTATACCTGTGCTAAGAGGGCAAGCACTGCATGTACCCTACACACAGCCATAAGGAGTGTGTATTGTAGAGTACCCTGTGAGGCAGTAGTGAGCTGATGGCGTTGGGATGCTGTGCTACTGGAGGGCTGTTTTCTGATGAAATGTTGAACCCAGGATCACAACGCTTGATATTTTTCACAAAAGGGGGTGTTAACTTTGTTGTCCTGGCCGCCTTCAATGTCCATTCATTGCATTCTGGCCGTCTACGTTGCCTCAGCAGTTACAATTGGATACAAAGGGCCAGATTCTCCTCATGATTATGCTGGAGTAAATCCAGAGTAACTCCATTGATGTCAGTGAGTTATTTCTGGTTTACCCAGTGGTGACTGGGAACAGAAGTTACCTCAGCATATTTTGACACTTCTTGCTATAAACAATTGTATTGTGCTGCTGTGTGCTGTTAAACCGCTGTTGTGTTCCACCCTAGGAATGACTGCATTTCAGTGGGGAGTGAAGTGATCCATGCAACACTCTTACCTTATGAGAGGCTTAATTATTTAATACCTGAAAAGGGCACTGAGATCTTCAGATTAGAAATGAATTAAAAAAAATAGATATCAAGAGTTCCTTGCTGTTCATTAGAACTGGCTGGGAATTTACCATCAAAATGTTTTTGACAGAAAATACATTTTCTGCAAAACCCTAATTTTCTGCAGGAAAATTTTGATTTTTGCCAAAATTTGATTTTGTGTTGAGGAAATTTAAATTAAATATTTTGTGTTGGTTCTACCCAAAACAAAACACTTCAGTTTGTTGAACCAAATTGAAACATTTTGTTTTGGAACAGTTTGAGTTAATCTGTGCCCATCTGAGCTGCCACAGTGTCTTGTGGGAGTTGTAGTTCAAGTGCTTTATTCCCCATTCTGTTGTATGGGCTGGCTTCAGCTGCCTGGCTGGACTGTCTCTCCCATGATGCACTGCAGTCTCACCATTGGTTGAACTGCTATGGTGCATCAGGGGACTGAGGTCGCACTAACTCAGCTGTTCTCAAGTTTCATTGCCTCGCGACCTCCTTCTGACAACAAAAATTACTACACAACGCCAGGAGGGGGGACCGAAACCTGAGCCCACCCAAGCCGTGCCGCTCCAGGTGAATGGGCCAAAGCCCGAGCCCTGCTGCCCCAGGCAGGGGGTCAAAGAGGAAGAGAAGACTGAGAGGGGACATAACAGTTTTCAAGTACATAAAAGGTTGTTACAAGGAGGAAGGAGAAAAATTGTTTTTCTTAACCTCTGAGGATAGGACAAGAAGCAATGGACTTAAATTGCAGTAAGGACGGTTTAGGTTGGACATTAGGAAAAACTTCCTAACTGTCAGAGTGGTTAAGCACTGGAATAAATTGCCTAGGGAGGTTGTGGAATCTCCAACATTGGGGATTTTTAAGAGCAGGTTGGACAAACACTTGTCAGGGATGATCTAGAGATAATACTTACTATTGCCTTGAGTGCATGGGACTGGACTAGATAACCTCTCGAGGTCCCTTCCAGTTCTATGATTCTAAGGGTATGTCTACACTACCCGCCGCATTGGCGGGCGGCGATTGATCCAGCGGGGATCGATTTATCGCATCTAGTCTAGTCTAGATGCGATAAATCGACCCCCGAGCCCTCTCCCGTCAACTCTTGTACTCCAGCGCTGCGAGAGGTGCAAGCAGAGTCGACAGGGGAGCAGCAGCAGTCGACTCACCACGGTGAAGACACCACGGTAAGTCGATCTAAGTAGGTTGACTTCAGCTACGTTATTCACGTAGCTGAAGTTGCGTAACTTAGATCGATTCTCCCACCCCCCCAGTGTAGACCAGGGCTATGATTCAGCCCTGGGGGAGGGAGGGTGAGCTGTAACCTGAGCCTCACCACCCAGGGGTCCCATTAAAAAGGGGTCCCAACCCACAATTTGAGAACTGCTGCTAATTTACAGCAGAGGCTGGGCAGGCCCACAGCGGTACCAGAATAAGGGGAACAGAAAGCCACTTTGCTCCCCTATCCCCTCCATTCCTGTACTCAGTGCAGTATGGAGCAACAGAACCAGGCCTGAGGAATGCAAACATTTGTTTCAAGGGAGCAGGTACACAAGCAGCCTTCAGTGTAAGCTCAGTAACTGAGCCTGTAATGCCATTCGCTTAATTGGCCATCTTTTAATTGAGGATTCTGTGGTCACCAATAAAATTAACACAGTCGATGGCAATAGATCAAGGGGAAAGTAAAGATATTTCCTACCGAAAAGGCCCTTGTTGGCTATCAGCAGAGGCTCACAATTCACAGACTTTGACAGCACCCCGTAAATTAAGAGGATTTTCAAGCCAGGCAAACAGTTAAGCTGTCAACGTGGGCATTAAAAATGGCTGCTGCGATGACCCTTGTAAAATAAAAATGCTGATTATAAGAGGGGAAACAGCTGTCTGGCTTCAGCTCCCCATCACATGAGTGAGCGCCCTGGCTTGGATAATCTGTTTTAGATAAAATAGGCTAACTTGGGGACACGATCAACCCCCAATTCATCTTACTATTTAAACAACAAAATAGCTACAGGTGTTTGCTCCATTGTAACCAGTGCTGAGGGTGGGAAGAGAGGAGCATGGTGAGGAAACTGGTAAACAGATATAAGTAACTGAGAGTGAAGGCTGACAGGAGAAAAGCAGCGCTGTCAGACTTCAGCTATTAATTTGTAATGAATAATTTATTATATGAATGATCTGTCTTCCTCTGTTCTGCTAACAGATCTCGATTTTCCTCATTTAGGCCCTGATCTTGCTCCCACTGAAGTCAGTGGCAGAAATCTGATTGCAGTGGTGATGCAGGATCAAACCCTTATTCTCTCTGGGTGAAATTCACCCCTGTGCAGAGGAAGAGGATCAGTGCTAGGCCAGTGCACCACTTCAGACCTCAGTATAGGGCTTAAGTGGTGGAATGGACATCTGCTGGCGCTCTGCGCAGAGGTGAATTTCACCCTATAGGAAGTTATTCCCCAGTGAGAATAAAGTCGTAGGGCCCACTCTTGCAAATTTTCAGATTTACTTCGGCTTTGGCTACACTGGCACTGTACAGCGCTGCAACTTGCTGCACTCAGGGGTGTGAAAAAACACCCCCCTGAGTGCAGCGAGTACAGCGCTGTAAAGCGCCAGTGTAATCAGTGCCTGCAGCGCTGCACGCTTGCTCGCAGCGCTGCAAGCTACTCCCCTCGGAGAGGTGGAGTACATACAGCGTGGCAGTGCTGTGAAGTCCCGAGTGTAGCCAAGCCCTTAGGCAGTTGAGTAGCCCACTTAAATTGATGGGGTTACATGACAGAAATTACTCTCATCTGTGTTAAAAGGATCATGCCCTTGGTCTGTGTACGTGGTTTACGAGCAGCTCATTACAAATATTCATCAGTAAAAATTTTGAAAAGTGTTGGTTCATTTTGATTGGACAGGTCACATGGTACTAATCGCATTTGTTGATTGGATGAACATAACTATTAGAACCTCGTTTGTGGTTGTGGATATTTGGCACTTAGGTTTGAAATTTCTTTTTGTGAATATTCTATGATGGGTTCTCGCAACAAATTTTTTGGTGTCCTCAGAGTGCGGCCGCCAACTCTCACTGGCGACTGTACTGACACTTTTTTCCTAAAATATTTAATTAACTTTAGGGAAAACAATTAAATATGCACAGATTCACATCCAAATCATTGCAATGTATATTTGTAGGGTTTTTTGCTAGACTAAATAACAAAAATATGCTGCCTCCCCCGTCGCTGTCCCCACCCACCCTGGGCTTAGTGGGTCCTGGGGCTTGCTGTGAAAAGTTTTATTTGTGTATTTGTTAATATGACTTATCACTTTTCATAGCCTCCCATGTAGCTACTAAGTGTGCTGTGATATTAACAAACATACAAATATCACTTTTCACAGATAGCTAGTAGGTCTGCTTTGAAAAGTGATACTTGGCATGTTTGTTAATATCACTTTTCTCAGCAAGCCCCAGGACCCATTAAGCCCTGGATGTGGGGGAGAGTGAAGGGGGAGGCAGCAGGGGCCAGAGGCGATGGTGAGATGGATGCAGAGCCAGGGGAGGCATTGGGGGCCCGGGGCAATGGGCGGGGGGTGGGGAATGGATGTGAGCACAGGAAGGCAGCAGGGACCAGGGGTGATAGGGGTGGGTGATGAGGGTGATGAGCCCCACTGTTACGTGGCCAGAGCCAGGACCTGGTGTCTGCTGCCATTTGGTCAGGGCTGGGGCTTAGTGCTCACAGCCAGAACCCGGAGCTGGGGACAGGAACTGCGCGGCTGGAGCCAGGGATCGGAGCCCACTGCCACACAGCGCCCAGGGCTCGTACCTGCCGCCGCATGGCCAGAGCTGGGTGCCAGAGCCAGGAGTCAGCGCCTGCTGCTGCGTGGCTGGAGCCAGCACTCGCTGCTGCGTGGCCAGGGCCAGGGGTCGGCACCCGGGGCCAGCTCCTGCCACTGCGTGGCCGGAGCCCGGGAACAGAGCTGGGGGTTGGCGCCTGCTGCTGTGCAGCTGGGCCAGGGGATGACCAGCAGGGACTAGGGCCCGCCACCGCATGGCCGGAACTGGGGGCCAGAGACCGACTGAAGCTCCGTGGCCGGAGCCAGGAGTCAGCACTGCTGCCCTGCAGCCAGAAGCAGGGGTTGGCACCCAAAGCCCCGTGCTTGGAGCCCGCTGCCGTGCGGCTGGGGCTTGGGGTTGGCGCCTGTGGCCAGCACCTCCCACTGTGTGGCTGGAGCCTGGGACTGGAGCCAGGAGCCAGCGCCTGCTGCCACCCAGCTGGAACCAGGGGCCGGAGGCTGAAGCCCTGCAGCTGGAGGCCAGGGCCGTGTGGTCAGAGCCGGGAGCGTCAGTACTCCCTGCCCTGTGGTCGGAGCCTGGAGCTGCATGGCCAGGTTCCTGAAGTCCCAGCGCTTGAGCCTGCCGCCCAACCCTCAACCCCACAATATGGATCAAGAACTCATCTTGCTCCTGCAGTGTTGCGCCCTATTTCTCTCTAGAGGCGGAGCAGGGCAGCGCATCCAGGAGCAACAAGGAGGGAGGGGCCGATGCTTGGCCCCCCTCCTCCATCACCGCCCAGGAGGCTGTCGTGGATGCACGAAAAGCCCCTGGTGGCCGCATTTGAGTAACATTGTTCCATGATATGATTTTTTAATTTGATATTACTATAGTGTGTAAGAGCTTAGTCACGGGCCAGGACCCCATTGTTCCGGGCGCTGTACAAACACAGAAAACAAGACAGGCCCTGCCCCAAAAAGCTTACAATCCAGGTATAAGATAAGTGACAATGAATGGATTCAGACAGACATTTGGAGGAGTACAAGGAAGGGACAAGATAGTATTGGTCAACATGGCAGGCAATGGTCTCAGCAGCCTAACTGTTAAGGATGGTTTTTTTTGTAGGCATCATGGCACAGGACAATGTTAAGGAAGGAGGATGAGTTAGTTTTGTGGGTGTTTACGGGACGCAGCTCCCAAAAGTGTGGGGACGCATGGGAGAAAGCACAAAGGGGCTTGTTTGAAAAATGAATAAGTGGACAAAGGAGGATGGCATCATGGGCCGATCAGCAGGAATGATAGTGAATGAGAGATGATGGGTAGGGGCGGGATAAGCCCTGAAGTGTTTCGAAAGTGGCTTATGTCTGATGTGATGGAGACGAAGCAGCTACTGGAGGGATGCAAAGAGAGGGATGACATAGTCCAAGTGATGGGTTAGGAAAATGATCTTTGCAGCAGCATTCTGCATAGATATGAGTGGGGCAAGGTGGCGTTTGTCAAAGCCAGAGGAAAGGATATTGCAGTAATTGAGACATGAAAGGAGGAGAGGCTGGACGAACGTTTTAGCTGTGTGGCCCAAGGAACTTTTAATGCCAACTGGCAAAGGGGTTACAGGAATATCTTGATTCTGGTCTGTACGGTCTGACTCACCAAAGACTGTCATGTGACTCAGGTCTGAAATGAAAGCTGGGGTCACATGGGTCACTAATATCGTGAAATGTATATAAACATACGAGGTAGGGAGTTAAGCATAAAGCATCTGTACAAAAAATATGTTTTTAATGTCCGTATCCAGGCATTAGTCACTAGCAGAGGTGAAAAACAAGCTTTTCCTCCCTCCAGGAGGTAATAAATAAATCTCTCTCTGTCAAGATGTAAATTAAACATTGTAAGCTAATGCAATGGATGCCCATTTACATATGAAATCAGATGTTAATGAAGAGATGTGAACAGGGAAGCAGCACACAGGAAAAACAAGCCACAAGGTAGTTATCTTTTCTCTGAGGACAGACAATGAACTTTGGGGGTCTATGTAGGAGGCATAGAAGACACCCCCCCCTCCTCCTGCACCTAGGAAGTGAAGGCAGGATGGTGATCGTGTCTCCATGGATCAAGAAAGGAGGTAGCGAGGGAAAGTTGGCGGTTGGGGGTGGGGAGGTGATTAAGAGCTTTGCTTTAGCCATGCTGAGCTTGAGTTGACAGCGAGAGATCCACAGGGACATGTCAGAGAGACAGACTGAGATTTTAGTTTGAACAGCAGGAGACTGGTGTGCAGCAGAGATGTAGATCTGTGAGTCATAAGCACAGAGGTGGTGGTTGAATTTGTGTTTGCAGGTGAGAGTACCCAGAAATTCAATTCAATAAACTTGCTCACTAGAATATTTGCAAAAGACAAATGCAGAAGGGAGCGAACATGGGCAGAGCCACTAATTTATTTTTCAACGGAATATTCTAGCTTTCCTATTTTTCATACATTTGTTTTGTAAATATAAAAAGAATGTTCATGAGCTCACTGAAAAAATCAAAACCAAAGTCAATGTGCAAATAACAGACTGGCAGAAGAGATCTGCTTTGGTGCAGATCAGGGGTCGGCAACGTTTGGCACGTGGCTCGCCAGGGTAAGCACCCTGGCGGGCCGGGCCGGTTTATTTACTTGCTGACACGGCAGGTTCAGCCGATCGCGGCCCCCACTGGCCGCGGTTCGCCGTCCCGGGCCAATGGGGGCAGCGGGAAGCCGCGGCCAGCACATCCCTCGCCCGCGCCGCTTCTCGCCGCCCCCAGTGGCCCGGGACGGCGAACCGCGGCCAGTCGGGGCCGCGAACGGCCGAACCTGCCGCGTCAGCAGGTAAATAAACTGGCCCGGCCCGCCAGGGTGCTTACCCTGGCAAGCCGCGTGCCAAACGTTGCCGACCCCTGGTGCAGATGTAAGGGGCCTGTTATCCCCTTACTAACATTCAGTGGGGGTGTTTTGGTTGGCTAGCTCCCAGTACCAAAAGGGGAAGGGTTGATGGGAAATCAGGACCCTGAGACTGACAGTCCCCAGGGGCAATGGGGAGAGGCCAATGCTCCAGGTCAGCCTGATTGACAGGGCAGGCAGGCTAATCAAGGAGTCAGGAGGCCAGGGGGGTCCCGTCCTCCCTGTGAGCTGGAATGGCCTGAGTCAGACAGAGTGGGGCCGAGCTAAGGAGAGAGCAGGGGTCCAAGCTAAGTTGCTGGAAGCAGAGCTGCAGCCCCAAAGCCAGAGCACAGCCAGAGAGAGCAGACCTGTTCTGGGGGCAGAGCTGCAGCAACCAGAGCCAGAGAGGCCAGAGAAGCAGCCCAGGGAGCTGAAGGCAGAGCAGCAGCAGCAACCGTGCTGAGGTAGTGTGGAGCTGGGGCTGGAGCAGTCCGGAGCTGGGTGCGGTGAGCAGCTGGGGAGAGTGAGGGGGACCCTGGGCAGTGGGCCCAGCGCAGGGAGACGCCTCAGCCAAGAGGCCTTGCAGGCCAGACTTGAAGGGGGATCATAACCCTGACAGGGTGGGGGCAACACTGGGAAGAAGGGTCCTGCCACCTAGAGCCTGAGAGCGTGTGGCCACCGCCCGAGCAAGTGTCCAACCCGCAGCGTCTCTGCAGCACAGCCAGGGCCTGAGTAGGAGGCCTGGTACCTACAAGAAACAGACTGTGAACTGCCCTGACATCCCAGAGACACTGTGTGATGTTCCCTGCCGCAGAGCAGGGTGATGTGTTTCCTTCAACCTTTCCCATTTTTCCTTAGTCCTTTTTAAACTAATTGTTAATTAAATAAACTGTATTGCTTTAAATCGTATGTAATGATCAGTGGGTCAGGAAAGCATCCAGTGCAGAGAGAGTACCCCGGAGTGGCGACACCCTAGCCCCTGTCCTGGGTGACCACAGCAGGGTTGGGGGTCGAGCCCCCCAGGAATCCTGGGCCCAGCCTTGTTGGGGTTACGAGGACTCTGCCAGACAGGAGAGAGCAAGGGGAGTCCTCGAGGGCAGGGAGGCCTCTGGGTAAAGGAAGTGGGAGCGAGGACTCAGATCCTCCCGCTAGCCCATTTCACCGGGGTAGTGCAGAAGCCAGGAAAGTTCCCCACAATAGCGGGACCGTTCCCCCGTTTACACAGAGCGTGGTGAATTTATGATTTGGAAAGTGTTTTCCTTATTTTTAATACTTCTGGATAAGGGTTGAGCCCAGTCATGTGCAAAATATTGCAATTGACAGACAGCTGAGGCATCCATGTGTTTGAAGATGTGTGCCTGAGGTGGCTGTGGTTATGTAAGGGCTCTTTTGATACAGCCAATTACATAAAATAATAATACTTAGAACGCAAGGGACTATAGAGAGAGACAAAAGGAAACGCGTCTGGAGAAATATATCCTGTGCAAAGCAGGTAATGGGAATGACTTTGAAGTACAGGCAATGAAAGGAGAGTGAAACACAGAGGGTGGCTGTCTGCTGCTCTGGCCCCCTGTATGCCACAATGATGGCACATATGAGCCATTAACAACCCTCGAGGGGGTATGTGAGAATTTCCCTGGGACAGGCACTGGGTTGGACTGCCATAGGCAGCCCTATGCTGACTCCCACCCTTGCAGAGAGGTGGGGCTATTGTGCATTCTGCTACAGCCCATCTGGCTTATGCCTCAAGCAATAGGCCTTGCCAAGGATGCTGCTATAAGGGAGAGCAGGTACCAGGGCTGCCTAAGTTACATTGTGGGTTGTTTCAGTCCTCTGGGTAGCTCAAAATCGGGAGGGTGCAAAGGTGACTTAAAGCCACTGAGCCTTTCCCTTGGGCTGCCCGTGCTCGAAGCGCAGCACAGAGTTTGACACCGAGTGCTCAGAAGTGCACATGGAAGTAGCTTTTTCCTTATGTCAAGAACGCTGGTGGAAAACACGTGCTGGCTGTTGTTCAAACATGGCCTCAGAGTCAGCGCTGGGCTTGTTTCACTAAGATGGAATGGACACGAGAATGACAGTTAATATGGCAAGTGACTCAACCTATGTGAGGCGGTGGGAGGAAAAATACGGGATTCGTAATGTTTCCACGAATGTGTGCGCAACACAGGACGAGTTGTTCCTTTCAGTGCTGAGTTTTCAGTACCCGTCCACGGTCCTGAAATTCCTCAAGTGTAACCATGTCCAATGAACTTGAGGGGGCATGGCATGATCCACTTTGCCACCGAAGTGACCGGACATGAAATAATCATCACAATAATAATGCTGCTTAACAATGCTCACAGGGCCGTGACGCAGACAGCAGGGCCGTGACCTGCTTACATGGAAATTCCCATTTCTGTGGGCTTTACTCAGTGATGGCAAGAACCATGGCTCTGAAATCAGATTGTCCATCAGAACGGGGCAAGAAAGCCTAAAAGGCTACATGCTCAACTAGTTCGGTGCCTTGGCCCGTGCAGACATTACAATCAGATCCTCTGCAGGGTGGAACCCATTTATATCAGGAGAAGGTTCTTTGACTTGCCTAATACTCAGGTAATTTGACAGTGAGAACATCACTGTGAATCCTGAGAGCAATCACCTCGATATTATATGGTGCACCCTTCTTTGGGGCTGGTCTGCGCTGAAAGCCAACCAGGAACAAAGTCTGTTTAGTAATTTAGGATACCTTAGCACCTCTTTGTCATCAATCATTCACTTCTGACTGCCCTTGTCTCCTGTACTTGTTTGCTGCTGTTGGTGTTTTTTCTCATCACCTGATGTTTAAAAAAGAAATCACTAATCTGCAGCTGCTACTGCTTCTGTGTAATCCTGATTTTAGCACCTTCATCTATTTCCAATGAGCAGCATTATGTACGGGAGACTTAACAAATCCACCCACCTCTGTTAGACTACATTCGGAGTTGGTTTGGGACCTTACTTTTCTGCCCATTAGCCACCAGTACATGGGCTCTGATTGTTCCAGTTGCTTGAGAGGTGCATTACTCTGCCTCTGTTTATGATCACACCTGCACTTCCATGGTGGCACTGGTAGAAGATATTTGTCTGTCATTTTCAGAGTTCTTGGACTTGCTTAGAATGGCCACTAGCAACTATTGGACCAGGGTGGGATCTATAACTTTTAGAATCCAAATGGAGGCATGACTTTAGCTCAGGATCAAAACCCATTTGTACTAAAATAGGAAGGTGTCGGAGGCCAAGTATGTGCAGATACGTGATGCAACGTCAATTATTTAGCATCTACTGAGACCAAGAGATCTAAGCTCTCTTCCTCTTGCCTTCTTTGCATCTTACTTGCCTGAGTGTTTAAAATGAGAGAATAGACGCGCACACATATGAGCTGTACTTACCTTCAAAGTGCTTCACAAACTAGCTAGTTAATTCTCAGGATAGCACTGGTCAATAGACACATTTTATCCCATTTGGTAGATGGAGACACTGAAGCAATGACACTGACTTGTTCAAAGAGGGAGTTGGGGTAAGGGCTAGTGAAGCTCTGCTTCTCCACTGATTTCAGAGGATGAGATTGGCCCCTGTGCAGAGGGCCAGCTAGGTATGTTTGTAACTAGAAGAAGTCCCACGCAGCAGGCAGAAACACCCCCTAACAATAGGTGGTTGGCCTGGTGGACCCAAAGGCTATGTCTACACAGCAGAGAAAAACCCATGGCTGACCTGTGCCAGCTGACTCGGGCTTATGGGGCTCAGGCTGTTTCATTGCTGTGTAGATTTCCAGGCTTGGGCTGGAGCCTGAACTATGGGAACCTCCCACCTCGCAGGGTCCTAGAGCCCAGGCTCCAGCCTGGGCCCAGACATCTGCACAGCAATGAAATAGCCCCGCGAACCTCAGTCAGCTGGCATGGGCAAACAACAGGTGACTAATTGCTGTGTAGACATAGCCAAAGAGGCTCTAAACTTATGACTTTTGTCCTCCTTAAAATGTATTCTCTTGCGTTAGCCTCCCACATGATGGGAGTATTTGGATGCCGGTGACGGTTAAGAGGAACCATTTGTCACCTGGAGTGTACATTTGTGTGTGTGGCTTGCTGAAACAGTTCTGGGCTCTGTCCTTTGCCTTTTCACAGCCCTGTGCCAGGCACCTGCACTCATCCATTCAGGGACAAAACATTCACACATCCTGTCTTCAAAACAATCATTGCCAAATGTTACCTAATAGGGAACTAAAACAATGAAGGGGGAGAGAGCGAAGGCCATACAGGGAAAAAGACAGGGGTCCGGATCAATTCCTACCTTTTCCAAGGGCCCTGAAAAGAACTGGGAGTTACTCCGATTTTTATGTCTCTCTTCCTCCCTCAGCCTGTTCCTCACCCCAGGGGTGCTCAAAGCATACCTCCTGTTCCCTGTTCCAGAACACAAACACATCACTTCTGCTTGTGGCCGTCCCTTCTGTGCAGACGTGAAGTATTCCAGAGAGCATAATGTACAAAGAGAGCCAGCCCTCTGCTCCGAAGAGAAACATCCTACTCAGACAAGCAAAGACTAGTTTACTCTGGGGGAGCAAAGAAGTGATTTCACTTGCATGAAAATACTGCAGCTTGTGAACACCAGGATGAGGGAGAAGGGGAATGTAAGATCTTTATTCCTCCTGGGTCATGCAAGTTCTTGCTGCACCCCCTCTCCCAAACTACATTAAAATGTGATTGGAAAAATACTGAACCGCCCACAGCAAATGCTAACTTCTGCCACAGCTCTTCACTTAGTATGCACTCAACCCCTGTCTTTCAGATCTTCTAGACAGAGCCCTATCTATAACTAAGACTTACAAATCTGTTCAGCTACAGGGAATCGCATTTAGTTGAGGTTAAAGGTCTGACTTTTAAACTTACAACTTCATAATTAAGGCTGGAAATGAAGCGAACTCTCTTCTCCAGTCAGTGGCAGCGTGGTCTAGTGGGTAGGGTATGACCTTGGCCAAGCCACTACCTCTCTCTCCATCAATAAATGGGGATGATATTTCCCTGCTTTATTAGTGTTTATACTGTAGTAGTGCCTTGAAGCTCTACTCAGTGATTACCACCCCGCTGGAAACAGAACTGGACTGGAATTCAATAGACCTCGGCTCTATTACTGGCCTGCTGGGTGACCTTGGCCACATCACGTCCCCTCTCTGTGCCTCAGTTTCCCTTTCTGTAAAATGGAGATAATGATACTGACCTCCACCAGAAAGTACTTTGAGATCTAATGTTGTAAAGCACTAAATGAGAGCTAGGTATTAATTATTGTTGTGGGCACTGAACAAACAGGTGAAATAAAGACAGTCCTTGCCCCAGAGAGGTCAGTGTAGGATCATGGCAAGCTGTAACAAGTGGATACACCGACAGATGGGATGGGGATGCATTGGGATACAAGGCAACATTAAAGAATTTGATCTTTCTAACGTGCTTTGAGATGTCTGGATAAAACGTGCTATTTCAGAGCTAAGAATGAATTGTTATTTTCTTTAGGATGTGCACAAAGGAACAGAATGGATTGAATCAACTACAGGTTTTTGCACCTGCATAACCTTTTTTATGACTGATGAAAGATGATACATTTAACACACATTTTTATAAACTGTGGGTGAAACCGTGGCCTCGTTGAAATCAACAGGAGTTTTGCAATTGACTTCAATGGAGTTAGGATATTACCCATCTCTATTGTAAAAGATACTGCGAAGGACCCAATTCCTTTTATTTATTGGAGTAAATCCTTTAACCATTTATCTGATTTGTGGCAAACTTGATCAGGTTATGCTAACAATAAATGGCATGGGGCTTTTAGCTCTCTGTTTTAACATTCCTTATGACTTAAGTGTAAGTAAATGAGAGCATTTTCCTCTGCAGTCCTGGAGCAGGAGCAGTCTGTGTATACATGGGCAAATACACATAGATAAGCGTCACTGCAGGGTTAAAGAGTATAGGTGCAAAAACATGTGGTACCCTCCCAGATTGCTAGCCACAGTCTTATGGCTCTGTGGCTCCAGTTGAAGAGGGGCCTTTGGAGCATGCCCTCTAGAGGTTAGGGGAAGTATTGGTGTTGTGGGGGAGAGGCCGTATTTAGCACAGGTTTCTGGTGTGCACCAACACAAGGAATGCATTGGGCAAGGTGGGTACTTACACAAAGACTATGAAAATCAGATGATTAAAAGTAAGTTTTTGAAATCTAAGGACAGCTTTGCCTCCTCAGAGCTTTGCAGCTACGAGATGTCACAGATTTCAGGGAGCACAGCTCACACCATGAAAGGCAGTGTGCTTTTTACCTGCTGTGGAATACTGGCCCCAGTGAAGTCAATGGGAGTGTTGCCATATTTCATCTCCGGTGTGTGCTGCTGTGGGTGTCTGCCTAGTGCCATCTAGTGGCATGTGTGGTATTTTTCAATTTGGGTTTCTGAGACCAACTCCTTTCCATGCTTAGTTCCAGTGCTGTGCTGAGAACATTAGGCGTATACCTGGCATGCCCCTCTTTCTTGCCCTCTGCAGCCTACCTTTGGTGCATTTCACTGATGACTTACTCTTGTGCTAGTGCCAGCTACTACAGAGCAGGTTGTAATCATGTCACTCATGGTGAGGTCGGAGGTACATGGCAGCCACTGGTGACTTGGAGTAAACCTGTCCAGTCAAAACAGAGTTGTGGTGTTAGCAAGGCATTTAGAAGTGCACAGTGAGGCCTAAGCACTTCAGACTGTCACTCCCAGCTACTGTACTCAGGTCAGGATTCTTAGGGCTGCCATCACTGGATGTATCAGAGGGGTAGCCGTGTTAGTCTGTATCACTGGATGTCTGTCTTTTCGTTATATGCTGTTATTGTTTGGCATGGAGGAGGCAGGGTTTCCTGCATACAGTATCTTGTGCTACAATTTAAGAGGAGGTTTATTTCAGATCATAGCGCCAAAGGCAAGGTATGTTATGCCTGAGGGCTCGGACCCAGATCCACCATCACCACAGACCATATACAGCAGGAACCAAAGCCTATGAATCGCACTGGGTCTAGGAGGAGGGCAGGGGTAATATCTGCCACAGAGTAGCCTGTGTATTCCATGCACCATGTGCTGGATAGCAGAGAGGATATGAACATGTGGCAGAGTGAGTTCTGTGAGCCTGACGGGGTCCGGAGGTGGTGGCCCGAGGACCCGTGTGGAACATTGCATGCTGACTACAGTGACGTTGTGACATTCAATTGTTCCTAGGAGGGCTTCTGTTCTTTCAGGAGGTGTGAGTGATCTTATGGCTTGGTTTGCACACATTTGGGAATGCTTGTCTGGTCTCACTGTAGTGTGGACTCCAATGATGGTGACATATTGCCCCATGTTCCCAAAGAATGGACTACCCAGAGACTACAGCACTGACATCATGGAGGGAGCAGAGATGTTCGAAAGGGGAATGGCCTGGAGGCCTTGGGCAGAACTACAGCTACTGCCTGGCTATGTCGGCACTAGTGCAGGTTGCTAGTAGCCTGACTGCAGAATCATGCAGACACATCTAGGCAGTGCAGTGCTTTGTACACTCACTGCTCGCTCATACACTGGCCTTACCTTGGCAACAGAGAATCAGGCTCTTGGTATCTATTCATCACAGGGTGAATGTGCCCTATTTGCACTATAATAGTATTTCAAGGAGTCAGTAGGCAAAGCTACTCAAGTAATAACAGGTAACCTAAATAAATGAATCATCCAGTAAAATTCACTCCTTTACTGCTTACTCCGTCACTGTCCAACCATCCAATCCATACCATAAGAAACAGTTTGGCTCTTGTCATAAGCAAACATAGCTGGAACTGGGATGTACAGAGCTAGAGCCCAGCATTGCCTCTTACAAGGATCAATTATTCCCAGATTATTCAAAGATCTCCAAAAGCAGCTCCATGCCCTGATCTCAGCATAACACTGCACTTGCTGTTCAGTGCATTGATCTGAATGATCACCTCATCTCCCTTGCAGGATGTTCTTTTGAGACCACATTCAGTTCTGGGGAAGTTGCTGGAGTTGCACTCTCTTAGCCAAGACTCAGTTTGGCCCCTTGTGTCTGAGAACTACCAACTGTCATTATTCCTTTTCTCAAGCTTAGTGTGACTCTGAAAAGAATCCGGTCCGCTCACTCTGCAAACAGATTTATTCTTTATTTCTTAAACCTGTAGATCCCGCTGATAAATGATTATTACCAATTTCTCTAATTAATACTGACTGTAAAACTTTAGCCACCCATATGGAGAATATGATGCCAAATTTAATGTGTCCTTAATGAAACAGAGTTAATTAATATATATATGTACACTAGTGTTTCACAATACTAAAAATTTCTTGGCTTAATTGATTCCCGCATGTAAATTCCACTGTGGATGCAATCTCATTGAATGCAGAAGAGGTTTTGTGAGGGCATAGTTCTGTGATAGCTGGGACCCATGTTTATTTATCTTTAATTTCCTGGGCTGAAGTGCCATCCCGAATTGTTGTCAGTCGGGGCTTTATTGTGCCTTCACTTATAGTAGGTGAAGAAGTTCATGAAGGTAACCAACCTCCTTGCTCTTGCTCCTTTGGATTTGGCTTTTGAACCTCTAACTATTGTTACAACATCAGAAAATATCTATGCAATCGGACATAAAGAACATCCTTTGCTTAATGCTTATATAGACAGCCCTTTAACATTCACTGTACACTGGAGCTCTCAGGAGAGCTGCAGAACCAGTCTGAACTCACGTGCCACAGAGCGCGTAAATGAACCCTGCTTCTTATAATCTGCTGTACCGGTGAACCATGGGGCCCCATTGTCAGGACTTCACCCTAAATGTCTGCTGGTTTCCCTGATCTGGGCATTGGTCTGGCACAGGGGCAGGGTTGCACTGACGTTAGTGGGTCTCTCCACAGGCACAGGGACCTGCTCACAGAGCCCTTACTGAAATCTGCAGGGCTCCTCATGGACAGGGGGTCAGCCCACCTGGAGCTGTGGGCAGGCTTGGGGGGACTTAATGGCTGGGCCACTGGGAATTAGTTTGGCCATATTTGCTAAATTAGATCTAAAATGTATAATTCAGAATCTTGGAGAATTCAGAGTGTATTGCTGCTGCTTATAATCCTGAAGCAGCAATGGCATTACTCATACAGTTCATCTGTAGTCAGCTGCAGTCATCTGAGCAGGGGACAGAGTCTGTCTGTCACATTCAGAACTCCCACAGATAAACTATCGGCTCTATCAGATAGTTTATCCACTGCTGGAGCTAGTATGACACCACCTCCTCCCCGTCAAAAGTGCTTTAGCATGGCTCCAAAATTCCAGCCCGGCAACCCCTTTTGAAGACATTAAACACTTCGTTTATTCAGAGAGGTCTGATGACTAAATTACACACTGTAGTTTTTAGAGTCCTCATCTGTAATTTCAGGTACACGCTAACTGAAACTCTCCCAGAGGATCAGATACTGCTGGCTGGATTCCCTTATATGGTTGGGGTGCTGGAAGGGGCGGTGTGTGTGTGCACCTGACAGAGACAATTTGCCTGAGTTATAGTGAAAGGAGACCACACTCGTTAGCATATTGCATGTTGGTCTTTAGAGGAAATATCATCAAACTAAATGCCAAACAGTCTATGCAGGTTCAAAGCTGAGTCATCTCTAACCTATAGTATCCTCATGTTAAGCAGAAATGCAGGCCTTCACTACACCTTTCAAGTACAAGCAGCCATTTAAAAATGGGCCATTGAAGTTTAATGGGAGTTTTGCCGGTGATTATTTCTTTGCTTACGTCTGTGGGTTATTATTTGACTGCAGCTTTTTTACTCAGCAAAATGGTGATATCTGATAAATCACTTTTGGAAAGGAGGCATTAGGACTTGTTTCCTCTGTGTCTTTGTTGTGAGAATAGATGTCTGAGTTTTGTACCAGAGTGCAAATAAAAAAAGTTGACTTACTGTATGTAGGCAAAATACTCTCCTGTACTTACAAATACTCTACTGTAATACACAAGAGCCTAGTGGGCACTAGATGGCACTATTGATCTAAGAGTAGTAGAGGCTGGACTCTAGCAAGGTGCCACCCTATCAAGCAAGCTTGTTTATGCTTCTAGGGCACATGAAAACAGAGAGAGCTTGTCCAGAGAGAACCAGCTAGTCCATCCCCTGCCTTATGCCAGCTGTCACTATAATCCCTCAGAAGGTTCAGCCAATTCTGTTATTTCTTGCTCAATGACAAACCATCATTTTGAGGAGGCTCCGTCTCATGATTAGATCAGGTGACTTGGGGTTAGGAGACCTGGGTTTCATCTCCAGCTCCCTCCATTGACAAGTGACTTTTCCTCTCTTTACTCATCTCTATGATGGGGCTAATAAGACCCACCTTTGCAAAGAGATTTAAGATGCTCTGATTAAAGGTGCAAGATAAGTGCCAAATATTAGTACCTCCTTTTCCGTTTGCCTCCCCTCCTCCCTTGTTTGGCACTTTATCACTGCTGTTGGTGGCTGTCTATGACAGGAGGAGAAACCATTTGCATTCATTCTCCTTTCACTCCTGAGCTTGTGTCATACCTTTGGTGTTACAGGTCTTTTGCTATAAAATTATGGCTTTTCTAAAAATCCACCTATACCCAGAAAACTTACTGCAGCATATTTACACTTCAACTTTAGTTTGTGAAGAAATGTAATGGGAGTCAGGAAACTATTCCTAGATCTGCCACTGACCTGCTGCATGAACCTGGGCAAGTCACTTGCTCTCTCGCTGCCAATTTCCCCCTCCACCATTTGTCTCTCTTATCTGTTCAGATTGTAAATTCTTCATGACTTTTTGTTCTTGTTTGTGCAGTGTTTAGCACAATGTGTCCATGATCCTTGCTGGGGCCTCTGGACAATACAGTAGCTCAAATACTAATAATTAGAGCTAGTTGGGAAATAGTTTTATTCCCCATGGGAAATTTTGATAAAAACAGCAAAGATTTTGTTCAACTTTTCATTGGAAAATTTCAACTTTTATCAAAAAACAAAAACAACAAAAAACAAAAAAACTGAAAAAGTTCAGACAGAAACCAAAAGATTTTTTTTGGCTGGCAAGTTTTTTGATAAAAATGTGAAAATTTCCACACAAAGCAGACACTTCTCATGGAAAACCTTCTTTTGCAAAAAGCAAAACCAATTTTCCATCAGAAAACAGTTTTTTGAGTGAAAATATTTGACCATCCTATTAATAAAGAAGGGAAGTTAAGTTTTTCCCTGTGGCCAATGATAGCAAATTCAATGCATAAATCTGAGAGTTAAATATAACCTAAAGAAGACATTTCTAAGGGTGATGGAACTAGCTAGGCTATTTAACAAAAATGGGATGTTATAATTGTAATAGATTAAAATTTACTTACTGTTATTTTTCCAGCCATATTTTACTCATGAGGACAAATGTACTTAATAGATCATGGTCAATTATTTTTCTTGTGATCATACAATTACATTGCCCTCCAGCTGAGAAGGATACAGCAGAGATGAGGAAAAATACTCTGTGGTTGTTTGCTGTATTTCAGTGCATATTCCTATGTCAATAAGGCTCTTGTTTTGTATGTAGCTTTAACTACATGTTCTGATTAGGCACGTACAGTAAAAAGAATCATGCCACATTGTTGTACTAATGAGAGAGAAGGATGCAAGGCTCGTGCATGAGTAACAGCAGGTGCTTCAGATCTCCCTCTGCTGATTCATCTCTTGTTGCAGGATCCACTTGCAGGTGGCTATGAATATAAATATGTCTTTGCCTGGCAGTTTTAGGAGAGAGAGCACCTAACCACTGATGTGCTCCAGCCCTGTGGGAATAAAGGGAGCTGAGCAAGTGCACATGCACAGAGGAGAAAAGTGCACATGCACCCAGCCACGTTGATCCGATTCTGAAGGGACTCCCCTCCGCCACTCCTGTCAAGCTTCCTGAGAATGACCCTATTAGGGAAGCAGAAATAAGCTTTTGTGTGTTTTTTAAAGTTTAATTCCCCACCCATCACTTTTAATGTTTTTCCTTGAACCATTTCCTGTCCGAAGCTGTTCTCCTTCTCTTGCCAGCCTGCTGTGTGTAGGCCCGCATAGGGTAATTAACTAAGCTCTTTGAGTGAGTCACTAGAGTACATCTTCCACTGGCTCAAGGCCTGAGATCCTCTAACTTGATTCTCCTCTAACTCACCCATGTGCAAATCATCAGGAGTAACGTAACTGAGATGAATAGAATTGCACCCAAGCAAAATTGGCGTGAGAGGAGAATCAGGCTCTCATTTTCAGTGAACTTTGGTATAGGAATTAGGTGGTAGCCTTTTAAGTAGTTACACAAGAGCTACCATGGATCATCTTGCCAAGTATCCTGTCTACGACAGTGGCCTCACAGTTGTGAGCCCTCTTGTGGCACCCGCCGTGTTGTGTTCTAGAAGCTGCCAGAAACCAGTCAGAGGAGCAGTGTGTATGTAGCTAGGCCTTGCATTTTTGTGTATCGTTAGTAAACACAGTTATTTGGGACCCAGCTGTGGCTTCTCTATGTTCTTCATGTTGTGTAAAGAGCAAAAGACACATCTGGCATTTTAAAATGAAATGTTTACTTTGCCCCTGATCCTGCAAGGGATCTATCCACATGTCTCTTTGCACCTATCAGTCAGTCAGTGGGCCTCTTTCTCCTCTGACTCACATTGGTATCAATCAGGAGTAACTCCACTGAAATTTTTCACTGGTGTAAGCAAAAGGAAAATCCACCCCTCTGAGTTTAGTCAGACATTGCTAGCCTTCTTGGAAGTGAGAAATAGAAAATTCAGACTCCTGGAACAAGGAGGGAATTGTGAAATTGTAGCAGATACAGGAATGAGCTGCCAACTTTGCATCTGAGCTTATCTGAAGATCTGGGGTGTATGAACTCAGACTTCTGGTGGAGCCCCAAATCTCAATTTAATATGAGTTACTCTGTTCCAATGACTATTTTGATTAGATTTCTATGGATCTCTCTTTACCTTCACTGGCCACCAACCGGAATATGGTGTCTGATACAATGCACTATATCTCCCTAAATAAATGTAGTATCTCAGACGTTGTTAGGTGGTTACCACTGCTAATCTTTTGAGGGTATTTTTTAGGGTGATAACTGTGTTTATCTGAACATATATGAGGCAGACTCACAGGTTTGTCCACTGTAATATAATATAGATCCATAGCAGCCTTTAGAGATGTGATGTTTGAGGCAGGTTGTGTTAAATTCATAAATGTTAAGAAACTCATTTCAGAGAACTGTGTGCCAGACTGTAAAATCTTTGGGATAGGGACTACGCAAGGGTTGGTGCATTTTTAAAAAACGTTATCCACAAACAGAAACCTCAGTTTTCAGAATCATCCTACATGAATATACCGTAAAGGCAAAATTCATTCCTTCAGTCAAAACTCGGTGATTAATGGCGACAACGGCTGGGAATAAGGTGCATATTGAATACTGATACAAGTAGAGTGCTGGCCTGAATATTCATAAAGGCCAGGGTTTATAGAGAGCAGTAGGGGACTGGCCTCAGAATATGGTAAGTGGAAATATTGTGCTGTAGATGGGGAAGAGGATAGATACTGAAGGAGTCAAAATTATGACACTCCAGTTGCTTCTCAGTGTGTCTGGTATGAAGGTCCCTAGTAAAGAGCCATTGCTTACCCCCAATAACAGACAGTGATATCCAAGATCATACAGCTGTCGGTACTGTTATTCAAAATCCAGGGTTTTCCTATGTGCATCAGATTCAAGCTTCGTCCTCCTCCTGAAAGTCCTTCACAACTCTGTCTGTTCTGATCTGTTGTAGCATTGCCCTCAGACCTGCCCTGCCCATGACACTAGCCTTGAATGAATCCTATCTTGAAATCCTATTTCCATTAGGAAACATAGGTGCATAAAATCAAATTTACTGTCCCACTTCCGCCAACAGATATACAGTACGGCTGATTTACACTAGTTGTTGTTGCTGTTGTTGATGTCTGTCTGACTAATTCTATTAAAGTGTGTTTAACATTTTGACTCCCCTTTCTGAAAATGTCCAGCTGAGAATATTAATAGATGAGTAGGCATAATTTTTTGTTAGCTATAATTAAAGCTGCTGACTGATGAGATTTAACATGGGGAGCTTTTTTATATTCTCTCTAATGCTATAAAACGTTACTTAATGCATCCAATAGATTGTCATATAGGGTATCAGAACCATTATTAAGCAGTTTCCCAGCCCACACTGGTCAGCAGAAAAGAAATGCTCTCAGCATCTATTTCTAGATAGTGCACTGACAGTTTCATTTAGGAGCGAGGCGGATTAAGTTTTGCTAATTAAAGGAGGGGGATTAGAGAAACCAAGCACCAGGAGAGGTAGAAAGTAATGTTTTTGGGTGGGGAACTGCAAGGGGCAGATTTAAAGAAAAGAGAGAATGAAAGCTGGATTTTAAAAAAAGAAATGGGAACCTACGTTTCTTTTCTCTTCCTGTTTTACTTCTGCCCTACAGCATAATCTACTGGACACTGCTGCCCCATCTTGGTACCAAAAGACAAATAATGAAAATGCCAAATGCAAACTATAGATGGGCATGATTCCCCGCCCCTGCTGCTTTGCACCTTGTGTAATCATTTATTCTCCTGGAATGTATGTGCACAGTGCTCCCAAATCCAAACTCTCTGCTTGCTCACTCATGCCAGGAGCAGTGTTGAACACTCCCTTTGAGCTGGTGTGAATGGCCAGGTGCAAGGCAATGGGACATCAAGTCCTACGTATCTAGTTAGGATGGTATGATCCAGACTTCAAGGTGAATTTTAGCTTGGCTGGTTGCCTCCATTTCTGAGATTGAACTTTCCTGTTTAGTTTCTCTTTTCTTTGCAAATATTCTATTGGGTACAAGGCTGAACATCCTTTAGAAGTTTGAGTCTCATTGCATCCAGGTAACCATGTTTTCACAAGAGATGCAACCGTTCGTGGGAACGAAGCTGTCGCCTAGGCATGTTTTCTTGTTACAAACTGTACTATTTGAAACGTGAAAGGATTTGGTGAGCTTATCCAAGGAACAGCATAGCATCCCCATCCACTACTGCAAATGTCCAGAGCTTTTCACAATGTGGCAACGAAGAGTTCCTAGGATGCCATGAATTGATCAGCTTCTAAGTGGAGCATCTGAGTCACGAATTGCCAGTTAAGCTAACCTCATCAGGATGTTACACAGCATGCATGTTCTAATAATCCAGGGTTAAAAAGCAAGAATTAATGGTCTGTCAAGGCTATTGGATCAGAACTATCCAATCTTTCACTTAGGCTCTTTGATGCAGTGTGATAGATAGTTCAGCCGGCACCTTGATCTGCCCAGAAACAATCTGTGCCACTGAAAGCCCATCAAGATCTCTTAATAAGCAAATGTTCTGTGTTCTCCTCCTCAGAGATGTATTACAGGAGCTCTCCCATTTTTTCTTCGCTTTTGAATAGTGTCTGTTCCCACAGTAGGAGGATGAGAAACAATCCTATGATTGGGGAGGGATAGCTCAGTGGTGTGAGCATTGGCCTGCTAAACCCAGGGTTGTGAGTTCAATCCTTGAGGGGGCCATTTAGGGAACTGGGGTAAAAATCTGTCTGGGGATTGGTCCTGCTTTGAGCAGGGGGTTGGACTAGATGACCTCCTTAGGTTCCTTCCAATCCTGATGATCTATGATATCACAAGATGTCTAAAACTTCAGATTAGAGCCTTCGGGCATAGAGTCTAATCTAGAATGATCCAGGTGCAGTTGACATGAAAACCAGGCTGTAAATCTTGAGGAATCCAGTTCAGGGAGAGAGCGAGCACCTATTTCAGTTTTATTTCTTGTAGTTCCCAGAATGATCCTTTTTCCTCTCACTAGGTTAGACATTCGGACAATTGTGCTAGCTGATTGCCAGCTAGCTAACTATCTGCCCCAGTATTATCCCTCTACTGTTATGGCATCTTTCCTCTGATTTTCTTGATCATATTCTTCATAACACATTGCAACTAGGGAGGGATTTTCAGAAATACTTCGTTTTAGCCTAAGCTCTGCTCCCATTGAAATCAGTGGGAGTTTTACCATTGCCGCGAGCTAGTAAAATTACCAAGGAAATATTCTAGTTGAAGGCTATTATTGATACTACCGGGGTTTGATTCTGGCAAAGATGACAACTCCCCTCCCCAAACCTCTATACATTTTTCTGTGATGACTCTGGGCCAGATTTTTAGCTGGTGTAACTTGGCATAGACATGTATACTTCAGTAGAGGTGTGCCGTTTTTTTTACCATCTAATGTTCTGGCCAATTTCCTTAGCCCTCTGGAGCAACCCAGTGTGCCACACAACCGCTGTACCAAAGGCTTTCAGAGAATGAATGCTGGGTAACAGCCTGGCAAGCCCTTCCTTCTGCTGAGAGAGTTTTGTCAGGGACTCTGAATCAAGCTTCTGTCAGTGCCCCTGTGGATATGGAGGATTAATTCTCCATGCCAGTTCCCATTGCATAGCCTGGGGCCATGAGCTGGGCTCACCCACAGGTAGATGAGAGGAAGTGAGTGACTCAGGACTACTAATAGAGTCTGAGTGCCCCTTACTCCAAAGTCACCAGTTCCAATCCAGCGCAAGTCAGTCTCAATGTAAAGTTGTTCGCATCTGACAATTGCTCAGCAATCAGTGTTTAAAGGGAGAGAGGGTTAAGTCAGACAGATGGACAGTGGGGAGATGCTCCCATTACAAAATCACCACCACCACTGTAACTCACTGTCATCCGTGCTGGCAGACTTGGCAGCAGAGAGCCTGAAGACTGAATGGGCCATGGAAATTCTATTACCCCCCCACTGCTGGGGTTGGTCCCTCCAGGTCAGAGGCACATGGATGAGGTGGGCTGAAGGAAGCTTGTACTACAGCTGCCTGCACTGTACCTGTCCTATGGACACATGGAGGTCTTCTGCCTCCAGAACAGTCCAGCCAGTCCCCTTCACAATTAAATACTGGTCCGTTTCTTCATGTATTACCTTCTAGCAGCCACTAAGCTGCCCCCCCCTTTTTTTTAGCTATTTCTCTCTTTATTAACGACAGGTCCTGAGTGGCAGAGCTCAGATCCAAGTAGCCCCAGAGCTCAGGCATGGGATTCTGGTCTGAGCCCATCTCTGCTATTGACCTGGTTATTTCAGTGTGAAGAATAAAGGACACTCTCTCTCCCCACTTCTAGCCCCCTCCCACTCCTGCTTCCAGCTGCTGTCTAATGTGGATGCAGTGTACTTGAGACCCGGTCCTTCCTGTGGGGTCTATTTTCATCAAAGTCTAGCTCTGTCTGCCTCAGCTCTTTGAATTCCACATCGCAGCTTTACAGCATGGTTAACACAGATTACCAGGTATTTAAAGTGGTTTTGGTGGCAGTGGAGTTGCTGTTCGTTTATGCTCTGACAGGAGCTGTGTTTATACCACCTGGCCCCTGGAAGCAGCTTGCATTGCCAAAATGAACAGTGTAAAGATATCTTGCAGCTCTGACAGCCTCCTGCCCCCAAATGCTGCAATGAGCTCCCCTGCTAGCTCTGCCTCTTTCTCTATTCATTTTGTGGAGCTGAATCACAAAGGCAACAGGAAAGCGGCGCCCTCTGTGAAAGTGGCCCACAAGGCCAGGCCACCTGAGGTGTCTAAGTGCAGTTGATAAGGGGCCTAACCTTTAGATAGCAGGGTAGAGCTTTATTAAAACAGCTGGAGCTGTTCTGACAGCTGACTCCCCTGGGCACTGGAGACAGATGAAACCAATATGTGCTGCTAATTGCAGATGCTCATCTTGCAGCAAGAACCAATATCTTTTAAGGGATCAAGCCACCCCACTGCCTTCAACAATGGGCAGAGCATTGCAGGCCACCAGCAGCACAGAGACACAATTAACCAGAATGTTTATGGCTTCATATTCTCCTTGCTGAGCAGACAGAGTCAGACAGCCATTGATTCTAGTGGGTAGATTGTGGTTTGCTTTTTGTTGTAGAAAAGAGGAGTTTGTGACACTCTCCAGGGTTTAGTCTGGAATGTTGGACAGCTGTGTCCCCTCGGTTCTCCAGCCTGGGGTGCCTTTACACTGCTTTGCTGTGAGAGCGACCACTCCTGGCCTGCTCACACACAGCCTCCAGCACGTGAATTATCCCCAGCTATACTGCAAGAGTGCTTCTGCCAGCCAGCCACCCTTGAATTATACTGCAGAGTGACACCAGCAAATTCCCAGTCCCAGGCTTCCCCCCAGAAATGTGCTTCTTGTCTTACTGGCTGGATGTCATTCAGCCAGGACCCCTTCCCCAGTCCAATGCTCCTTTCCTTGTCCTTCAGGCATTGTGGATCTCTTGGGCAGAGAGAAAGGGAGGAGAGAGGAGATTTGGGGTCTCTGATCCTCATTTTTTATATCTCTTTCTCCTCTTTGAGAATCATCTCCTGCTGGGGTTTGAGAGACAGCAGGTCTGGGGAGATGGGAACTTCCAGCTGTTCCATTGCCAAGATGTAAATTCCTCACTCACACTCTTCTTTCTAACAAAGCATGGCCGCTTAACTAGGTGATAGTCCATTTGAATATATTGACACCTGGCTGAGGTCTCAGTTTGCCTTTTGTCTCTGAGGAACTGGTTTGTGCCTGCTTTTCTAAACTTGGAACATGTCTTATAAAGTAGAATTTCATAACTTTACATACAATGTTGCCACACGTATTTTACCAGGACAATAATGTTCAGCAGATTACAATGTTTCAAATGATACCTCACAAGGCATACGTTTGTATAAAACTTATCATAGTCTTGTAAAAAGGGTGAACATACAGGTACAGACTGTCACAGAGTTCAAGGCTCTTCTTCAGCAGGACTGAATGCTCTCACATTAAGATCACTGGAAAAAGGTACCTCCCCGACCCTCCTGTAACAATTATGCCAGCAAGACACTCAGATCCATGAATCAGTGATGCTGGTGAAACATAGGAGAACTTTAGGAAGAGTTTGATTTCTCTATGTCATGGAGGATGGTGTTCTAAACAGGGCTTGTTATGTTGTTGTATGTAGCCTGATGGGCTGGGGAAGAGAGAATTGAGAGCCCCAAAACTCCATGAAGAATTAATGGAAGCTATGTGTGGCTCTTCACTTGTATTCTCTGGTGGGTTTATTTTGCTTGGACTGAACATGGCAAATGCTGAAATTTAAAAACTCATCCTTATTCCCCAGAAGAGTCTCTTCCCACTAAATCATCCTTCTTTAATAGAAACCCCATTCCTCTAATTAATTAGGAAGGAACTAGATCATCGCTTTTATATATTCTTCATACTACTTGCCTTTTAACTAACAGCGTTGTTTTTGGGTTTGTGCCAACTTCAATTTAAGCCCTTTAGAGGACTCTCTAATCTGCACAACACGGAGCAGCCAATTATTTCTCTTGCTAAACATTAAATATCCATTGAACATACATCTCTTTTGTTCATGAAGCTTCTAAAATGACAACAAAATATGGGGAAAAATTGAATATGTTGATAAAACCTCAGGATCCTAGGAATACACTCATCAGAACCGTTAGACCAGATGGATGTATAGTGTCCAGATCACAGGTTATAAATAGAGATTGGTTCTGGATTGTACTCCTCCATCTGACCAGGTCAGATGCTATGTGTTATCCCCATGCTGCAGCGGGAAGCAGAGTCTTGGTGACTTGCCCAGAGGTGGTATTGTCAGAGCCGGAAGTTGCTAACTCTGCTCCCTGTGATCAGGCCGTGCTCCTCAAGAGATATTCATAGCCATCATCATAGGCAGAACTGCCAGCAAGAGCTGCCTAATGTTTGCTGTTATAACTCTTTGGCTTTAAGTAGCCTGTAACTTTGCCAAACGTTAACTATTCAGCTGATAATTTCCATGCTCAGCCTGTCTCAGGCTGAATTGTTTTAGAAAGCGTGAGTGAAAAGTATACTAATCCTATTACATGGAGGAAAAAGAACTAGGGATTATAGTAAAATCAAGGAAGGCCCCATAGTGAACATGGGTCAGCTGAGCACATGGAATGTTTTTTAGCTATGGAAAATGCCACTGTTATAGTTCCAAATGAGCTAGTGTTTAAAAATCGTTATTCTTCTAGCTGAAGAAGCATGTTTTGACTTTCTTGCACCCTAACATAACCAGGCTCCTCGTTATATGTCACTATGTAGCAATTCATATTATACTGTATTAATTGCTGTGGTGCGGGCATGTGCCAGAACAAGATGTTGCCTGGGAGGCAGGTGCACATAGATAAGGAACATTAAAGGATGGAAGGCGCATAGAGGAAAGAGCAGCATGAAACCAGAGCACTGAACTAAGTAAAGATAGTTTGAAATCAGACATGTCTGTATTTACAGCCTTTCTTTCACTCATGGGTGAGACACAATGATCTTGCAGATAGAACAGCACGCTCCAATATTGGGACCCGAGACCATTTCTTCAAGTAAAGGCTTGTTAAATTTAATGACTTCCTTATCCCACCAGGACAACCAATACATGGTCCAGACCTTCCTAAATTGCTTTTCCTTCCTAGATGTAATGGGAAGTAAAGCAAAAAAAAAAAAAAAAAAAAAGTCAATCCCAATTATTGCAATTTGATAACTTTATCTCTTATTTAAAAAAAAATCACAAAAACTGTGATGCTAAAGAAAAAGTCTCTGACTTATCTACCTGTCTGCAGACTATGTCTGCTAGAGCATGCTTGTTTAATTCTGCCACAGGACCATGACTTTCCACCTTAGGACAGTGTCCGTCAATGCTTTTTATTAAAGGAGATCTATAACTCTAGTTACCTTGACAGCCAACGAAGTCCAAAGCAATATGGTCTCCCCAAGGCAATACGTAAAATTAAAATGAACAAACAGGATAAGGATAGTTAGTTCCCTGTCCTAGTGCTTTGTGCTAAATGAAGGATCGACAATATGAACTAGAACAATGAGTCTAAATAGTGAAAGGCAATCAAGAAAGGGTATTGTCAAGGAGGTGTGTGTGGCGGGAACCCGGGGGGGGGAGGGGAAGAGGGAGATGCTGAAGAGGTTAAAATGTCAAGTATATTGTTATCTCAAGGATTTCGCATTTGCATTGGGCCTTTGTTATCAACATAGGTGGTTGCTGACTTGTAATACAAACTAGAGGTCAGTGTCTTGAGTGACTAGGAGCTTCTTAAATCAGGCAGGGAAACTCAATAGCGAGATACATAACTATAAGCTTCCCTGTTGCATCTGCACTGCATGAATATTGCCACAACACCCCAAATCCCATCCCCGTAGTGAAGTCATTCTTGATAGTTCAGAAGACAATAATTAACAAGGTGACTTTAGTAGTAGATTTCAGAAATAGATCATTTGAAAATGCTTTTAAGGTCCTAAAAAGACTTATGTCATGTTTGGGCATTGGGTGGAAGATGGGACCCTGTGTGGAAAGGGGAAATGGAAAGTGCAATGCAGGATGGTTGTTATCTAGCTGTTACTGATTCTCTTAAGTGTTTAAAGGTTTGTAGAGATCCGGGCTTTTCATTTGATTAGAACATTGGACAGATTGTTAACCACGGAAATGAGAACCCCATGATGCTTTTAAATAAACAATGCATGCAATGTAATGTTTGCGGTTTGTAAGCTCTACGAGTTTTGTTACTGTTTTTAGAGCATGGAGATGTGATTTATAGATCAGCATTCAATGCTGATTTTAACTCACCATGGGCCTTGAGATGATGAAATCTGTGTGTACCTCAAGCATGAGGACTGATATAATTGGGGACGAACTGCTCTACTGGCCTTCTGACTTTATAAAAACTCTGCATAAGTAGCACTATGGAAAAAGCCAGAAAAAGCCAGGCTTCTAATACAAGGGGTCCCTGTGAATCTAGTTACTTGCATTTTCATAAAGATCTGCTTGTGTGCGCGCATGTGTGTGTGTGTGAGAGAGAGAGTGAGCGAGTGAAAACACACACGAACCTCATCTGGACAGCAGTCTGCTTCTTATATTATGCATAATAAAGACAATTAAGATGTGTCTATTCTACACATGGCAGATTAATTTTTCTAATATAATTTGTCAAATTAAGATGTCTGTATTTTACTTGTGCATGCCATCCATGTCATTTTATGTGGTGTATTGGTTATATGTATGTACTATACATATCTGATCAGTACATCTTGTATGTAATGAAGGATAAGAAAACTGTACAAAAAGACTGATTAAATAACCCTGTCACAAAGAAGCTAATGTAAAACTTTGAGGTACAGCCTGCTCTCCACTGAATAGATCCCCTTTGCAGCAAGGCAAACTCCCCACACATGATATGTGACAGACAGGGCTCCTGACCGCCTGCTTACAAACAACTCTGTCTTGCTACAAATGCGGGCTAGCTTGTCAACAGTGGAGTCCATTGGCACAGGCAAGAGGCTCCAGTGATGTGATAAGAGCAAGGGAGATGCACTGAGTTTTGTGTTGAGAGTGAGGTTGTGGGATCTAGTCTAAATCATGGCAGAAGTCTAGCTAGATCCACTTGCAATTTCTGTCCTCCTCAATGAGAGTTGGAATCCAGGTGCTTTTGAGGAGGGCAGTATCAGGCCATGTTTCTGTCCTGGAAAAAGGTCTCTTTTCTCTTGGTCTTCAGCAGATCTTGTCCCAGAGTCACTGTTGCAAGTGAGGCTGTCTTTTCACAAATACCCTCAGGCTCTTCAGGGAGAGACAGGTAGGACTCGCAGGCACGTGATAACCCCCACAGGGCGCTCTCTCTCTCTCTCTCTCTCACACTCACACTCACACTCACACTCACACTCACACACACACACACACACACACACACACACACACACACACACACAC
>NW_020664444.1:16756346-16809489 GCF_002925995.2 Terrapene triunguis | reverse complement strand
GACAGTATGAAAGGAGGATCTAGGTGATTGATGAAGTTTCCATACATTGGGCTTGATTCACATCACTATTCATAGACTTTAAGGCCAGAAGGGACAATCATGAGCTTCTAGTTTGACCTTCTGTATAAAATGCTATCTACTTCACCCAGTGATTCCTGCCTCTAGTCTGACAACCTGTAGTTGAACTGCAGCATCTCTCTTATAGAAAATCTGCTAATTTTGATTTCAAGGCTCCAGATGGTGGAGTATTTACCACATCCTGTGGTAAGCCTTCCCAATAGTTAATTACCCCCATTGTTAAAAATGTGCATCATCTTTGCAGTTTGAACTTGGCTGTTCTACTTTTGATGTCCCTGGTTCATTTTCCCACCAATAGCACATTTTTTCTCACAAACCAAAGAGTATGCTGTAGATGGGTTGGATACCAAGTGGATTTATTTCAAGTAATAGTTGTAAAATGAGTAAATCCTCTGAAGTTGGTCAGAAAAGAGAATCTGGCCCTTCCCGTATCACTGCATGGGTTGATCATTAGGCAATTACTGCAAAAATACAACCTACCCCTACTTCATCTGCAATTTTATACTGAATAGCAGAGTTTTTGGCCTTGTGCCCCACAATATCTTTTACCTGTGTTGCTGATATCACTTGGCTGTGTGGTTTGTTTTTTTATAGTAAAAAAATAGACTCAAAGGACAGAACAGGTGAAAATATTCCACCAGCATGTTGAGTTTTCCCAGAAGAAGAGCGGGAATAGGTATTAGATGAGCCGTGCTGCCCCTCCTGCAGATGCCAGCTGTGAGGGTCAGAGTGGTAGCTCCCCATACTCCCTCCGTGATGGGGCAGGGAGAAGGTGAGGGTGACAGACCCATTTCCACGTGAAACTGGACTTAAGCCAGAAACACGCCACACCTAAGCCTCCGAATGAAATCCAATTTTAGTCACCACCAACCTGGTTCTGGATTTAAGCTAGGAGTTGAGGGGTAAAGTTTTCTATATCCTTTCACCAATCCCTCAGACAAGCTTGCTCTCCCCAGCTCCCCACACTCCTCACTTCCAGTGCTCCTGGGAGTAAACAAGGGCAGAGAAATCACATTTACAGCTTGCAATCCTGGTACCAAAAACCTTTCACCTTTCCTATTTTTTCTCCTTCTGTTTTCAGCCACCTGCTGCTGCTGCTACTAAAACACAGGCTGTCAAAGCATCTAACAGAGGCAGGAGTGGCATTCATTTATTTCCAGAATTGCTTTACAAGTGTAGTTTGTTTTATTCCCCATGAATGTAAGTTTTATTTGGTAAAGAGGACACGTTAATTAGGATTTGGGGTAGGAGAGGCCTAGCAAGGCAATAGCCTGGCCTTTCCTGTGAGTAATAACTAGGTTTGCCTGGTGTCAGGTTTTCGACCGGAACACCTGGTTGAAAAGGGACCCTGGTGGCTCCAGTCAGCATTGCTGACCGGGCCACTAAAAGTCTGGTCGACGGTACAGTGGGGCTAAGGCAGTCTCCCTGCCTGTCCTGGCTCCGCGCAGCTCCCAGAAGTGGCCGGCATGTCTGGCTCCTAGGTGCAGGGGCGGGAAGGCAGCTCCGTGCGCTGCCCCCATCCAAGTGCTGGCTCCACAGCTCCCATTAGCTAGGAACCGTGGACAATGGGAGCTGCGGGGGCAGTGTCTGCGGGCGCGGGCAGCGCTTAGAGCCCCCTGGCCCCTCCGCCTAGGAGCTGGACATGCTGGCCACTTCCGGGAGCCGCGTGGAGCGGGGACAGGTAGCGAGCCTGCCTTAGGCCCGCTGTGCCATGGACTGGGAGCCACCTGAGGTAAGCACCGCCTGCCCAGAGCACACACCCCAAGCCCCCTCCCGCACCCCAACCCCCTGCCCCAGGTTGGACCCCCTCCTACACCCTAACTCTCTCCCAGAGCCCACACCCCTTCGTACACTCCAACCTCCTGCCCCAACCTGGAGCCCCCTCCTGCACCCCAACCACCTCATCCCTGGCCTAACCCCAGAGCCTGCACCCCCAGCCGGAGCCCTCATCCTCTCCTGCACCCCAACCCCCTCACCCAGCCCAGAGCTCCCTCATGCACCCTGAACTCCTCATTTATTGCCCTGCTCCGGAGCCCTCACCCCCAGCCGGAGCCTTCACCCCCTCCCTCACCCCTGCCCCAGGTGAAAGTGAGTGAAGGTGGGGGAGAGTGAGTGATAGAGGTAGGGGGGATGGAGTGGGCGGGGCCTCAGAAGGGACAGAGGGGACGGAGCCTCACCAAAGGGGCAGGGCAGGGGGTGAGCAAGGGTGTTCGGTTTTGTGGGGTTAGAAAGTTGGCAACCCTAGTAATATCAAGCAGTAAATGACCACACTTGCTATATTCTCTCTGCTGTGCTGGTACAAGACTAGCTGTAAGTCTCAGCTCTCCCCATGTTACCTCATTCCCTAGCCTAGATATATCAAATCAATAAGTCTTCTCTCAGGCTAGTTTCCATTGATCTAGCATTTTTTCCATTAGAATTTCTGTTGAATGAGATGAGCCTGGAGAACTTTAAAACTCCCTCTTTAAAACAATGCAGCCAATTTTCCACATTGTGCACAGCCCTGCTTGCAAGAAAGAGGTAGCGTGTAGGAAAGGGGCACTCCTGCTGGCCTGTCAGAAAGATGTCTCCTTATCCATGCTACAGCATGACCTTCAGATGTCTAAGGACACATGTAGAGCTGATGGATTTGCTCAGGACCATGTGCACTGTAGAAGGGGAAGTTTTAACATTGTACTTGAAAACTGCAAAGTACTTCACCTTAGCAATAGCAGGGCAGAGTTTTTCAAGCAACTTGCAGAGGTAGTCAGACAAGTGATTGCAGTAAATCTTTTGTATAATATAGAAATAAGTAGGCAGACGGCTCCACTAAACCTGAAGCACACACTCATGCATTAAGTTATCATTTTTTTTCTCACTCCTTATCAGATAAAAACTCTTCCATCAAACTGTCTGGTCCTGTCTTATTCAATTATATTTGTAATCCAATTTGACCCATGCATTTCATCTTCCTAGAAATCTGATAGAAGTCCACGCAAATTATAAATTGGGAGCATATGACTGAATAAGCTTCCTGAGCAAAATCAACTAGATTCGTTTTCATCCTAAGGTGCTTTTTACAGTAAGCTAGAATTTTGGTGTAAACTAGACTGGTTCCCAGATTGAATCTAGGAGTAAAATTGCTGCTGCATTAATAAAGAAAATGCTTCCAGAAAGTTTTTAAAAAGTTCTTTAATAATAATTAATGGTAGAACATTAAAATCATTTTAATAACCCTTTGCATCTGTTCTGAAGTTTTAATTATATTCAGGAAATGAAAGCTTGATTCAATATTCATTCCAGTATATGTGGACATGTCAGATGGTATATGCATACAAGGTGGGTTTGGGATTGTAACCCTTTCCATAACTTTTGAAACGAAAAATTCATAGAATGAGTGTTTAATGTCAGAAGGGAACATTATGATTGTCTAGTTGGACCACCTTTATAACACAGGCAAGAGAATTTCATCCAGTAATTCCTGCATCAGGCCCATAACTTCTGTTTCAGCCGTAGTATATCTTGTAGAAATACTTGAATACAGACTGTTGTAATTGGCTGTTAAGATTCAGGTTCTGCAGACATGGTCCAATTCACCAAGGTTTTCAGTATGTACTCTTCTCCTTGGAAAGGGTGAGCATCTGAAGAGAGACCTGAGTCAGGAGTTGGCCTCGCCACCTGAAAGTAACTAGGAACAAAACTGAGAGATCCACCAGTGGACCCAAACGTGGCCATGGTTTATATAATATTGAAACCGAGAATATTGAATCTATAGCTACCAATCACATTAACTGGTGATGAACAGTAAATAGTGGAGTGAAGTTATTTGAAAGTCACTCTGCATTATCGCAAAATGAAGTTCCAGTTAAATTGACAACAGTGGTCACAATCGATGTAACCACATCTGCCCAGTGTATAGCAGAACATATGTGATTCAGATGAGACTGCTGTCATGAACCGATTCATAAGCCATAAAACCTTTGTTCTGCAGTCACAAAGCAACACAAACATCAAGGTGCTGGTTGTGATTGTTATTGCTGAGTACCATAAACTTAGACATATTTCCAAATGGATGGGTAAGATCATGCTCTTAGTAGTCTGGAAGAAAACACCAAACACAAACAAAAAAAATCTATTGCTTTCATTGCCAGAATCAGTCCATATTCCCATGAAGAATATTAGATGTGCTTAAATTGTAGTTGTTTGAACAGTGAGTGGAAATTCTGAAAGTTTTAACACAAATCTTAATGCTCTCTGCCTCAGTCAGCAGCGATTAATGTGAAACTTGGCAATAGAAACCTAACCAAGAAGCAGCAAAAGTCATTTAACAAAGTTTAACCAAGGAGGAAACAAGCTAAATCTTCAATACAAGCATTAGAACTTCTGGCACTGAACCCCTTTGAGAAGTGAGAAATACCCTGCTGGTTCCAAAATATGGGCTTGATTCTCAGCATCCTTTGGAATCAGTAGAAATCTTTCCATTGAATTCAGTTGGCACTGGATCAGGTCCTATCTCATGTTATAGTAGTACACATATGTCTAATTATATTCTCAAATATATCTGCTGTAATTATGAAATCTCTGTACCTTTATTGAAATAAAAACACCTCAGGTAAATATAAGGAATTGGGTCATTGAGATATCATGCAGTTATGCGTGTGAGTAATTTTACTTCTGTGAGTAATGCCCTTATAGTTGATGGGACCATTCATATGTCTTTGCAGGAGCAGTGCCTTGGAGATACACTGCATGGTTATTTTATATAATCCCTGCTTCAACCTACAGGTGCACTCCAAATGCTTAGGTTACATTGGGCCAGTGTGTGGTTAGGAAGAACTGTACATAGTTCAGAAAGCAGCACAGCTGGGAATAAATGAATCCAGCTTTGGAGACTCCTCCCCAAAAGCAACATTAAGTAGTTCTGAGCAACAACTCATCTCCGTCCCCCCAATTACTGCAAATATTAATTTGAATTTTTAAATGAATTTAGTTTGACTATGTTCACACCGTTTTGGCATTTCTTCTTTTCATGGTCTGTGAAGGCAGCAAACTGCAAATGATAATTGAAGAATATTAGCAGACAGTGAATTTAGATTTTGTAAATGCAAACATTCATCCCAGAAACGGAATCTTAGGCTAGGTCTACACTACAGCGGTGTTCCGACCTAAGATACGCAACTTCAGCTACGTGAATACCGTAGCTGAAGTTGCGTATTTTATGTCGGCTTACCTGGTGGTGAGGACGGGGGAAAGCCGACCGCTGCCGCGCTGCCGCCGACTCCGCTGCCGCCTCTTGTCGAGGTGGATTTCCGGAGTCGACGGCAGAGCGATCAGGGATCGATTTTACCGCGTCCTCACGAGACGCGGTAAGTCGATCCCCGATAAACCGATTGCTACCCGCCGGATCGGCCGGTAGTGAAGACGTAGCCTTAGTGTTTATGCTTATACAGTCAGGGAACAAACATATTGTGTGACGTAAGTGTCAAATCCAAACTAAACAGCACAGATTTGAATCTGCAATGAACTGCTTATAAACAAATTACAGATAAAGAATTAGTCACCAAAAATATTGTGACTGATTTCAAACAACAAGTAAATTCTGGAAAAAAATTATGATCTGCTCAGATAATTTGCAAGCAGAAAAATTAGTCTAAATATTATTTAGACTTATTCCCCAAGTTTTATTCTTGAGGAATGTTATTATCCTAGCAGGTGATTGGGAATAGTGCAACATTCCATAATTGGAAATATGCAGTGGTGCTGTAGCCATGTTGATCCCAGGATATTAGAGAGAAGAGGTGGGTGAGGTAATATCTTTTAATGGACCAACTTGTGTTGATATGAGAGAGAAGCTTTTGAGCTTACACAGAGCTCTTCTTAAGGTCTGGCTCTGTGTAAGCTCATAAGCTTGTCTTTCCCACCAACAGAAGTTGGTCCATTAAAAGATATTACCTCATCCACCTTGTCTCTATAATTGGAAATAGACAACTTCAGTTTGTTTGTGTGATCTACCACCAGATGGTTTTGAAAACTGAATATAGATAAACTATAGTTCTTCTGGATCAGAACTTGCTTTCTAATTTATCAGTAAAATCAATAATCAAAGCTCATCATTGTAAAAATCAGAGATAGTTCAGGAGTATCAAGGTAGACATGCTAAACCTTGGGGTCATTCCAACTTTGTCATCTGTGATTTATTTCAGTATGGCACACACAAAACTATGTTAAAAGAACATTCAAGTTGCAAAGTCAATCACTCAGAAGTTAGGAAATGACAGAATTAAATGTTGCCTGTGTATCCATAATTTATCCCTGTGGGTATGTATGTATTATGATGCGGTTTTTAATTACATGGTCACAGGCTAAAACAAAATGTAGCCTCAGGCAGACACCTGACATAAAATTTCAGCATAAACAGTTAAAGTGAGGCAGAGATAAACAGGGTATTAGAATGGGAAGAACCAAGCAACCTTAATAACAGGCAGTGGCACTACCAGCCCCACCTATCAATGATTCTTGAATAGCCATTTTCCCATCAGAGGCATATACAGCACTATAGTCTTGTAGCAAGTTGGAAATCAACAGCATTTTCTCAAGATAGGATCCAACTTTAATTAAGACAAGTAATCTATATTCATATCAATTCAGTGGATCTATTCTTAAGGGTTGCAGGATCTGTCTGTGTCTTAGTAAGAACAGACCAGTCTTTGATGGGGGGCATATATTAATGTAACTTTCCCCCTCAAATTTGTTTTCAGCCTCAAGAAATCCAGCATCAGGATGTGTCTAATTTCTGTTGCTTGTCTTCTCCGTGGGGCAGAATTAGACAAGGATAACTTTCCTTAGCTGCAGAATGTACTCTACTTTGTAGAAAAAATTTCAGAAAGATTTCCCCCATTGTTAATGCTTTGGGCTAGACTACGATTTTAATTGCATGTATCAATGGAATTATTTCAGGATTATTCCAGTATAAACGAGAGCAGAATTTGGTTATTAGATTTATAATTGACCATATCTGGCTCTTAGACGTCTGTAATGCTTGCTGATGATCCAAACTCTAAAATATTCTACCTAAGATGTCCTAAATTCAGAATGAATCAGAACATCTGAGGGACTAGATTTTCAAAGGCACAAAGGGGAGTTAGTTCTCAGACTTCTGTTGTTGTTAAGAGGCGGCACAGATAGTTTTCAACTTCTTTACTAGGAGATATGTGACAGCCTTCTTACCTCATGAACTTTGAGTTCAGTTTATAGCCTCTCTTTGCTTTTTGGAAATCATTAATTATTCTGTGCTGCACTCTGAGACCCCATTTAAAGGTTGAATTGGATGAAACAAATCCTACATAATGTGTCTCAATTGTCAACAAAGAAGTTGAAGAACATTAGTGTTTGCAGAATTATGCCTTTCCAGTGGCATGTTTGTTACTTGGCAACAGGATCTCTCCAAATGCACTCGAGGGACATTGTTGGCAATAGCCAAAGTGGCTTATAATACCACTTTCCTTGTAACATATCAGCAGTAAGAAAACAATAATTTATTGACAGAGGGCACTTTTCAAATACTCTTCTTGCTTCTTTATTGCTCATTACAATTTTATTTAACAAGTAGCTCGCTAGATCTTCTGTGGACAGTATATTCATAATGGTTAATTGGATTTCTTTTCAAAGACTGTGTAACTCATGATCTTTCTGAGTAGCCACTCAGCAGTCAGGAGTCCCAGGACTCAGGTTGCTCTTAGCAAACTTTGAGACTTATCCTGTGCAGCTCTGGTTGGCAGGTCAGTTTTTCTCCTGGTAGAACAGTCTGTTACCCATATCTATTATGTATGCTTGTACATACTTCCTGGCTTTAGCTTGTTCTACTGGTTCCTCCACTTTTATGGCAACAAACTATTGTAAATAGACTATATAATCAACAGTGCCTTCCCTATAGACATTGGGTAGTGAGTCTTAATTTGCTGATTGTCTTGGATAACTAAATATTTCTTAGGGTACGTCTATACCCAGCCGCTAGTTCGGCGGCTGGCAATCGAACTTCTGGGTTCGACTTATCGCATCTTGTCTGGAAGCGATAAGTCGAACCAGGAAGTGCTCGCCGTCGACTGCGGTACTCCAGCTAGACGAGAGGAGTACCGCGAAGTCGACGGGGGAGCCTGCCTGCCGCGTGTGGACCGAGGTAAGATCGAACTAAGGTACTTCGAACTTCAGCTACGTTATTCACGTAGCTGAAGTTGCGTACCTTAGTTCGATTTGGGGGGTTAGTGTAGACCAAGCCTTAGTGTCAGAGGGGTAGCCATGTTAGTCTGGATCTGTAAAAAGCAACAAAGAGTCCTGTGGCACCTTATAGACTAACAGACGTATTGGAGCATAAGCTTTCGTGAGTGAATACCCACTTCGTCAGACGCATGTGGTGGAAATTTCCAGAGGGAGGTATAAATATGTAGGCCAGAATCAGTCTGGAGATAACAAGGTCAGTTCAACCAGGGAGGATGAGGCCCTTTTCTAGCAGTTGAGGTGTGAAAACCAAGGGAGGAGAAACTGCTTTTGTAGTTGGCTAGCCATTCACAGTCTTTGTTTAATCCTGAGCTGATGGTGTCAAATTTGCAAATGAACTGAAGTTCAGCAGTTTCTCTCTGGAGTCTGGTCCTGAAGTTTTTTTGCTGCAGGATGGCTACCTTTAAATCTGCTATTGTGTGTCCAGGGAGGTTGAAGTGTTCTCCTACAGGTTTTTGTATATTGCCATTCCTAATATCTGAAATATCTAAATATTTCTTGGTGCTGACCTCAGTATTTGTATGATTCAAAGCATAGCCTATAGTAAGTATAAGGAAGTACCATGAAATACTGTAGATGCTGAGGTAATTCTTTATCTTGAGTAAAATCAGCATACCACTGTTAGAGGTATAGTTAGAGATAAAATGAATGTATATAGATACAATGGTCACACGAGGATGGCTTCTGGAAGAATGATAATTGTGAATAAAGATATTTCACCTACCACCGCAATGCAGCTACATTTGGAGTGGAACATAACAATTGTTTAAAAGCACTCAGCAACAACACAACAATTTGGTGAAGGAAGTGAAGAAAATTTGTGTATCCAGTTTAAACTGCAGAGGGAATTCAAGTTAGTAGACTGACAGCCAGTGTTGGAATTTGTGCAGGACACTAGGGTCAACACCTCTACTCTTATGAAAAGCACCATAGGCTCTTCAAGTCAATGAGACCTTCTTTAAAAGATGACAACTCTGGCAACAGAGGACCACCATATTGGGGCCATAGTTCAATTCAGATTTGGAGGAAAGACTGCCAACACCACTTCCTGAAGCACCGGCACATTCCTTGGAAATCTCCTATCCAAGTCCTGATGCAGTTCCACTTGACTCAGCTGGAGAACTCTGACAAACACAGCACAGAAGAGCCCTGAACAGAGAATTACTAGACTGGTAAAAACCTGCCTGAAGAACAAGTACACAATCTGTCCGTTTTCTGCCAAATCTGGAGAGAGTTTAAATAAACTTAAGTGGGAGAGGTAATAAGCGCTTGCTGTAGATTTGTTTTGGGTTCCCAATGTCTGCTCTTGGTGGAATTAGATACAAATAAAACTACTGACCTTCCAAGCAGAAATATATATTGCAGCACTTGGGGTTGTTGTTCCATCTTGAGCTCTTAGGAAGTGAACAGGTAATGAATGTATGACCTTTTCCAAGTGAACTCAGTAGAATTTGTTCAGGAATTCATCTCTCTGGTGAACAGCTCACCTTAGCACTAGACACAACATGGAAAATATCAGAACAAAACTGAGGATGTCCTCCTGAGACACAGGTTTATAATGAGCTGCCTGGAGACCAATCCCAGATACAACTCTACCAACGGAGGAGTGATCATTTGGTATGAAATTGGGCTAGTGAATTCCAACTTGCTAACAATATTAGTAGGCAGCATGTAAAATACTTGAGTCAAATTGAATTGTTAATGTGTTGAATTTATTTGATAAAACTGACATTTTTGGTTTTTAAAGGTTCTGTTGTAGATAGTAGCGTCAGATCTTTTTGGCAGAACAGAGCGTGGATGTACAGAAAACTAAACTCGTGGGGGAATGGAGGAAGTTAGAAAGAAGTTAGTGAGCAGAATTCTCTTTTCAGAATTCTCTTTACATTTGTGCAGTCTGAATCAAGAATTATTTTTTAACCCTCAGTTGTCCAGAAAGTTTTATTTCAGCACTGGCTGCTTCAGCTAAACTGTTAGTCGAAGATGGGATCTTTGAAAATTCTGATTGATAGAATTTAAAACAGATATGACACTAGCCTTATGTAGAAATCTGCTTTATTTTTAAGTTTAATGCATTAACAAAGATGATTTTGAAAGGAAAATGTAATGAATTATTCACAAACCTCCTGTGCTTTTGAAATGCTAACAGGTCAAATCCTTTGAAGGACTGCTTGAGTAGATTACAGCCTACATACAGGCATTCTAATTGTTTGTATCCAACCCTGAGGTATCAGATTTACTAGTTTGGCCAAACTAATTTAAAGTCATATATATCTATATATATATTTTTCTTTTCAAGTCACTAGCAATTCTGGGTTTCTCAGTTTTGGGAACTCCCAATATGAGACATTTTTTAAAGGGGCCTGATTTTCTGAGAGTGGACGCTCAGCACTTTCTGAAAATTGAGCTCCTTTCGGTGTCTTATGTGAGGCCAGGGCCGGCTCCAGGCACCAGCCCACCAAGCGTGTGCTTGGGGCGGCGCCTGGAGGGGGGCGGCGCGGTGGAGTGCGCCGGGCCGAGGGCGGGGCCACGACTGGGCTCGCCACCCTCCCTGCGGCGCTCCGGCCACCGGGGAGAGCGGGGCCCCGGCCGGGCTCGCCGCCCTCCCCCCGGCGCTCTGGCCGGTTGGGGAGAGCGGAGAGCCGTGGCCGGGCTCGCCGCCCTCTCCCCGGCGCTCTGGCCGCCGGGGAGAGTGGAGAGCCCCGGCTGGGCTCGCTGCCCTCCCCCCGGCGCTCCGGCCAGTCGGGGACTGCGGGCCCGCGGCCGGGCTCGGCGCCCTCCCCTGCCGCAATGGGGGGCGGGCGGGGAGGCGGCCGGTGGCTTTTTTGCCTAGGGCGGCAAAAAAGCCAGAGCCGGCCCTGTTTGAGGCACCCAAAATCACTTGATAACTGAAAATCTTGGCCGTGAGTGTTCACATAGCTCTCATTAATTTCACATAATTGATATAAACAAGACAGGAGAAATCTTCTGCTCAGATTGCTGAGAGAATTAGGTCATCCAGCAAATTAGAAACCAAAAGTTTGTTACCATTCAGAGGTGTCATTTGGGGGTAGATTCTCGAATGTGCTTTCTTAAAATTCAGGTTTGTAACTCTTCCTGAAAATGGCCCTAAACCAGCAAAATACTGAAATGCGTGTTTAAGCACTTCGCTGAATAGGGATGATTTTGCCAAATTGTGGCTGATAATAGAAATTGCAAACCTCCTTGTGTACTATACTGACTGTACCTTCTCCCAGGCAAGAGGTTCAGGGTGGAACTACAAAGCAAATTCCTAGAACAATGTTTGGATGAAAACCAAATGTCATGCTGACTCTCAAGGCAAATCAGCGGGAACATGTTTCTCATCTGGTTTGGCTTTAAATAGGACTGTTACTTAGGTCCCCCAGCATGTATTTCCACTGTGAAATTTGCAGGGACTTGAGAGGAATGTGCCGTATAAGTGGCTATTCCCAAACTCTTCCATCTTCCCGTACCCCCAAACTTGCTTCAGGAGCTCACGTCCTGGCAGTGGTGGGGGAGGGGCAGGTGAAAGCATGTCATGGAGACAGGGCTCCTTGCGTTCTTTAGCTTTAGGATCCTTTCCACTTCACATAACTCTGTTTTGCCCCCTCCGTGCCTATGCTCCAACATCCACGTGACAGAGAGGGGCAGAACATCTAGGCTTATTTGAATTAGAACAGCTGTGGAAGAGGAGAATTCCCAGAAGTGTCTTTACTCCTGATGGATGCTTCACGTGTAGGCGGGTGGTTCAGCTCAGATGGATGGTCTGACTTTCTTACTCCGCCTGTTGTGGCAGCCGTATTCTCCCACACGTTCACACTCCCTACAGCAACCCTTCCACAAATCCTCATTCCTGCCATTGAGGTCAGTAAGGAGATTGAGAAGCAGAATCACACTCCTCTCCGATCTGTGAGAAGCAAACTGATTAGTTCTTCTGTTGCCCGGAGGAAACTCTGCATTTGAAGGGGTGTGAATGTTGGCGCTCAGCAGACTTTCCATCTCTGACAAGGTGCCTTTTACAGCTGTCACTGTCCTCCCAAGGGTCTGTGCATCTCTGAGAGGAAAGCTTTAATTATTACTCTCCTCTCAAAAGCAAATAGCAAAGAACATTGCTGATGAACCTCTTGGAAGCATTTGAAAACTCTTGATGGGATCCTCCGGCTGGCTCTATGTGTTGAGAAATAATAAGGGTTTGAAAAATAAAAGCATTCGCCTTTGAAAATGTACTTTTCAGTGCTTGACCTATGCTGATTGATAATACATCTGCCGAATGAACAAATTCTTCTTTACCAGCCTCAGCAATACCAATGCCAACTGCGTTTGTTATTCAGGAGCACTTGACACTGACCAGCACTCTTATCTCATTGCTCAGTGAAGGGGAAGAGCGCATGAATCTGAATCACCTTTATGGATGGTAAATGTGCAGAGACAGAACACAAAAACTAGGGAGAAATTCTGTCCATCTCTGTCTACCTTAGCTAGCTATCCTGCAAGGGGACCGAGTTCAGATAACCTGCTAAATCTTTGCTGCCTCTGATTTCTAGGAAGCAGGAAAGAGAAACAGTGCTAAATAATATAGTTACGATGGAAACACGAGGCCCAGCGTGCCCCCACCATCCTCCTGCTGTATTTGATCATAGCTGGTAGTTTGAACTGTAAATAAAGCTCCATTTGTACTGATTGCAGAAAATGTAAACAAAATAACATTCGGATGAAAACATAAGATGCTTGGGTGGGATTTGCGAAGAGGTCTAGGAGTGTTAGGAGTCCAAATCCCACTGAATTTTAATAGGCATTTTGGTACCTCCCTCCTGTAGGCTCCCTTGAAAATCCCAGCCCTAAGGAATAAGATGCTAGCAGGAAACTGAGGGTGAAATTCACCCCTGTGTAGAAGGTCAGCATGAGGCCTGTACATCACTTGAGCCCTATTTTGAGGGTGTAAGTGACATTCAGATGCTGCATGAAATTCATGTTTATCTGCTCTAGAAGGCCTACCATCCTTGACAAAGGAGGCAAGCCAAATTACCTCCAAGACACCAGTCCCCCACACAGTTTTAGAGACTGTCTCCCTCCCACTAGAAATGCATCTTTAGTAGGTCCTAGGATTTGAAGATGCATTTTTTCGCTTGGCTCGGGGTTAGAATCTTTGGGTTGGATTCTGATTGGTGCAAATCAGGAGTAGTAGATAGGTGTAGGTGAAGAGATCTGACTGTTGATGAGTCCCAGCCAGTCACAAGGACAACACCACTGAACGCTAAAAAGAGAAGCAATATGAACAAAGGCAACAGTACAAAATATATGTATAAATCTCTGGAGGCTGAGCTCTGCAAAGAGATGGTGCTGAACAACATGATGAACTAACAGACTGTGCTGAAACAGACTAATGCATAACAAGACAGCTAGAAAGACAGGAGCAGCAAACAGTGAAACCAAAGACAGGTTAGGATGCTAAAGGCAAATATTGTGACAAGAGCACTAAATAAGTACAGTGAGTACTTTGGCACAATCTGAGTCTAACAATTAATGCATACCAATAGCAGAATATATAAAACAGGGTCTGTGACACCTCTTAATATTTTTGAGGCAATGCAGTGTGAAATAACGGATATTACTTAGACAAATACAGAATAAAAGTACAGTTCATTGGTATTAGATGGGTTTGTTTGGGGAGAATTTACTACACTCAAGTTTTATACTGGCTGTGTTTGCATCCTGCACTGTCGCACACTTCTACTTGAATTAATGCAATAAATCAGAACTCAGTCACTGACTCAGCAAAGCACTTAAGATTGTGCTTAACTCTAAGCAAGTGAATAGTCCCATTGACTTAATCAAGACCTTAGTCCACGTAGGAACAAATGTTGCCTCAGGCACAACCAGGCAACCTCTTTCATTTCATACTATAGATTTGTGTTGGCATAATTGAGGACTGGGCACTGTGTCTGTTTCTTGGGTCAGTGCAGCTCTGGTTCAAAGCCAAATACCACGCAGCCTCGGCTTCTCTTCTTCTCCAATTTCTGCATTTTATCAAATTTTTTTTCAGTTACTCTTAAAAATTATGATTCTTAATATGGACATATAAGAAAACAGGATAATAGGAGAGACAAAAGCAGGAAGAATAGGCTCATTTGGATACAGCTTGTTACAGCTATTGCTCAAGACAAGTTGGTCCCCTGATCTTCAAAGGCTGATACAGTGAAAAGCTGGCTATCCTCAATGAATGGCCGGCAGGTAGTTAAACAACTGGCAGATGTTTAATATTTCTTTGGATTCTGTTCTTTTAACTTAATTAATAACCTGCCTGCATGCAAACCTACACTGGAGAATACAGCTCCTCTCTTAAGTGCAGAGCTGTTCTTCATGATGAGTGCTCAAATTTAAGAATATTACCTTAGCTAGATGGATGTGTAAGTGAATATGACACTTGAGAAAGGTACCAGCTTGACTCTTCTGAAGGCCAAATATGTTTTTATCTCAGAATAGGCACAGCATGGAGAGCACCAGGGCCAGCTTCCCTACAATGCTCCACCACGGTGCCTCAACACTGGCCTGGAGGGACCATCTCTAGAAATGTGAATGCATTTGTTGGCCTCTCTACTGAGAATGTCAACAGGGCTGTCAGTCAGAGCCTATTATAATGGTAACTTTTGTGATGTGGATGCCAGGCTATTTGGGAGCAGGATTTAATCCACCAGTTTATTTTGCACAGGGTCCAGAACAGCCATGTCATTATAAGACTTTGGGTCATTATCAGCATGGACCCCATTCAAACTAGTGACCTAGAGGGGAAAGGCTCCATATCCCACTATCAATCGTATAAGCCAACCTGTTCCTCTTGTACTGAATTTCTGAAATCCTACACGCATTTTTGCTGGCACCCCTGCTGTATTCATATTTGAGTGTATCGATGCATTTGATTCCAGCTTTTATTTCTAGGCTCAAGAAGGCTCTCCAAAATGGAACTGAAAGGTTCATCCAAGGTGGCTGGCAAAGAATCTAAGTGACATAGTGGCCATTTAAACTGCAGAGACCTCGGTTCAAATCTTTCCATGCTGTCGGTCAACAGTAAAATAGGTTTAGTTGTTTTAACTTTGTCTGGAGCAGCCCTTTAATTTGCTAACATTAAACTCCTTCCCCAGTTTGCAATGGTAGTCTCAGTTCTAAATGGGTCCTGCACTGGAATAGCAGAGCAGCTGGAGATAGGGAGTAAGATGGAGCTGTGGGTGGAGAAGCTTGCACAGCACCTGACTGCACATTGCTGGATAATATCTGGAGCTACTGGTCAATATGGGAGTTATGCCATTGACTTCAGTGGGATTTGGATCAGGCCCTTTGTCTTTCTTTTTCAGTGGCAGCAAATAATTCTCCATATGTTCTAGTTTGGTCCAGGTGTGAATAGCTTTCACAAGTGTGTTTGGCTTACATGTTCTGGTCTTTCCCATAGTCTTCATATCCATCCAAAATGAAGCAGCTGCTGTCAAGGCCATTTCCTGCATTAGTGACTCTAGCTAGCATGCCAGTTTTAAAAAGAATTAAACACATCAAATCTGCCAACAGAAGCTCACAAATCCTAAGGCTGTTTCATCCTGTCTCCAAAGAGCTGTAAATTTTATAGAGAACTGCCATGGAGAAATGATATACATATTCACAGATTGAAGCCGGATATGCCAAGGTCCAAATCACTGGAAAGTGTCCTTGCAGAGACTGGGAAGGGCTCTGTGCTGTCTGGCCATGATAACCACTGAAAGGCAATGCTCCTGCCAACAGAAAGAAGGCCTATTCCTCTCCGAAAGTTGCCTTCAGGTCATTTTAATCTTTCCATCCAACTTCACAAAGGCTCAGAGTATTTCTAGAAGAGACTTCGTTTTCCAAGGAAGTTTTATCTTTCAAACAAGTGCTACCTGATTTCTCTATGTAATATCACCAAGCCCATTCTAAAGTACAGCAAGTTCAAGAAACATTGATATAAAATATCTACCTCTTTATCTAAACAATTAATAAGTTGATGTGAAGATTTTTTTTTAAGTGTATATCCAGGCTTCAGAACACCAGCAAAAACTTTAGCTGTCTTCTGTTTTTACAACCTATCACCCGTATCTTTCTGCAGGGATTAGGTTATTAAAGCATATTTTAAATATCATGTTCTATTGAGGGAAATGCTGTATTAAAATGGAGGCTCCTCCCCCCCTCCCCCCCAAAAAGCCTCATGCTTATACATGACTCATTCTGTGCACTTTTCTGAAGTATATTTTAAGGGTGGTGAGAACTTTTTATCAAGTTTTTTTCTGCCTTTGACACCTGTACATGTAACAAGGGTTAGATTAAGCCCATTGACTTGGGCCTTGATGCAGCAAAGTTCCCAAGCATGTGCTTTAAGCATGCCAGTAGTCCTACTTCAATAGGATTACTGGCATGCTGAAAGTAAGGCATGTGCTTGGGAATCTTGCTGAATGGGGACCTTATACTCTGATTCAAAGCCCACTCAAGTCAATGTGAGTCTTTCCATTGACTTAAATGGGCTTTGGACCAGGCCCATATATATTAGGTACAAGGTGCCGGGCACTCTGGCTCTTATTAAAGCACTTAAACACATGCTTAACAACTCTAAGCCTCATGGAAATCAACAGGACTATTCATGTTTAAAACTAAGAATGTGCTTAAGTACTTTGTTGAAGTAGGGTTAGATGACCTGGTGAGAAGAATGCCTGAGCTCTTTTTATGCTACAGCTTTCACCACTTGTTATCTCAGATGGAGCTGACCTGTGGGGAATTATGGGTCCTAATCTTCCTAATACAAAGAACATCTGGGTTTTTAGTGTTTGTTTTGTTCTTTTCCCTGTATCCTTTTGCCCCACGCCCAGTTTTTCCTATTTTTCTGTTCTTTTTAAGAGCAATTTCTTCAGGTTCTGGCATCCCGCAGTGGTTGGTTTAAGGTTTTTTTTCCTTTCTCACAATAATGTCTAATTTGTTTCCACCTTCAGACAGTAATTTTCCCTTGTGTGGGAATCTATATTATTGATCTTATATGATCTGTTTCACTCTGGCAAACTTTGTATTCCAGTTCCTCTTGGATTGACTTTGGTTTACTGCCTAATTTGAGAACTAACATAGCCATAAGTGGCTCCTGATGTCTACGTAAAGTCCCTCATGGTAGACAAGAGACAGGACTTGGCTGTAATGAAAATAAAGGGGATTGTTTAATGAAGCCACTGGACACGATATGCACAGGACCTTGTTCTCCCTGGCTTTCTAGGCATTGCTTAATTTCACACACAAGGTCTTCTACGATCTAGCCTAGACTAAGGAATTATTTAGGATTAAAACATGTGGAGGGAGGGGAGGAAGTATTACTGAAATGAAGAGTTTAGGCTAAATATCAGCATAACCTTCCTTGCAGTGAGATGTAGTAAATTGTGAAATATTCTCTCACGGAAATGGTGGAAACCTCATCACATGGCACTTATATTTATTGGATCATTAGTAATGTGCATGAACTTTCCATATTAACAAATCTTATTCATAATCTATATTTTAAAAAACACATATGGGTTTGGCCCAATCTATTATCATGCTCTGTGTAATTATTTGGTTCAAATTCCAAAAAATGGTACTCGTATCATAAAATCAACTTGATCCTGATATAAGACATTTTTTCCATTGAAAAGATTTCCCATACTTATTTCTCCATGTCTGGGTTTCCGTTCTTATCCAGAAACGAGCTACCACGCATCTGGCTGCTAGTCATTGTGTTACCACTGGGTCCTTCCCTGGATCATTTGGCACTTTTAAAATGAGTTTGGACAAAATATTAGCCTACATACAGTTGGGAAGAATCCTGCATTGGCAAGGAGATGGCTTTGGATGACCTATTGGGTCTTTTCCAATTCTAATTTTTTTGACTTCCAGGGAATACTTGACTTTTCAGCAGCCAGGATTTCCACTTACTGTAGATTAAATAACAATATATTCCGATTTCAGTGCGTGTCCCACTTGGGATTTAGTTGCTGTAAAAAATAACTTTGTTTCTGTGTCTTGAGCATATTAAATGGAAACTGCATCCAATCAACATCATCCCTAAGAAGTTGTGACTAAGATCCATTGAACTGCTCTATCTGTATTTTTCCATGGGAAGTGTCAAGATCAAAGTCCCAGAAAACCATTTGATCTTCTAGTTCTAAACAAGTACTAAAAGAGAACATGTGTGATATTTAATTATTACTGGATGAAGCACTCATATCTAAACAGGGAAAAGTTGGGGAGGGAAAAGTCTCTAGACATGCACAAAATAAGATCAATGATGAAAGTGGCAGAGTCCATGGAAACTCATTAAAATGAAAAACACATAGATCACAGAAAATATCTGAATGCAGGTGTAATGACCACTTTGCCCTGTATCATTAATAGGTCATTTGATATTTAGCCTATTCTGATTTACTCTAATTTCTGATTTACTCTTAGAAGTCTAAGTAGGAAATACGTGCTAACATGCTCTTTATTATCTACAGAATAACCCTGCCAACTCTCACACCTCATATTTTGTATACAAAATCCAGCTGTCTCTCTCTCTCTACTTCCCAGCAAAGGTTAAATAGCTGAATGCTATTTAGTCAAATTTTATAACAAATAATTAAAACTAAACTGTGCTTGCCAAATTAAGGAACAATGTGGATTTGGGCCCTGATCCAAATCCCACTGAAATCAATGGGAGCCTTTTCAGTAAGAATTGGGTTGGGCCCTGCTTGAGGCATTATCTTTGCTTTACTGTTCGTTCACTCACTAAAGCCTCAATCCGGAAGAACACTTAAGCATGTATTGAACTCTAAGCATATCAGTGGTTCCACTGACTTCAGCGGGGCTGCTCACACCCTTAAAATTCAGTATATGTTTAAGTGTTTTGCTGGAGCAAGGCTTACACGGCAAAATTCAGTAATTAGCAGGGGGTCTCCCAATCATTAATATGATTCTACTGTAATGAGACGTAATTATCTACATTGTGTTAAAAAGTTGATTAATTGGAGAGCAAAACTGATTAATCTTAAATATTAGCTGTTCAATAGTTGGAAGCATTGAAACCGTGTTGCTAAGTAAATTAAAGTCTGAAACTGTGAACATGCTTAACTTTCTCATGTGAATAGTCCCAGTCAGTTACGGTTCTGAGTAAAGCACATGGCTCAGTGGTTGCAGGATCAGGACTTGGACTTGTACCTGCCTGAGCAGAAAGGAGCCATCAGTCACTTGATATTTCTGAAAAAAGATTTTAAACAGTTGGACTCAATTTCCCCTCTGCCCAGCCCCCGCCTGCCAGAGGCTTGCTAGATAGGAGTTTATTTGAAAACAATGATGCATAGCCATGAAACTGTTTTGCCCTTTATCACAGCAGCCTGGAAGAAATTCAGCTGAACAGACCCCACTTATTCATTTTGCAGGGAAAAAAATTAAAAGGCTTCTGTGTATTGTGGTAATGTAATTCCTAATCAATGGCAGTGTGTGTAACAGAGATTTATGCTTTTTAACTTCGAAGATTAATGTGCTACATACATTGTTGCTGTCAAAATGACAGCATCGTGGTCACGTACTTCATGGAACAGATAGGGACCTCATGCCAGACACATCCTTAAGGAAATGCAATTATTGCTGCCCATTTTACAGAGCTTAACTTTATTTTTTCTTGATAAGTGACAACAGAAAGGGATCTGAGGATAAAATGAATTTTACTAGATTAGCCACTAACCCTTTATCAGCAGCTAGTTTTATTAGCTCAAAGCTGCGTGCTATTTTACGACAAGGCCATGTCTTATCTTACTGACCAGTGCCAGAATACTATCTGGGTGCATCCTCTAGAGAATTAATCTCTAAAGGCTGTATGGTACGAGCAAATCTGAACTGTACCCATCTCATCTTTGACATCATTCATGTCTCTAAGGGCCTGACGATAGCTCTTGCATCACACATTGGCTTTCCTGGCATGATGGCATTCCGCTGAAAAGAGCAGATCTCCAGAGCTACATGCCATCTGTGTAGATTGCCCTAGAGCAGGGGTCGGCAACCTCTGTCACGCGGCTCGCCAGGGTAAGCACCCTGGCGGGCCGGGCCAGTTTGTTTACCTGCCGTGTCCACAGGTTCGGCCAATCGCGGCTCCCACTGGCCGCGGTTTGCCGCTCCAGGCCAATGGGGGCTGCGGGAAGCGGCGCAGGCCGAGGGATGTGCTGGCCGACCCCTGCGCTAGAGCCTTCCCAAATTCTGTGTGTATGCATGTGCGTGAATGTAATGGGGCAGAAACCAGTGGGGAAAGTCAAAAGTGGGTGGTATAAGCTGAAACCTTCAGTAAGCGGTATTATGCCATATATACAAATGGACAGATGGTTAGCAAATATCGTGGGTAGAAGCAAACATCAATGTTAGCTGCAGTTAATTGTGCTCTTTTTGCATCTGTATATGTGTAATTATTAGGCAATCACCTGGCTGCTTATGCTCTGCAAGCCTCCTCATCAACCAAGCCTTACAAAGCCAACATTTGCACATGGCCGATAGTCAGATACACCTATGGAAAGTGGTCCTTGTCTCTGGCTTTTGCCCTGTAAAATTGAATCGATTTCCTACCAAGCTCAAGACCATTTTCCACTGTATCCTGAGAGACACTAGAGATGGTCAAAAATTTTCTGCTGAAAATGGCTTTTTGTCAAAACCGAAATGTTTGTGAAAGAAGGATCTCTCGGGCAGGTACATCTCAAGACATTTGGGATTTTATGAATTAAATTCTGCCCAGAGACTAACAGGTAGCCAGTGCAGATTCCAGAGCATTGGTGTCATAGGCTCCCAGTGAAATACACAAGTTAATTGCACCGGCTTTAGCTTCTGAGTTGATATGACTCTTTTACTGTTTATTTGATCTCTGTATACTTTAGTTGTATCTCCATTATTTGGCTCTGCAGAATGTTTTAGGATAAATTATTCTAATTTATTCTGTGGATTTATCGCTGTGAGCCTAATCCAACTGGTGTAGCCTGTGGAAAGATTCCCATTGAGTTCAATGGACTTTGGATCAGGCCCTAGTTCTACTAGATAATAGTCTGATAACTTCATTTAAGCAACAGATGCATAGTTAAAAATAGGATTGGGGTTTAACAGGAGAAGAATTTTCTAGATGCAGAAACATCTGTAAAAGCAAATGAATATTTAAAAATACCTATCATGCTTTCCATCATCTGATTACCCCGGTTTGGAGTCAGATATCTGCTTTCTATGTAGCATGTGGTTGATCTAAACATTACACTTGTGAGGAATTCCGATGTGAGAAAGCACAGATGGGAATGATTGTGATGAGGAGTAACACAAGAGTTCCGAAAGGGACACTAAGAAGGAGTACAGCTAAGCCATTTGCATTCCAATTATTCATTCAAATTAATTACCAATGTGTTTGCAAATCTCTATTAGGTGGATCTAATTAAAAACAATTAAGAGGGGAAGAGGTTTAAGAGATTATGTGGTATTGTTGAACCACAGAGGGAGTGGAAAATTTTCAAATTCAGTTTAGTGAGTTTGAAAAGTGTGTGTGGTGCTGCCAGACTCTTCCAAAATGGAAGCGCTAAGCCTGCTTTCCCCCAGATCCATGAGTTTGTTACACTAGCAAACTTTGTAGCTGCAATTCATCATCGGTACAGTTCTGGTGGAGGAGGTAGTGTATACAGAATAGGATGTAGGGTAGGCTTAGACAACACAATGGTAATAATGCTCAAGTCCTATCTACACGGTCTGTCAAAGGCATTCATGGCCCTCACTACAATAATATCTGAATACCTCACAATCTTTCATGTATTTATCGTCACACTACCCCTGTGAGGCGGGGCAGTACTATTATCTCCATTTTACAGATGGGGAACTAAGGCAGAGAGGGACTAAGTGATTTGCCCAAGGTCACACAGAAAGTCTATGGCAAAGCAGGGAACTTGGATCTCCAGAGGCACAGGCTGGTACCCTAACCACTGGACCATTCATCCTCTCTCAAATAGCCTCATCTGTATAGGGAATTTGCCCCAATTCCAGCAATTGATGGCCAGTAAAGTCAACCCCTGTGAATCATGGTTTTCTTTGTCAACACTAGATGTTTACACTAGTGCAGCCAAATGGTACCTGACCATCAATTGCAGGAATGAGGGAAATTCCCATTGCACACAAAGATAGAGATTTTCCAAAGATAAAAATGGGAGCTAGGTGTCTAATTGCCATTGATTGTTAATGGGAGATGGGCATATAACTTCCTGTAGCGAGGCGGTGTGGTTCCCTGCCGCCCCGGAGAGGGACGAGCCTTTCCGGACACCAAAGTGCGCAGAGCCAGTGAATCCTGTGCCCACCCCCCAGAGGTCAAGGCGCAGGACAGGAAGTATAAAAGCCCAAACCCAGAGCTCACTAGAGGAACCGCCGCCGGAGAGGCCAGTTGCCTGTGGCCTAGCTCCCGGTTGGGAGACCCCGGCAATCGGCGGCCGACCTGAAGACTGGCCGGACCAGCTGATGCCTGATGCCGACCAGAGCCCAGAGAAGCTGCCAAGCCTACCGCTCGCCAGTTACCCAGAGGAGCCCATGGTGCTTGACCCCTTGGAGGACACCATCCAGACCCAGGTACCTCTAAAGGGGGAGTTAGGAAGTAGTCCGGGGGCAGCCGATCCGAGTCTGGCTGCAGCACTGCCAGAGCCTATGTCAGTGTGTTGCAGCCAGGATCCCCACTGACACAGCAGCAGGCCTTCTGCCGCTGCTAGGGCCCCGGGCTGGGACGCAATGGAGTGGGTGGGCCTGCGTCCCCCCTGCCACCCAACTAGTGGGTGGCAGTCTCCCCCTCTCGCAGGCCCTTTGGAGCCAGGAGCTTGGGCCTGTTGTATAACTGTTTGCTCAGCCCCTGCCTGAGGGCCTGAGCCACTGACTCTTTGTTGCCCCGCCCCACCCCAGGGCCGGGGCCTGCTTGTTATACAGCAGTTGCTCAGCTCCTGTCTGAGGACCGGAGCCCAGGACTCGCTACTGCCCGCCAACCGGGTGTGAGTAACTGTTTTGTTTTGCCTCTACTGCTGCCGCGGCACGAGACGCCCGCGGCCAGGCTAGTTCCCCGACACAACTGAAAAGAAGTAGAGAGGTGGTGTGGTTCCCCTCCACCCCGGAGCTGGATTCAGGCTCTTCAGTTTCCATTGTCTAAAACACCAAGCTTTGTAGAAACTATTTTTGTTTCATCTATTGTAGCAACTTGGGATCTCCGAGGAAAGCCATGCAAGACAGCCAAGCGATTGACTTGTGCATGCCAGTTCCAAAACCCTTCTTGGTGCAGTATGCCACATCCCAGCCTCTCTTGACTTTTAGAATCTTTGCTGTAACCAATTGTATCATTTAATCGAGGATTTATTGTGGTGGTGAAGTACAATTAATTAATGTGCGATGGATTGGTTTAACTAGGATAAGATCATAGGAGTATAAGGTTGACAAGCATTTATGAGTGATAACTGTGTATTAGGTATGTAAGCAAAGTAAGGCTGTAATGCAAGGCCTACTGGCTGAGGCCTGTAAGATTTCAGCTTAGCCAGGGCTTACATTCTGGAAGTACAACATAGATTGGGCTACTATATGGTGGGTGCATAACTGGTTGAAAAACCATTCCCAGTGGTTCACAGTCAAGCTGGAAGGGCATATCAAGTGGGGTCCTGCAGGGATCAGTTCTGGGTCCGGTACTGTTCAATATCGTCATCAATGATTTAGATAATGGCATACAGAGTCTACTTATAAAGTTTGAGGACAATACCAAGCTGGGAGGGGTTGCAAGTACTTTGGAGGATAGGATTAAAGTTCAAAATGATCTGGACAAACTGGAGAAATGGTCTGAAGTAAATAGCATGAAATTCAATAAGGACAAATGCAAAGTACTCCACTTAGGGAGGAACAATCAGTTGCACACATGCAAAATTGGAAATGATTGCCTAGGAAGGAGTACTGAGAAAGGGATCTGGAGGTTATAGTGGATCACAAGCTAAATATGAGTCAACAGTGTAACACTGTTGCAAAAAAAGCAAACATCATTCTGGGATGTATTAGCAGGAGCGCTGTAAGCAAGATACAAGAAGTAATTCTTCTGTTCTACTCTGTACTGATTAGGCCTCAACTGGAGTATTGTGTACAGTTCTGGGCACCACCTTTCAGGAAAGATATGGACAAATTCAAGAAAGTCCAGAGTAGGGCTGTCAAGCGATAAAAAAAATTAATTGCGATTAATCGTGCTGTTAAACAATAATAGAATACTATTTATTTAAATATTTTTTGATGTTTTCTACATTTTGAAATATAACAATTTCAATTACAGCACAGAATACAAAGTGTACAGTGCTCACTTAGTATTTATTGTTGATTACAAATATTTGCGCTGTAAAAAACAATAGAAATAGTATTTTTCAATTCACCTCATACAAGTGCTGTAGTGCAATCTCTTTAATCGAAGTTGAACTTACAAATGTAGAATTAGGTACAAAAAATAACTGCATTCAAAAATAAAACAATGTAAAACTTTAGAGCCTACAAGTCTCATCTCTGTCCTACTTTTTGTTCTGCCAATCGCACAGACAAACGAGTTTGTTTATATTTGCAGGAGATAATGCTGCCCGCTTCTTGTTTACAATGTCACCTGAAAGTGAGAATAGGCATTCACATGGCACTGTTGTAGCCGGTGTTGTAAGATATTTACATGCCAGATGCACTAAGATTTGTATGTCCCTTCATGCTTCAACCACCATCCCAGAGGACATGCATCCATGCTGATGATGGGTTCTACTCGATAATGATCCAAAGCAGTGTGTACCAATGCATGTTCACTTTCATCATCTGAGTCAGATGCCATCAGCAGAAGTTTGATTTTCTTTTTTGGTGGTTCGGGTTCTGTAGTTTCCGCATCGGAGTGTTGCTCTTTTAAGACTTCTGAAAGCATGCTCTACACCTCATCCCTCTCAGGTTTTGGAAGGCACTTCAGATTCTTAAACTTTGGGTCAAGTGCTGTAGCTAGCTTTAGAAATCTCACATTGGTATCTTTGCGTTTTGTCAAATCTGCAGTGAAAGTGCCCCCCCGTTCCAACTCCCGCTCGTCTAGACGTCACTCCAGAGGCTCCCCTCAATGGAGTGTCCCAGGCTCCATTGGCCTCCTCCGGCCGCCCACAGGACAAGTTGGCGGGTCGCGAGTCGGCAGACCCGCGCCGGGACTCTGACCTCGGTCTCGACGCCCCGGTACTGACCGAGGCGCCCAGTTCCGTGCAGGCCCTCTCTCCGGCACCGGACGACACCATAGCGGATGACACCACCATCGGTCCCGCAGGAGGACTTCAAAGTGCACCAGGACCTGCTAAAGAGGGTGGCATCCAACCTCCAGCTGCAGGCCGAGGAGATGGAGGGTCCGTCTGATTCCCTCTTTAACATCCTGTCTTCCTCGTTGCTGAGCCGCGTGGCCCTGCCTCTGCACCAGGGTATTGCCGGCATCTCAAACTCCCTGTGGCAAACTCCCGCCTCCTTGGCCCCAATCTCAAAAAAGGCCGAGAGGAAATACTTTGTGCCGGCGAAGGACCATGAATACCTGTATTCCCACCCGGCACCCAACTCGCTTGTTGTGGAATCGGTAAACCACAGAGAGCGTCAGGACCAGCCCGTGCCCACCCCCAAAAACAAAGACGCCAGGAGACTGGACTCCTTTGGCAGAAAATTTTATTCGTCAGCTAATTTCCAGCTTCGCGTAGCCAACCACAAGGCCTTACTGAGCAGGTACGACTTCAAACTGTGGGAGTCCCTGCCTAAATTTGAGCCCCTCCTCCCAGACCGGGACAGGAAGGACTTCAAGGCTCTGGTAGAAGAGGGGTCGTCGGCGGCTAAAGCGGCCCTGCAAGTGGCGTCCAATGCTGCTGACACGGCGGCCCGCTTGATGGCTTCTGCCATCGCCATGCGCAGGGCGTCGTGGGTCCTGTTGTCCGGGCTGTCGACGGAGGCCCAATCTCTGATGCAGGACTTCCCGTTCGATGGCAAGGCACTCTTTGCGGACCATACGGACGTCAGGCTGCATGGGATGAAAGATTCCCACACCACGTTGCAGACCTTGGGCCTCTACGTCGCCCCGGCTAAGGACAAGGCCAAATCGCTTCCGGCGGCTCAACCTGCGAGAACCAGATATGAGCCCCCGTACAAAAGACCCAGAGACCAGAAGCGTCGGTCTCAGCGGCAGTCCCGCTCTGCCCCGCAGCCTGGACCCTCTAAGGGCAAGAGGCAGGGAAAGAGGCGGTTTTGACTATCTGCAGGGGGGCACCGGGCCTGTTGCCAGGGAGACCCCCTGATTAATAAAGTTTGTGTTCTGCAACTGATTGTCTGCCTTCCTCAGGGTGTGGTGCTGCATAACTTCAGACCAATTGGTCCTCAGTACCATTTCCAAGGGCTACGTGTTGCAGTTCACCTCACCCCCGCCAAATCACCTGGCCTCTATTATCCCCTCCCTGGACCCAGGGGACTGGTACGCGGCCCTGGATCTTCAGGACGCGTACTTTCACGTCCATATTTTCGAGGGGCACAGACACTTCCTCCAATTCATGGTAGGGATGGACCACTACCAATTTGCGGTCCTTCCCTTTGGCCTATCCACGGCTCCCAGGGTTTTGACGAAATGTATGACCGTGGTGGCAGCCTACCTTAGGCGGGAGGGTGTACAAATTTTCCCCTACTTGGATGACTGGCTCCTCAAGGGGGAGTCTCGTTTTGAAGTGGAGTCCCATGTGGAGCTGCTCCTGTCGACATGCACCGATCTAGGTCTTGTCGTGAACGAGACCAAATCAACATTAGTGCCCGTTCAGTGCATAGAGTTCATTGGGGCCCTGCTGGACTCCTCCAGGGCCACAGCCTCTCTCCCCCTGGACAAGTTTGAGACCCTAAGGGATCTCATCGCCTCGGTCACGGCCTTCCTGGTAACCACGGCGAGGGCGTGTCTTCGGCTTCTGGGACACATAGCAGCGTGCACTTACGTGGTCCGCCATGCCAGGCTCCGTATGAGGCCCCTCCAGATATGGCTGGCCTCCCAGTTCTCCCAAGCTCGGGATGGTCTGGACAGGGTTCTCACGGTTACATCCCCGATACGGGGTTCCCTCCTATGGTGGTCCTGTCCGAGCAGTATGTTGCAAGGGGTTCCCTTCAGGGAGGCCAACCCGTCCATAGACCTGATGTCCGATGCTTCGGACCTTGGCTGGGGAGCCCACACGGGGGACGTGCAAACCCAGGGAATGTGGTCGGCCCTGGACTCGCCCCTTCACATAAACGTCAAGGAGCTCAGAGTGGTACGGTTGGCGTGGGTTGCTTTCCTCACGCACCTCCACGGCAAGGTGGTCAGAGTCCTCACGGACAACACTGCCGCCATGTACTATATCAACAGGCAAGGCGGGACTCACTCCCAGCTCTCTGCCGGGAAGCCCTGAACCTATGGAGTTCTGTATAGCCCACGATATCTCCCTGAAGGCAGCTCACCTCCCAGGCGTCCGCAATACGTAAGCGGACTGCCTCAGCAGGGTCTTCTCCCCCCAGTACGAGTGGTCGCTCCACTCGGAGGTCGCTCACCGGCTCTTCCAAGAGTGGGGAGCTCCCCAGATCGAACTGTTTGCAACCCATCAGAACCGGCGTTGTCGCCGGTTCTGCTCCAGGGGAGGGGTGGGGGAAGGCGCGATCTGCGACGCGTTCCTCCTGAGCTGGTCGGGCCAGCTCCTACATGCCTTTCCCCCATTCCCCCTCATCGCCAAGGTCCTTCAGAAGGTGAAGGCGAACAAGGCGAAAGTCATTCTCATAGCCCCTGTGTGGGCCTGCCAGCACTGGTACGGGCCCCTCCTACGCCTCTTAGCAGCCCCCCCGAGGGCGCTACCGCTCCGCCTGGACCTCCTCTCCCAGGACAGGGGGCGCCTCCTCCATCCCAATCTGGCCGCGCTTCACCTGACAGCATGGCTGCTCTGTGGCTGAATGAGGAGGAGAACAGGTGTTCAGAGGAGGTAAGGCAAATCCTCCTGGAAAGCAGGAAGCCATCCACGCGTCGGACGTACGTGGCGAAGTGGTCCAGGTTCGCCAGGTGGGCGAGTGAGCGTGGGGTTTCCCCCTCCGCCGCACCTCTCCAGTTTGTCCTGGACTACCTTTTATCCCTTAGGGCCCAGGGTCTGGCTCCTGCCTCAGTTAGGGTGCACCTCGCGGCCATATTGGCCTTTCACCTGGCAGTGCAGGGGCGCTCGGTCTTCTCCCACTCGATGACCTCCTGTTTCCTGAAGGGCCTTGACCGTTCGTTCCCGTATGCTAGGCCCCACGTGCCGCAATGGGACCTCAACCTGGTCTTGTCCCGTCTCACGGGGCCCCCCTTCGAATCCCTGGCCACGTGTTCCTGGTCGCACCTCTCGTGGAAGGTGGCCTTCCTAGTGGCGATCACGTCGGCCCGATGTGTCTCGGAACTCAGGGCCTTAACCTCAGAACCCCCCATACGGTTTTCCATAGGGATAAAGTCCAGCTCCGCCCACACCCGGCATTCCTCCCGAAGGTGGTCTCCGCCTTCCATATGGAGCAGAGCAACTTTCTCCCCATGCTCTGTCCTAAGCCCCACTCCTCTAACGAGGAACGTCGCCTCCACACGCTCAATGTGCGTAGGGCGTTGGCTTTTTATCTGGATCAGACTAAGCCGTTCCGGAAATCCTCTCAACTCTTTATTGCCTCGGCCAAGCGGGCAAAGGGGCAGCCTATCTCCACCCAGCGGCTTTCCCGCTGGATCACCTTGTGCATACACATGTGCTATGACCTGGCAGGGATTCCCCCGCCACTGATCATCAGGGCACACTCTACGAGGGCTCAGGCCTCATCAGCTGCCTACGTCGCCCATGTCCCCATCCGGGACATCTGTAGGGCGGCCACGTGGGCCTCAGTTCAGATATTTACTTCGCATTACGTGATCGTCTCCTAGTGTAGGGATGACGCCGGGTTCGGCAGGGCGGTACTTCATCCCGAAGTATTGTGAACTCCTACCCACCTCCAACAGATATTGCTTGGAATCACCTACTGTGGCATACACAGGAGCAATCCCTCGAAGAATAAAGGACAGTTACCTGTTCCTGGCGTTCTTCGAGATGTGTTGCTCCTGTCTATTCCACACCCCGCCCTCCTTGCCCTCTATCAGAGTTGTCCGGCAAGAAGGAACCGAGGGTGGGGGGAGCCCGTGGCTCCCCTTATAGTGCGATATACAGGCGCCACTCCAGGGGTGCTCCCCCAGTACGGTGCTCCCCCAGTACGGGTACTGCTAAGGGAAAAACTTCCGGCACTGGTGCACGTGGCGAGCACACACACCTACTGTGGAATAGACAGGAGCAACACATCTCGAAGAACGCCAGTTACGGAACAGGTAACTGTCCTATCCTATTTCTTTTGTTTATATTATTATTTTTATTACAAAGATTTGTATTGTAAAAACAATAAAGTGAGCACTATACACTTTGTATTCTGTGTTGTAATTGAAATCAATACATTAGAAAATGTAGAAAAACATCCAAAAATATTGAATGAATTTCCATTGGTATTCTATTGTTTAACAGTCTGATTAAAACTGCGATGACTCGCAATTAATTTTATTAATCACGATTAATTTTTTTAAGTTAATCACGTGAGTTAACTGTGATTAATCGACAGCCCTAGTCTAGAGGAAAGCAACAAAAATGACGAAAGGTCTAGAAAACATGATCTATGAAGGAAGATTGAAAAAATTGAGTTTGTTTAGTCTGGAGAAGAGAAGACTGAGGGGAGACATGATAACAGTTTTCAAGTACATAAAAGGTTGTTACAAGGAGGAGGGAGAAAAATTGTTCTCCTTAACCTCTGAGGATAGGACAAGAAGCAGGGGGCTTAAATAGCAGCAAGGGTGGTTTAGGTTGGACATTAGGAAAAACTTTGTAACTGCCAGGGTAGTTTAAGCATGGAATAAATTGCCTTGGGAGGTTGTGAAATCTCTGTCGTTGGAGATTTTTAAGAGCAGGTTAGACAAACACCTGTCAGGGATTGCCTAGATAATACTTAGTCCTGCCTTGAGTGCAGAGGACTGGACTAGAAGACCTCTCGAGGTACCTTCCAGTCCTACAATTCCATGATTCTCACAGAGTATTTCTCATGGCCCCGGGGCTTGGGTTTTCTGCCCTGATGGGGGTGCTGGGGCTCGGGTCTTCTGCCCCACTGGGGGTGCCGGGGCTCAGGTCTTCTGCCCCATGGAGGGCACCGGGGCTTCTGTCCTGCAGGTTTAAAAATATTTACTGGCGCTCTGCTCTGGACAGCTCTGGCTGACTTTTCACTATCTCTTTATCTGCTATTGTATTTTAGTATTTGTGGGATGTTTATTTGGTTAATGAATTTGTTAATAAAAGAACTTGTAAAAAACTGGAATTGTTTCTCATGTGTTCCTAGGGTTTCTTAATACTAATAATATTCCTGATGCTGAAGCCCTCGGGGGACCAAATCTTTAACCAATGCAGTCTAAGGAATTAATCAGTAATCAATGCATCCATTCATCAATAAGGCTACATAGCTCATTATTTCTCAGACAGTGTTGACAGAGACATTTGCTCTACTGATGATTGATTTCCATTTTCCTTTGTGCTTTATTACATCATAATTAGCACCTGCATCAGCCTACATCACCTTTGTATTATTTAAAATGTATTCAGTGCCGTAAATATAGCACATAGCTCTTGGACTCTTCCTGTTGTTGGCCTGGTTTGTTATGTACTTGTGGTCCCAAGTGCTCTAGAGCTGCATTTTCATTATGGAACAAAAAACCTGTATGTGGTGTTTCACATTCCCAAGGGCAACGTGACCTGAATGTGTGACCTGGATGTCAACATGTGCATTTCACTGAGAGTATGCAGATTTGTTTGCTCCTGTTTTCCTAGAGCATTGAAAACACAGCTTCTTTCATCCATAATCAAACACTATAAAATGTATGAGAGACAGGATAAAAGGACCAACTCTAGGGCAACAAAAACTGGTTGCCTAGGAGAGTTGGGACCAAATTCAATCCTTGCACAACTTCGGTGTGTGCTGATCTTGACTTCAGTGCAGTTGCATCTGTTTACAGTGGCAGTGAGAATTTTCCCGTGGTCTTTAACTAAAAGGCAAACAAAATTGTACTGGAAACTGTGTGGTTACTTTAAAGTTGTCATGGATCAGTTTTTAGCAGTGATCCTTACTACAAGCTTCAGTGTCTATGTAACTTTCAAAGGGCAGTACCCCTAAAAAGTCAAGGCAGTGCCCCTAGTGAATAGCTAGTTGCATGGGGAGCAACCACTCATCCTACCCAAAAGCCTCAGAGCAAAGCCCCATGAGTAAAGGTAACTAGAGGCTGCCATATTAGTTCAGCTACACTTTTTGAGACACCTTTCTTAAAGGAGCCTAATGGTTGTGGAAAGAGCGGAGCACCCACCCTCTAAATATCAGTGCCTTTAGATGTCTCACAATGGGCACCCAAAATACTGTCACTTTCGAAAGTCAGAGAGCAAGTACCAGGCTTAGGAGTTCAGCATGTTGACACCGAATTCCATATAAATTTCCAAGTAGCTTACATCGTGGCAGGATAACTGTTTCCTAAATGATCTTGTAGCCAGGACAGAATGGTTGTTGCTCATGGGACTTCTGACTACACGGCACTTCTCAAAATAAGGCCCTGAAAACCCTTCACTGTTTCTTAAAAGAATCGTGAAAGTTTTCCTGAACTTTTTGGCAAATAGAAGCTGGCCAGATAACCCTTGAGAAGAAATATTAGACATTAATTTAATATTCACTGAGATAAGCAGTTGCTAATCAGGAAAAGGATCTGTATTTGTCTTTGTAGACCATGAACTTGCTGATGGACCAACTCTAACTCATACACTTGGATGCAAAGAGAATGCATGGTGGGCAGTAGCAGGTGCATTGTGGGTGCAATATAGTTGTGGATGAAATATATGACTAGCTAGTTGTGGAGGGATGCCTGGCAGGAAATACATGTGTGGAAGGAATGCATGATGGAAATTAAGACATTCACTAAGCACAGTAGAGAAAGGGATGCATGGTATGTTGGAAGCTTTTTGAATATAAAATAGAAGGAATTTGCATGAGTTTATTTTCCAGAAAATCACAAAGATATAAATGGGTGCTATAAGTTTTACATATTAGCTGCTCATGACCATATAAAGAACTTGCAAAATGCTAATGAAGAGTTTTACTGCATTAATTCAGCAGTTAACATTTTTATCACCTGAAACATTTAAAGATACACAGCATGTATTATAATGCATTGGAAGGGCTAAAAAAAAAGAATAAAAAATGCTTTAATCTATTGTGACAGACCCAGACCAGTTGGTTGCAGGAGTCTGGTAGAAGGCAAATATACTGGGCACTGGATGAATAGTTTTCTGTTCCCTGAGTGACCAGAGCAGGGGCTGCCCTAGAACAATCAGGAACCTGCTAGAACCAATTAAGACAGGCAAGCTAATTAAGACACCTGGAGCCAATTAAGAACTTACTAGAATCAGTTATGGCAGGCTAATCAGGACACCTTGTTTAAAAAGGACCTCCCATCAGTTAGTGGGGGGCACACAAGGAGCAGGGAGTGAGAAGGCGTGCTGCTGGAGGACTGAGGAGTACAAGTGTTATCAGGCTTCAGGGGGAAGGTCCTGTGGTGAGGATAAAGAAGGTGCTGGGGGGAGGCCATGGGGAAGTAGCCCAGGGAATTGTAGCTGTCACGCAGCTGATACAGGAGATGTTGTAGACAGCTGCTATCCACAGGGCTCTGGGCTGGAACCCAGTGTAGAGGGCAGGCCCGAGTTCCCCCCAACTCCCTATCTGACACAGGAGGAGTTGACCTGGTCTGTTAGACACACCAGATGGGAAGGTCTAATTTGGAAAGGGATCTAGCCTGTCCCTGACCCACTAGGTGGGACAACAGAGACTGCGGAGATTGTTCTCCATTTCCCCCAGGCTGGCCAGTGTTGAGGTTAGCTTTTGAGCCTCTAGCAAAAGCGGCCAAACTGAGGGCTGCTGTGAACCTCTGAGGCGAGCAAATCCTCCAGAAAGCGCAGGACCCACCAAGGCAGAGGAGGAACTTTATCACACTATGTACTTCATTGTGAGACCACCATGCAATTACATCTTTTAAAAAAAATCGTAGTCACATGGACTATATTCAACATAGAAGTGGGGAAGGATTTTTCCTAATGAGCATTTCATCCAGGAGGCTCTCCCCACCTTGAACCCAGCACCTCAGCAGCATCATTAAAAAAAGCGGTGGTGAAAACATTGCACAAAGCATTTTACTGGGCCTCCTTAACTTATTGTAATGGATGAATAATCTAAACTTCTATCTGCATGATTTTGTCTTGTCTCCCGTTATGTTTAGTTGCTCCCTTCATTACATTCCTCAAACCAGAGGATTTTTTCAAATAGGTCTCTGTCCATGGTGCTGAATGCCTATCAAACTATCCACTAGAACCATACTATATATATATATATTTATGCACTGTGGGGCAATGATCAGGACTGGGACTGTGTCATGTTATAGGCTGCACAACACAGGCCCCAAATTCTGCAACTGACAGCATGTGAGCACCAGCACATAGCCCTGTTGAGTTGATTCATATGGGTAGAGACTATCCCTGCTATGAGGATCTTAAAATCTGAGATAAGCAAAGTAGGCTGGCAGGAGAGAGAATCCATTATATACAGTTCATTCTCTCTCTCTCTCTCTCTCTCTCATAATAAAAGATCAATATTAAAATTTCCCAACTCCTCCTAGTCATTCTATGCTGGCTGATTTCTTGTAGGCATTTCAGCATAAGTGGGTCTGGAGAAGCAATTTCCCTTCATAGTTAGGTCTGTGAATTTTTTAAAATATGAATGCGGTGTAACGAAATCCAGAATCTCAAGGCAAAGCTCAATTGAATCCAAAGAGTTTCTTCTGTTTTCATTTTGAAGCCCTGTGGGCTGTGAATTTTATCCAATTTTGATGCAAAACCAACAACAGGCCATGCTCATCAAAAGTTGTGTGAATGTCCATGAGTCTTTTTGTGGAAAATGATCTGAATTTTCAGTTTGTAATAGAATCTGAAAGTCAGATGATTTTCCTATGGTCCCAGCTTTTGTGGTGAATATTAAATGCGGTGCTGGTAACCAGTGGCACTCCTGTCTGCACAATGAGCGTAAAACACTTCCTTGGGAAAACATCACAATGATCTTTATTATTAATTGAAATGCCATGATCCTGCAAAATGTTGAGGATGAGATTTTCAAAAGTGTTCAGATCTGGCCTAGTTCTGGTCCCATTCAAGTCAGTGGGAGTTTTACCATTGATTACAGTGGGAGCAGATTTCGGCGAATGCTCATAGCTTTTGAAAATCCCACCCCAAGTTTCTCCAGTAAGGTATTGAGTTGCCTCAGCTCTGCTGCATAATTGAACCAATGGTGTTCAGCACCTTGTGGTGTTGGACTCGTTATAAAGATGCTTATCTACAGTGTTTCCAACGTTTCCAGAATGCCTTTCTCTCTCTGTGATACAAATCAAAACACTTTCAAAGTGGATGTGGCTTTGAATTAGCCCTTATGCAGCATTGCAAACATAATTTACCCCTTATGTCTAACTCAAACTCTCTGAGATAAGGGAAAGGTGATAAACCAAGCTGTAAAATGAAACCCTAGTTTGGTGTCTATCCTTGCTGCTTGATGGAATTTAAAGATGATTAGTGCAGAAATCTGAATAGTGAATGCCTTTATTATCACCTTCCACTTAGACTATTTCAGTAGCCTTGATAAATTGTCATCTTTGATACACCTCTACCCCGATATAACGCAACCCGATATAACATGAATTCGGATATAACGTGGTAAAGCAGCGCTCCGGGGGGTGAGGCTACACACTCTGTAGATCAAAGCAAGTTCGATATAACGCGGTTTCACCTATAATGCGGTAAGATTTTTTGGCTCCCGAGGACAGCGTTATATCGGGGTAGAGGTGTATTGCATTTAACCATCAGACTATGGCAGGATCAGTGCTCTGGGGATAGAACCAGTTTGGCACATCACACCTTTTTAAAAAAAAAAACACAATAATTCCTCCAGACTGTCTTTGTCTATATCCTTTTTGCTGTAGCCTTAACAAATCTAGAGGGGTCATGGCTGGCTAGAATGAGATCTGATGATTCTCTTTATTAAGTGAGTTGATCGATGTCTTTGATTGTAGCCAGACTTTTAAAATTAATGTCAAAACGTGCTTTTTGCATAAAAACAGAATACTAAATTGTGGCCCCTGCTTTGCATATTTTTGGGAGGAAGGAAGGATGAACAGAGCTGCAGTGCCCCAGCAGGAGCTCTGGAGGCACTTGTACCCAATGTCTTCTGGGGTTCTTAGGGAAGGCCGCTACTGTTCCACACCTGAAGAAGGTGCAGTGTGTGCCTCCTCCCACAGCCAGACAGATCTGCTCACTGTTGCATACGGAAGGATGAGACATGGTCCCACCTCTTCTCCTAGTCCTTTACTGAAGCTAGAATTGAACAACACTACTTTGTGAAGCAATTGTATTACCTTAATGCAGGACTTATTGTTCCCTCTGGGAAGGAGCTCTAGGATGTATGAGTGTCAACGAATAGAGTCTCTATCACTTTGCCCCCCCCCCCCCAATGCACTGGGTTAGTATAAAAAAATCACACCCCCTTCCTGGCATTTTCCTTTATTAAGAACAACAAAACCAAAACCTTAGCCTGAGCATCCACCTGAACTCCATGTTACAATGAGGGGTTTGCTGTGAGATTTCCTTTCTCAGCTCCAAGTTTCTCTGATTTAAAGACACCCACAAACATCTCTGGGCTAGAGCTAATGAGATCCAGCTAGTCTGGGTGGTAGGCTGAGTCAGTAAAAGAGCCTTGCATCTTTATCCTGGTCCTAGACCTGATGTCCTGTCAGAGACAGAAAGAAGCTCTTGACACCCTTTCCTACCTCCAGCCCCTTCTGTGCCTGTATAGACACTGGGTACCATTTGGCCCCCACACAACCCTTTTTGCATGTGTTTTATTAAAAAACATTAATTTGAGGAAATGAGAATAATAAAAGAGTGAAAAGCGAGAAAGGAAGTGACTGCTGTGGTAGTGTATGCACTGAGTGCCTCAGAGCACTGTTTTCTAGGGATGTTGCTGGATATGCCTACTCTAAGGCCTCCTGCTGTGGTGTATGTGTTACAAGGACTGCTTTGTGGCTAACAGACAGCTATGTACTGAACTGTTTTGGCTGACTGGGGTGAGTAAGGGTCCAGGGAAGTGCTGCATCACTGTTCTCAGCACTGCTGGAGTGGATCTGGGATTTACGAGAATTTTAGGCTGATCTCTTGCTGCTGGTGTAATAATGGGGCAACTTCATCAGTGGTAGCAATGGTGGAAGCACCAGTGTAAGCAGGGCATAAACATTGTGTTTCTATCACCAGAGCCTTCCCAGAGCGGGGCCAGGTCACAAAGCAGTAAAAATGGTTGGTCTGTGTTAGTGCTCCTACTGTTGTGGAGCTACCCGCGTGACAGCCCAACAGTGAACGAACTGTCTACAAGTCTCAGTGTAGACGTGGTTCTAACCTGCAGTAATGCTGGAAAGGACCTGCTCAGGAGCTAGTGGACTGAAATTATGCTGATCACACTTAATTTATCATCACTTAGTGGATAAAACTGACCGTGGCCTTTTCTTCATTGTTAAGAAAAGGTGTGTTTTTACCTCAGGGTTACTAATGTGCATGAGCTGTCCTGAGGTAAAAACACAGCGGAGACCACATGCTTCAGTTTTATTGTGAGGTAAATTAGGTGAGGACAACCCTAGGCAGAGGTGATCTCGCCTAGTTTACCTCACAGTAAAACTAAAGTACCTTGTCTTCCCTGTATTTTTACCTTGGAATAGCTCATTTGTATCAGTTATACCAAAATACCCCCCACCACCACACACACACACACACACTTTTTTTTTTTACCAGTAAAGACAAGGCCTGTGTGACAGGACTGGACTCCTTTGGAACTTCTGTTGTCCAGTCTCTTTGCAGCTTTTGTGACATCACTGGAACCAAGACTTTGGTGAATCTAGTTATTTGTATGGGTCTAATGTGCTCTCTCCCCCTCGAAAGGCTCCAGCTTGGGAGACTCGGGTAGGGGCTTCAGTTTAGAACCACACCCATTTGGATGAAGGATTGCTTAATAAAGGTTGCATCATGTGGCTTAAGTGTGGGGGAGCTGATTAATGTAAAATAGCAAATCTGAAGTTGTGGAAATATTAAAAAAAAAATAGAGCAGGGAACTCAAATGACCACTATAAGCCCAGTAAAATGGAGAGCATGAAATATGGAAGCCATACAAACATATATAAGGGTATTCGTATTAGTAGCAAGTGAAAAACATTTTTAATGCTGTCCAGACCTGAGCCTTTCTGTGTTGAAGCTGTTCTCCCCTGTGCGGACTGGTCCAGATAGGAAAGAAGTAGGTGAACGTGGAACAAGTGAGAATAAAATGAACCAGAAGGCTTGCTTTCGTAGGCACCTAAAGGAACAACAGCAGAAAATCCCAGACTGCAATCTCGGGACTGTCTTGTTAACTCCAGCAGTTGTATTCATTATAATTATGCCTATTGATTCTTCGACTCATTCATTGCTATAGCTACCAAGCAGTGGTAACTTAGGTAACTGCCACTTTGAAACCTCTGCATTGGCTTTTCCAGCGAGAGTCCAGCTGAGTGAGGTGGCTATCCAGAGACTGGAAGCATTCTGCATGCAGAGGGACAGAGGCAGGTAGAATGCCTCTGGGGTGCTATGTGAGCATGCTCAGAAGTGGCCCATAGTCCTTTATAGAGCAGCAGTCCAAGATCCCTTTACTGCTGGCCTCTGAGGAGCCTTATTCCCTGCATAAGAGAGAGGGGATTTGGATTGTGGCTGCACCTCTGCCATTCCCAGCCCAGCCATGCCCCCTTGAGGTGTGGAGTGCTTCTTCCCCCTGATTCACCTCATAGATGTGCAAAAAGGCACCTTAGTTCATCCAGACCATGTGCTTGGCATTGCACGCTTGTTCCCTGCATAGTACACTTTCTAGTGTTTGGTTCAGTCTAGTTTTATATAGCCCAACCGAAGGGGCTTCCATCACTTTCCTCAGCCTCTTCCACAGTTCCCATCGTCACAAGATTTCCCCCTTACTAGAGGTTTAAGTCCCCACCCCCTTCTTCTATCCAAAATAATTCCTCTCCCTGCTTGGTGAGTTTGCTCATCAAATTCAGTAGTATACTGTATGTAGGTTGTTATCATGTCCCTGCCCTTTGTCATTTCTTAGCCACAATAGACTTGTGTAGGTCCTCTAGTCTTTCCATTTAATTCACTGTCTTCAGAGTCCTGTATCTTTTCTCTGGCTCTTCTCTAAACTCCCTTCAATTTGTCACTATCTTTTTGGTACCAAGAGCAGAATGCAGCATTAATGGTATGCTTGCACGAGAGCCATGGAAAGAGAGGCTATTATTACCTCTCTGCTTTCCTGATGGGATCCCTCTGCATGTGTCCCAAAGTTACACTGGCCCTTTGTCCAGGCCATACAGGAAGAGAGAGAAGGTGTAATTTAATTAGGCTGCAACTTTGTTAACACATCTAGAAACTACTCCTCAATAAATTGTACTGGACAGGTCTTCTCTTTCCTTAATCATTTATTACAGGTGTAGAAAATTATTTTTTGTCAAGATCCAAATTTCTTGGTCAAGGTATAGTCCAGGTTCAGACTCCAGAGAAAATAATAAGAAAAAAAACAATAATGACAATAATAAGTAAATAAGAAGATTTTGGGTCTGTTCAAAAGTGCCTGGTGGTCCGGATTTGGACCACTATCCGTCTATTGACTACCCCTGGTTTAGCCCTATTTGGGGAGAGCTGCATCAGTTCTGCCCAGTCTAACGCTGGCTCCCACCCATTGCTGCAATCCACTGCCCTCTGTATGTTGGTTAAGGAGAACCTGGGGAAAAGGGGGTTGTGTCCCTGATGTACCATATGTTAGGAACCCCAGCTTCCTTAGACATGCCTTCTGCCAAGTCCACTTCCAACTCCAGGGAACTGGGCCGTCTGTGGACAGTAGACTTGCTCTGAAAACCTGCCACCTGCTAAGTTGTGACATCTTGAACCTTATCTCCTGACCTGCCCCCACAAAGTTCCTGACCTGCTGTGGAGAAGGCAACTCCTCTCCCAATCTGGTGATGAGGGAAACATTCCTTCCCAGCCCCCGCCCCGCAATATGACTAGTGCAGTGCCCATAGCAGACCATAAAACTTGGTCCTATTCTGACCCCAAATGTGGGAGAGTGGGTACTGCTGCTCCAAGATGAAAGGGGGCACTGTCTGGTGAGAATGGGGTATAAAACTCCCTTCCCCAGGTGTCCCATGTGCGAGTGGCCAACCTGAGCCACTTCTGGTCCACATCAGGTCAGGTGATATTTTCCCTCCCCCAATGCCCATCCCTCTTAACTGAAAAGAAGGGAGTATTTTAAAGGACCCTTTTTCTCTCCCCTGGCCAGACAGCCCCCACACATTCAACCAGCTCTTCCCCCCACAAGGAACACATTTTGTTGCTATACCTCATTGCAAACTCACGTCTGATTTGCTATTATCATCAGGCCTCTCTTTCATTAGTGCTTCCTGGGTTTCTCCCTCACACTGAATTGAATATCTGTGTTCCAGATTGTTTTCCCTGATGTATGAGCTTGCATCTTACCAGAGTGAATTGCGGGCTGCTGTTTTCTGCCATAGGTTCACGTGTGCTACTTCTGTTTCTGCTCCACTGTTTACAGCTCTGCTCATTTAGAGATATCTGCAGGTTTCATACATATACTATTTACGCCACTCTCCAGCTCACCGGTGAAGTTGTTCACATGTAGCATGTTATTCTCACATGTTAAGCATGTCTTTTCTTCCTCAATGGAACTCCATATCCTTACCCTCTGAATATTGCTGTCATCTTTATACCCACTCCTTCAAACAGAGCCCCAGGCCCATCAGCTGGAGCATGACAGGACCTATGAAGAGACTGCTATAGTTTGAGATAAACGTCAGACTTCCCACATATGTCTGTTGAGCTATAATGCTGTTGATTGCCATAGTTTACACACACACACTTTTAGAAAAGGTCACATCAGTATGGTAATGGCTTAAATGAGAATTGCTTTATTATTACAGTTATGTCTGTAACTGCAGCCAGCTGATTAGCCAGCCAGCTGATTAGCCAGCCAGCTGTGGCCAGATACCTCTTGCAGATCCTGTCTGATAAATGCATCTTTAAAAGATTTTGGGATGAACTTTAGCTGTGCTTGTTTGTTGGTTCAGTTTGACTTGGATTACTTTTTAATGCACTGACAGGGAGCATTTATCAATAACGCCACCAGGATGAATGCTTGTCATTCAGACCTTATCTGGTTGAGCACCAAATGGAAAGAAACTACCTTCGTGTTTCATTTGTCTGAGTGCCACAGTGTATGGGCTGTGGGAAATGCTCAAGAAATGGTGTCTTTTGATAGATTTTTATCTTTCCTTCTGTGCATATGTCAGCAACAAGATCCTACTGTGTATGAGACACTCGGCCTACTTTGATTCTGCTTTACTTGATTTTTATCAAGTCTATTGTTAATGGATCAAAGTTTGAGCTATAAAGCAGCTTGTTCTGCTACCAAAAAGCGGCATTACTTTTTTTTCAAGTGACCAGCATTTTATATAAATTAATACATGTAATAAATAATAATGAATACCACTTTGAGAGACTATTTGATTGGAAAGATGCAGATGAGAGGATTTTTCTGGCAATAGAAGCTCCAGTGAGATGACATTTCACTGCCATATAACTCCAATAAAAAGTTAGCATTTCCTGTTTTGGTTCGTTTCTGCTGAGTCAGCAATTCCTCTGGGATTTTTTGTTTGGGGTTTTGAGTTTATAATTTCAAGGAACTCCTCCTCCCCCAGCATCCCACCAATCTGTTAGGATTCCTCAACGTTTTGAAAAGGATGCATTTAGAAAAACATAAGCTCCCTCCTATGAGTTGCTGAGCACCCTTAACTTTCATTGATGGGATGGGAATCCCAGATAGGCCAGCTCCAGTGGACATTATGATGATGATGTACTATTTGTAACTGTGACATGCAGAAGCCCCAGGCTAGGTACTGTACAAACACACAGGAAGGGACAGTCTTTCCCCCCAGATTGCCTACAGTCTAAAAAGGCAACAAACAAACGGGGTGGAGGGTGGGAAGGATACAGCTTATGACCAAGAGGTCAGGGTGAGGAGTGGCAGATATATTGTTCATTCCAAGGGACTTTTTTGGTGGGGGAGAGATGGGGGAGTTGAAAAGTGGGGTAGAAAGGGAATGAGGTTGATGAGGTACAGAGGGGAGATAGGAGAATACGCATTATGAGGAGGAAGTGGGGGGGGCTGGGCACAAGGGCCAGGCATCTGGTTGGAACAGAGTTTGTAGTTCAAAGAAATCCCAGGGTAGATGGTCATTATGGTGTGCGGAGGCTGCTCCTCCCCTACACCTGGTGGTACTATGTTCTTTGTGTTACAGAACAAAAGCACAATGTGGGGTCAATCCTCGGCTTCACCTATGCCATGATTAGTAGTGAAAACATTAGCAGCCATGTGCTGTTGCTGTGATGTGGTGGCATTGGGCTAAGGTTTCTCAGCCAGGGTGGAGGGGCCTAGTGTGCTGCAGATAGGAAAGAGATTCCAGTGGAGGAGTTGCTGGTGAAAGGGAAGCAATGCAAATGTTCCAGCTGGACTGGAAAGTGGAAAGCTGCGTTTGTCATCCCTGTCCCCCGTGAACAGGACTTACTCACCCTGGGCCTGATTCTCTAGCACCCTGCACCTCATGCAGTCATTTACACCAGTGCAAAGTGGTTGTGAAATGCCGCCCAATCAGAATGGTGGCACTTGCGCTTACTGTGCATTGGGGTAAGTGACTGCACAAGAGGCAGGGCAATGGAGAACCAAGCCTAGAATAGCCTGCTTCTCTGCACCACTTGTTTATCTTCCAATGGGGGAACAACTGCCTTAAGATCCCCAGCGGAAGGGACAGGAATATATTTTAGCTGAGCCACCTACTGATATAATCCAAAATCGGGGAGATCTGAGCACTCTCTTTCTTTGGCTAATTATACATTGTTCAGCTTAATTGTCTGTCTCCAGAAACAGCCTTCAATTCAATTAGACGAAGACTTTTGTTGAAATGCTCTGTACTAAAAAAACTGGGGAAGAAAAAAGACATTAGACAATTCGGTTCTTACCTTTTTTTTATCCAGCTGTACATAGTGGAGGAAGGTGCCCTTTATTAAAGGCCATTTTAAACAATATTCACTGACATGTGTAATTTGCTTTGGATAAATTGTCCTTGGGCTTTGGGGGTCATTTATGTTCCTAAATATCTGTAACCGTTTTTGATTTGCAGGTAAATTTGTGGCAATCAGTCAAAGTTTCTGATAGTTCCCTATACACTCAGCACCTCGGCTTGTGTTTCATTTATTTTCTATCCTAGAAACAGAACAGCACTGCTGAAGAGTAATACCACTGGGATATTATAAAGTCATGATTACCTAGTTCAGTTGCATTAATTAAAAAAAAAGATTGAACTTAATGGTGGGCTAAGTGCTGCTGAAATCTACTATCTACATGATCTATTTGAACACACTCCCTTGCAGCTACTTTTAAAATTCTAGAGCCTGGGTTCCCTTAATTCCCATTGGAATCACTGGGAATTCTGGACTTTCAGCCAGCCCAAGAACAGACTGCAACGTCAGACTAGCTGGACTCTGCAAACTTGTTACCATTTTGTAATGGGTGAGGAAAAACAAATCTGTGGGTTGTTTTGTTTTTGTTTTAAATCTCTGCAGAATCTAAAGCCCTTCCTGAAAGGGATTAATTTGGTCTTTATCAGTGGAATGAACACAACATACAGGTGCCAAGTTATCAGTCCTTTAAATTTAGTAAACAAAACCCGGAATGAAATAAGAAAGGGGAAGCAGCACACAATAATCCACTCCCATGACTGTAAGAGGATTAAAATCTTGCTGTCCCCCGGCACTTGACAACTTGTTTTGATGACACTGTGGTGACAGCCTGCCTCTGGAGTACAAGCACGTACCATAGATTGTATTATTTGTATGTGATAGCTCAGAGAATCACCAGGCAGGACCAGGGCCCCATTGTGCTAGGAGTTTGTATCACCAGTCCTCTTAGCCTAGTGTCTGGTAGGAACAGTCCTTGCCCCAAACGTGAGTCCTAATTGCCCTTTTAGCAATGAACATCAAGGTGGACAGTGGGGAAGCAAATTCCTCCCCAAGGCTTCCTTCACGGAGTTTCTTCCTTCCTTATTGGTGTGTAGGAAGAGTTGCCTCTCCCATGGCACAATCCACACAGGATTGCCCCAGGGGTGGTTCCATTCCCCGGGGATGGGGTGGGAGGCCCTGGAGTGATTGCAGAATCCACTCCCTGCACTCACCCCACAGTGGCAGCTCCTGCGACTTCAGTCCCATAGGGGTGTCTGGGCTCAGCTCCCTGATTTGGGTGTTGTGATCTCTGGGGTCATTGGGTGAATCAGTTAATCGCCCTGTGCCTTTGTTTCCCATATGTAAAATGGAAATAATACTTCCTTTCTGCCATCCTCTGTCTGTCTTGGCTGCTTGGACAGTAAAGTCCTCAAGACAGGGACTGTGTCTTACTATGTGTTTGTATAGTGTCTGGCACCATGGGCTCCAACCTCGGTTAGGGCTTTTAGGTGCTACTGTGCCACATTGAATTAATCTTGTGACTATAATTAATAACATGCTTTTCTGAACACTGTGGAGAGGGCCTAGCTGAGTAAATGAAAAGGAAGAACTTCAGGTGTCAGAAAGCAAATTAAGTTGTCTGGTACAAATATACACAGTGGATTCTCTCTTCTGTCTACAAGGCAGAAACTCAAAAGCCTGCACCTTTAATTTTGCACCATAAATTTTTCTGATTATAATAACTATTTACTTGATCAATAATGACAGTCTAATTGTAAATTCATTTGCAATATACAATGGACTGGAGCTTTTGAACCTCCTTGTTGTGTCTGGCAACTACAGGGGATTAATTGCATGTTGTCATAATGGCAGAGCTGTCAAATTCAGCCGGAGTGCTAATAGCAGGATTATTATTTAACAGTTCAGTCTCTGTGAGGTCGCGTTTTATTCTGCTTCACTTGGTGGGTTTAAAGTGTTTTTAAGAATTCAACACCTAAAACAAAAGTCATTGTGAGTTCAACATGGAATGCATTAGAGGTGCACTCTTCCACCCCAGCCCCGTCTGCAATTTGAAATAATTGTTTCCAAATTAATAGTGGAAGATGCTGAATGCATGAATCATTTTCACAAGTAAACAGCTAATGGATTTATAAACTCTTTGTGGTATCTTGCCTGATGCCAGTCCAAGACTGGTGATCAAAATTGGAACCCGCCTAGCATAGCTGAATTGTGACCTGCACTGTGTGGTCTAGATGGAACCTTAACCCATATTCTGCAACTAGGAAAAAGCGCTGCATAGTCTAGCTCAATTCCTGTCTATGCTACACACTGGTGGAAGCAAGCTATAAATGGGTCATTGGACAACTGTTTTTGGGTCTCCTAGGCCAGCAGAGGCTTTATAGTGCTGCAAATTCAAGACAGCACAGACCATGTCATTGATCCTCACCATTATGTGTAAATGCCTGGCCCATTTTCCTTTTTTATTATTTCCCTATCAGTTTCCTTTCTTTGCACTTACGCTACAGTAACTGTCAGAAATATGAAACCGTATTCCACATGTGGCCATGAAGAATTTATGGGAAGAATCATCTGTTTAACATAATGGCTAGACATGAGCCCCAACCAATCCCCCACAGATCAAACACGCTCAAGCATTGACCCCAGATCTGAGTTTGGGCTGAAGCAGGCGAGCTGAAGGGGAAAAGCTATTAAAAAAATATTGACATTCAGCTCATGGAGTTGGTGCCATATGGTCATCTCAAACGGGGTGTGGCATGCAGCCAAGCAGACAGAGAAAGGGAGATGGTTTACAAAACATGCAGATCCGAAGCTTCTAAGGGTAAAGCAGATCATGGGCAATTCCGAAGAATGGCCTCCCCTTCCCACTCCCCACCTCCATGTGCTCCTATTTCAGCCACGTTGTCCCTGGCAACTTCCCCCATGATGACTGAACAGTCGACACTCCCCTTCAGAGAGAAGTTAATGCTGCTAATTCTGCAACTGACCTACTTTGTGTCCTTGGTCAAAACTAGCCAACTTAACCTCTCCAGACCAGACTCTGCATCTCACTGCACCAGTTTTAAGCCTACTGGACTTTACTGAAGTCAGTGGGAACAGTGAGCCTGATTCTCTGCTGCTTTGCATCTTTTATCGTCGTTTACATCACTCAGAGTTGGTAGGGTTTCATGCCCACTGTGCACAGACGTAAACGGGCCAAACTCTCTGCTAGCATAAATGGGCACAGACCCATTAACTTCAATGAAGTTTTGCACATTTAAAGCAGCTGAGAATTTGGTCCACAAGGTAGTGGAGAATCAGGCCCAATAATTACATATGTCCATGATGGATGTTTTGAAGATTCATTATTTACTGAATGGGGCTGATTCCACCACTTACACTCAATGGGCAGTCACTTGAGTATGGATTGCAAGGATGGCCCTACACACTAACTGTCATCATAAACATCTACAAAATAAATATCATGACTCCAAATATTACAATAAAAGAGTTTTTATGCACCAGCTCAGAATTTATTATAATACAAACAAGTTTGTCAAACACAATATATTCTCTAGTTATGAAAATATCAATGTTTACAATTCAAATAGGTGTTAGGTCTCATTATTATAATTTTATATACTCAGCGTTGTGTTTAAAAATGACTTTGTTCATAGCTGTGATTTTTCAAGGACATACGCCTACAAGTAATTGTCAGACTCTCTCTTCACAGCTTTTTTTTTTCTTCTAATTGTAGGTATCTGAAATATAAGTTAAATCAAGTAGGAAATCCCCTCTCTGCAACCAAGATACTTCTGTCTCCAGAATATTTTATTTTCCTAAACAGTGAGACAGCAAGTGCTTAGTTAAGTTTTTACTATAGGAAAATTAGGAGGTACAAAGAATACAGCAAGACATTGGCTAGTTAACAACAGTCATTGCAAGATGCTTCACAAAACCAAAAAAGGCAAGGATCATCAACAGCAGCTCTCATATGGTGGACTAAAAAGTCAAGGCTTTATTTCCCAAACTGTCCCCCCCTCACAAAAAAGGCTTCAGAATGTTTATTGTTAATAAGTTATGACCTAATCAAAACCCCATTGAAGCCAGTGGGAGGTTTTTTGTTGACTTCAATGGGGCTTTGAATCAAGCCCTTAAAGCCCCAAAATCATTGGAAATGAACTGGTTGATTAAATACCTATGAAAATAATACCATGTTATTTCAAAGACTGATATGAAAAAGGTAGTGAGTTTTTTTTTAAAAAGAAGATTACAGTAACCTGGTGGAATATCTTTAGTTTAGAAATGACATCTTCACACTAAGAGTTTTAAAATTTTAAATATGGCCATTTATTAAAATTAAAAATATAAGTAGGAAAAAAAAGAGAGATTACACTGCTAGTTTGCAGGACCAACATCATGTTAAGAAAAGTTAACAAATCACACAATGTATATGGCAGATTATTCCATATACTGAATTGAAATATATGCATTTTTTAAAAAACCTAAACATTCAGTTACTTATGTAAGGTTATTAATATATTAAGTAGAATAGTGAAATATTAATATAAATACATTTTGTTTTCAATATTAGATACGTTCTCAAAAATGAATAGCTTACTCTATATAGGTATATTGCACTTTGACTTATTCACATGTAACTCAGACTAGCATTCTTCATAACAAATTTAAAATAAAAAAGATCAATACAGTGTCTTTCCCAAAATTAAATAGCTAGTACCTTTTTTAAAAAGGTAAACTTTGGTTAATATCAATTTACACAGAAGGAGAATAAAGAGAGAGCTTGGGGAATGGAGGGGAAAAGGACAAAGACTAATAAATAAATAAGTAAATCAGTAGTAAAGAAGCTAATAATTTTACCCTTATTTAGTTGTCGGTAATGACACATTTAGAGGCCTAGCATTTCCTTATGCTTTATTATTGCAATTACTGTTTTGCATACATCATGTTTTGTCAAGATTAGTGTGAAAAGGTTTTAGTACTGAGCACCCTGGACTCACACTGAAGTCAGTGGAGCTGAGGATCTGACCATAATGGACCCAATTCTACAAATCCTTACTTGCTTGAGTAGTCTCATTCTTTCCCAAATAAGCCCTACTCCCATGTAAGTAAAGATCTGTTGGAGCAGATAGATTGGACTTCATCCTTTACTGCTTTGTATCTTGTGTGCTCAAAAACTTGTCTCTCTCACCAATAGATGTTGGTCCAATAAAATATGTGACCTCACCCACCTGATCTCTCATGTGCCTTGTGCTGTCATTTATGGGTGTGCACAGTGCATTCTTATTTGGTTGCTGTATACATCCACTTTGCACTCACTTTACAGAGGAGTAAATGGCTACACGAGGAGCAAGGCAGTGCGGAATCATGCCCTTGGGACTCATGGGTACTCAGCATTTTTTAAAACATAGTAAGACCTCAAAATATGGCAGACTGTTCAATATCTACAGATTTTTATTGAGCTTAGTTCTAGGAGGTGCTGAGTGCCCTCTATTCCCCCTCTAGGAGAATCTCAGGATGTCACAGCATTGGGTCTTTTGTGAGCTTCCTGCTCACAATGAGGCACATACACTGACACCTTGCAAACCCTGAGCTTCTCTCTTTTTTGCAGTTATCAGTTGAGAAGCCCCTATGCTCACTGACAAAGCTGTGCCCGTGTTTACCAGGCAAGGAAACAATCTTACACTCTTTATTAAGGCCTGTGTTAAGTGCTCCACAAGTAATTTACGTGTTATGATGCATGCTTTGTGAGACCACGTACCAACAACAAAGAGGGATAATAGCAAATGAAATGCCTCTCAGTAGCCTGATGTAGCTATCTTCTTCCTGTGTCTTCTACCACTGTTGCTGATATGCTTCTTATGGGTGTGGAGGAAGAGAATTTAAATATTTATCCTAGTTAAAGTACCTTAAAATTCACTGTCCAGGTATTTTGGGTAGTCTTTGTTTTTACTGTTGTGGAGTCTTTAATATGTTGAATCCACACACAGATTTTTGACTATTAAACTAAACAACTAAATGGTAAATCTGTGATAGCATAGCCCAAACAGGTTCTAATATTTAATTTTTGTATGTATAATTTCTAAAGACCCAGTCATGTGGGGTGCTGAGTAGTTTCATTGGCTCCAAAGGGAGTTGTGGTGTCCATATTTCTCATTAAACGCATAGCCAGGCTCACTAAGTCTCCTAGCATGTCAGGGAGACTCCCATTTATAACCAAAAATTCCAGCTCCTGATTTCATGGTGTTATCTCCTGCAGTGTGGGAGCGGGACGTTGGGGCTGGCAATCCAGCAGTGCAAGGGCCGGGGAGGGGGGGGTGCACATCACAAGGGGAGGACCCCATCTACATGTTGGGGCTAGAGAGCCAACGGGCAGGAGCTGGGACTCCAGGAGCCAGGTCAGCCCCAGGAGACAGGAGTTGACACTCTGGGGTAACTGCAGAGCAGGCTCACACACCTGAGGGCCTCCCAACCCAAATCTCTCTGAAATTAATTTCAAAACGTTGGTCAGTGTACATGCAGCACCTCACAGAATCGGGCCCCATGGGATCGCTGTACCTTGCAGGATTGGGCCCCAAACTTATGAGCCTTTGGAGAGTCTAATTAAAGTCACTGGAGAAATATTCTACTTTTGTTCTTGGCTGAAGAAACCTCTTTCCACCTCCCTTCAAACCCCTCCCCTCTGGCCTCTGTCTTAGATAAAACAACTTAAAGCATATAAATATTGGCAGCTAGCAGGATTGCTTTTCATGTCAAGGCTATAACAGGTGAAATATCCATCCTTGAGCCTTGAGTTGAAGCCTGGAGTTCAAGTGAGCCTGGAAGGGCTTGTCACAGTTCAAATATCTTACAGATTGCTCACTGCAGAAAGTCCTCAATAGCAGGGACTGCGTGTAGCGATATTTCATGTTAGAAATGACACATCGTTTTAGGCAAGCGCACGCAGTGCAAATGATACCTTCCACAGTACATAAAGCATTCGCTTTGTCAACAGTGAAGACAACTAGATGGTCACAGAAGTTCTTTTATGGTTACAATTAAACACCTTTGGCGTGGCTTTTCCCCCAACAACTGTACTGCACCAATGCTTGCATGTGGACACATGATAGCAATTGAACATAAAGACTCGTACTCCAAAGCATATTCAAAATGCTATGTAACAGGAAAGAGACATTTTGCCTTCTCATTCCGACTCCCAAAATGAAGTACTCCCATTCTCTGCTAACAGTCTGATCGACCTTTAGTCTGTCAGGGAAATGAAATCAGCTGACCACTTTTAAAAATAGCCACGTCAGCAGTTTACATTCTGGAGATGTAACCGCTTGAAAAGAAGATGCATCCGGAGACACTAACAATCCTCCTTTCATGGTGATATTTTTATAGGTTTTCCATTTTTATCATACTGGTAAACAAGCATTTTGATGCAGTGAGAATTGGCAGGGGAAATCCAAGGGCTGCTAGTTATTGAAAAGTTATGGTTTGTATAGAACTGAACTGGTTGTTTCTGACACCTAAAGAAAGCCTTTAGTGTCGCAGCTGCCATTGTGCGAAATCTCTTGCTAATGAAACAGTAGAGGAAGAAATTAATTGCAGTGTTCAACAGTGCTAGCATATTGGCAATATCCGACACGATATGTACCAACCAAGTGTTGTTTAAAGGTGATACATAGAGGTGATACAGTATCATGATTATTCTTGGTGCCCAAAGTATGGCAAAAATAGAAGTTATAGTAAACAAAATGGCTGTCGTTTTCCCTGTGGAATATCCTCTCAGTCGGAAATTGCATTTTCGTCTGAGCTTGTACACAATGATTGAATTCAGAATGAAGAAAATGGAACACGGTACCAAGTAAACAGTAAAACAGTGGATCCAGATAAGGACATGATGTATAGATGTGCTTATGTAGTCTTCAATCCAAATATTGGGCCACCAATAATAGGGGATGCTGGTCAAAAAGCAGGTGATATAAACACACACAATGACTTTTCGAGTACGAGCTGGGTAGGAGACTGTGTGATATTTAAGCGGATGACATACTGCTATGTACCTATCAATTGTTAATGGCACGGTAATCCAAATGGACGTATGTATGGAAGAAAATTCCAATACCTCAATTATTTTGTCAAGTATCTGAGGCATCTGCTTATTCAAGATGAAGTCCTCCAGCAAAAAGTCAACAAAGACAATGAAAAAAAGTACCAGTATGTCAGCAGCAGCTAGTGCTAAAAGATAGTTGTACGAGGACTTCTGCCTGCGAACCACCAGCTGCGATAGGATAATGACTGTCAGGATGTTTGCTGTGGAGACAGAAAAGTTCAGTTAGTTTCACAGGAGGTAGAGTTAACCTTATTTCAATGTTTGATTGAGCTGTAGCTACATTTCAGGCATGCTGTAGCAGAACTATCTTCATTAAAGTTCAAGAAATCAAAGAGTGAACTCCTATGTTGGCTGTGCCTAATTCAATCTAGTCAGTCTGTCAATTCAGTCCCACCCTGTACCACTGTGTTTAGCCAGGTTTAGCTGTTCTGTTTAGAAGAGGCAGTGACTGTTGTTTGGAGTTGGTCAAAATATTCTGTTCAAAAAATTTTTTGATGAAAAATGTATCCGTCCCCCCGCCTCCCCCTTTTTTATTTATTTATTTATTTATTTTTTACAAAAATATATATTTTGGTGTGGAAAATATTCATTTTTTCCCCCAAAAAATTTGTTGTGTGTTTTTCTTTTTACTAAAAAAACCCTTTTTTGGTTTGGTTTCCAGTTTGTTCCCCTCCCCACTTTTGTTTTCCTTTTCTTTTCCCCAGCCTTTTCCTCTCCCTTTTTAGTGACAGAAAGGAAAAAAAGAAGGTATAAAAGGGACTCAGTTACAGCTCACTTGATTCCCCTGAGAGACAGAGAGAGAGAGAGTGTGTTTGAAACCTAGGGAAAAGGATTGGAAATCAAACTGCCCTTGATAGGTCATCTTAATTTGACCATTTGGGGGCTCAATCCTGTGAAGTGCTGAGTGTCTCCTGAGAAATGAGTGCCTTCAATTCTCACTTGAGCAGGGTGAGGCACTCAGAACCATGCCTGAGGCTCTCAGCACTTCACAGGCCTTTTCTATCATGACAGTTTTGCTAGCTCTTCATTCAGGATCCATATCGACCTTAATGCCACCAGATTCATCTGCTCCCCAAACAGTTCCTTGCTTAGCCAGAGATACTCCTTAAGAATACATCTTTGACTGTGAGGCCTTGTATCTGTTGCTGCTACTGGAGTATTCCTGAGCCATTAAGGGGAAAAATGCGGTTCAAATTAAACCTTTATACTTGAGTAAAACTCTTTGAATTATGTATGAGTTCACTCAACACCACTGAAGAAATCCCGTACACTTCCTCTTTGGCTCAGACAGGATTTTGCCTGCAGCCCCATGGCCACTGTCCAGTATGCCCATCACACAACCTATGCCTAAAAGAAGGGTTACATGCTGCTTAAATAGCACAGCAATAAGGTGCCAACATATCACAGAGCTTACATTACATTAGGTCCAATCGTGCAGTCTTGTCTCAGGCAAAACTCCTATTGCTACCATTGGCAGTTTCATCAGAGTAAGGTATGCTAGATTGGTCCCATCCAAAGATTGATTAAATTGGCTAGAGTGGCCACAGTAGTGCTTTAAACAAAGATGGAGATTTGGTTTACTGACAATATGGCTTGCCAAATATTTGTGTTTGACATTTTCATAAGTGCTGTAATTACCTCTCCCTCTTCTACAGATTGCTCTCCCAAGGCAAATCAAGAGAAATTATGAGGATTTCTTGAAATCAGAAAGAGCAGAAATTATGTAAGTAAAAGTAATGATGCCCTTGTACGTGTGTCCTAAAACTGAAACGAGAATGCATATTATTTAACTATCACTTGGCAATTACGACAACTCTTGACTTTAGAAGGCCTCCCGAGCCTGCTTTCTCAAAGCAGGTTTTTAGCTGCTGGAGAAAAGAGTCACACAAATGAATGACAGGAGTAACCACCGTCAACATCTCAATTCTGGAATTAACCAAAATTCAAGAGAATGATTAAAATCACATCCTGGAACAAAGCAAACTCTTGTAGAATGGCTAAACCAAACAGTACGTGATCAAGGTGCCAGAACTATATATATGAAATGTAAAGTAGAATCTTGCCCAGAATATTATTTTAAGACTCTCTTTCAAATTAGTTTTTCTGTCATTAAGGACTATACCAGGCCTGACTCTCCTTCTCTGTTACACTAATCTTACATGGGTGTAACTCCATTGATTTCAATTTAGAGCAGCATCAGGGGGCTGTGGTAGGCAGAGTGCTCCATTTCCTTGTTTCTCAAGAAAACCTTGGTCTCTCAATAGGATCTGCTATATGGCAATCAGATATAGAATGAACAACATACAGTAACGAAAATCCTGGACTCAGAAAACTTAATGGGACTGAGAAATTACTGTAGGATTTGGCCAGCCATGTTTCATGGCCT
>NW_020664444.1:16644179-16741346 GCF_002925995.2 Terrapene triunguis | reverse complement strand
GTTTTTTGCCTTCCTCTGCAGTATGGGGCATGGGTCACTTGCAGATTTAAACTAGTGTAAATGGTGAATTCTCTGTAACTTGCGATCTTTAAACCAGGATTTGAGGACTTCAGTAACTCAGCCAGAGGTTAGGGGCCTATTTTAAGAACACACTGTAAAAACACTGCTGAGGTTCTGTGGCCTGCAATGTGCAGGAGTTCAGACTAGATCAGCAGTTCTCAAACTGTGGGTCGTGACCCCGTTTTAATGGAGCCACCAGGGCTGGCGTTAGACTGGCTTGAAGCCGGGGTCAAAGCTGAAGCCTGAGCCTCACTGCCCAGGCCCACAGCCTGAGCCCCACCACCTGGTTATAGCTCCCTGCCCGGGGATGACGCCCTGGGGCTTTGGCCCCCCTCCTTGAGGTGGTGGGGCTCAGGCTTTGGTTTTGCCTCCCACCCCCAGAGCAGCAGGGCTCGGGTGGGCTCAGGCTTTGGTCCCCCCTCCTGGGGTTGTGCAGTAATTTTTGTTGTCAGAAGGGGGTCATGGTGCAATGAAGTTTGAGACCCCCTAGACTAGATCAGGGGTCGGCAACCTTTCAGAAGTGGTGTGTCGAGTCTTCATTTATTCACTCTAATTTAAGGTTTCGCGTGCCAATCATACATTTTAATGTTTTTAGAAGGTCTCTTTCTATAAGTCTATAATATATAACTAAACTATTGTTGTATGTAAAGTAAATAAGGTTTTTAAAATGTTTAAGAAGCTTCATTTAAAATTAAATTAAAATGTAGAGCCCCCCGGACCGGTGGCCAGGACCCGGGCAGTGTGAGTGCCACCGAAAATCAGCTCATGTGCCGCCTTCGGCACGCGTGCCATAGGTTGCCTACCCCTGGACTAGATGATCACGATGGTCCCTTCTCACCTTAAAATCTATGAGTCTATAACAGAGGTGGGCAAACTATGGACTGCGGGCCACATCTGGCCCGCGGGACCATCCTGCCCGGCCTTTGAGCTCCCAGCTAGGGAGGCTAACCCCCGGCCCCTCCCCCGCTGTGCCCCCTCCCCCACAGCCTCAGCTCGCTGTGCCGCCAGCGCTCTGAGCGGCGGGGCTGCGAGCTCCTGCTGGGCAGCGCAGCTGCCAGTCATGGTGCTCTGAGCGGCATGGTAAGGGGGTGGGGAACGGGGGGGTTGGATAAGGGACAGGGGGGCAGTCAGGGGACAGGGAGTGGTTGGATAGGCGTGAGAGTCCCGGGAGGCCTGTCAGGGGGCTGGGGTGTGGATAGGGGTCGGGACAGTCAGGGGACAGGGTGCAGGGGGGGTTGGATAGAGGGTGGGGTCCCGGGAGGTAGTTAGGGGCAGGGGGTCCCGGGAGGGGGCGGTCAGGGGACAAGGAGCAGGGGGGGTTGGATGGGTCGGAGGTTCTGAGGGGGGCAGTCAGGGGGCGTGAAGTGGAAGGGGGCGGATAGCGGGCGGGGACCAGGCTGTTTGGGGAGGCACAGCCTTCCCTACCCAGCCCTCCATACAGTTTCAGAACCCCGATGTGGCCCTCAGGCCAAAAAGTTTGCCCACCCCTGGTCTATAAGATACAAAAGGATCCAATGCACTTAACTCAGTTGCCTGGAAACAGGAATACTATGTGGTGATTGCTGAATAACATGCAGTGGAGTTTGCATGTCCCTCATACTTCCAGTGGCCAGCAAACAGTTCTCATTGGCTGTTCTCTGAGATTTTCTGTGTCTGAAGAGGATTTAATTTACCAGATGCAGAGAATCCAGAATGGATGGGGCAAATTTGTCCTCGTGGTTCAAATGCACTTTTTAAGGACTATGCTAAACATACATCTACCCACTGCCCACTTCAGTATTTACTGTGTATTCCTTGTGAATGACACTGACAAAACTACAGCCTCCTTGTGTGCCCCCCACCCCACGCCATTGGCACTATGCTGCCTGTCATGCTAACTGTGTCGTACCCTTTAGCATTTAGGTAGGTAAAAAACTACACCTGTCCAAGTCTCCTCTCTCCATTCCAGAAGTGTATTGCAAGGAAGGCTACACTATAAAGACATTGAGCTTGATCCCTCCAGGTGCTAGGTACCTCAACTCCCATTGAAATAATTGGGCCTGATTTGCCTCTCATTATACTAGTTAAGATCCCTCCCTTCCTTTTTTTTTTTTTTTTTTTACACCACATCATAAGATTTCTTGTGCTCATCTTTAAGACCCTGGACAGCTCTTCCCTTTGTGATGTGTCCACCCCTCCTACACCATCCCTTCCCTTCTCTACTTGGCCAATGCCAGTAGCCTTGACTGCAAGCAGACTTCAAACGGTTGCAGCAACCCAGACGTTCTCTGACAAATAGGTCTTGCTGCCTCCTGCATGAAGTCCATGTTTCGCTTACGGACGCAAAAACATCTTTATCCTGAGACTAAAGGTCAGAATCTATCAAACCTGGGTACTACTTGTATTGCTATACGGGTCAGAAACCTGGACCGGTTAACAGGCAAACTTGCAGCAGCTCAAGGCATTTCATATGCACTGTCAGCACCAAATCCTGAGCATAAAGTGGTTTGACTTTGTGCAAAATGTCACAATCTCACAAAGATCTGGCCTTCCTTCACTCACGCATTATATTCAAAAGCAGCGTTGCATGTTCTTTGGCCAGGTTGCCAGGATGGGCCAACACACCCCAGCACACCATGCTCTCAAACTCTCCATCGACACACACACGGGTACACGCCCTGACCATACTTGGCGCTGCCCCAGAGATTCGTGGATTTGCAGGATTGAGCCCTATCTGGGAACTTCACTACACAACCCCTCATGTAACACCATCAACTGTGGTCACTGAGGCCTGTGCAATGGCCTTAGGAGACTATGATGTTTGATGATGAACAGCCTTGACAGACTACCCGATCTCTCCTCCCACAATCATCTCTGTGCCCTCTTTCATGCAGCCCCGCATCTGCATAGATTACCCTCACTGAACTGACCTGTCAGGCTGTTACCCTCTCCTCCTTCAAATTCCTCCTAGAAATCAGCCAACCAATAATGGATAGGCTATTGGGTGGTGGCCGTAGCTGATTTGCATGCATTTAATTTTTTTAATGTATTGTAACTTTTTCCCCAATCCTTCAGCTGTTGCTTGTTTTATTAGATTATAGGTGCTTCCAGACAGGGATATTGGCTGCTCTCTGTGCATGGACATTGGGCTTAGTGCATTGTGTGTATTGGAAGGATGAATAATAATGCCATACCACTTCAGTATGTCACTCTAAAAATGTGAAACATCCTTAGCTCCCATGGCTCTTATGCACCAAAGTCAAAGCATCTCACCACAGGTTCCCCATTTTGGAATTGCTCCATCTGCAAAGCATGTCCAAAGCCACTTCCTGAGGTTAAAAAGGCCCCATTTTGCAGTTTAATCCATGTATATTGTTTGAGCAGTGAACCCAAAAAGCATGTAGAGCTGGAGAAATGAATGTGCAGACTTTGTTTCTGAAAGCAGCCAGTCCAGGATGGCAGTTTCCATGGGAGTCTGCATAACCCTGCTCTTTGTCCCAGGATGCTGTAACACTGCTGGACAGGTCCTTTGAAGGTACCTTTAACAGAAGTGCTCTACTAAAGCACTTGTTAGAGGAGGTAATTGAAACTTAGCACAGTCTAGCCCTAGTAGCTACAGTGTCAGCAATGGTACATTCTGGAGCTCAGTGGTGTTATTGGATATCTTGCACATAACAGGGCCAAAGTTTGCTCACGTTCTCAGTGTAAACGAGAGTAGCAATTGCAGCATACGCTCTAAAAGCACACTCTACCACTGGATAAGGGGAAAGCTTACACATAGATAAGGGGAAAGCTGTTGCTGCTGCCTTCTCCATTCTAGTTGTGGTACTGTATACAACCAATTGGAATAGGTGATTGCATCTAACCCTACCATGCTGCTGCTGTACTCTCCAATGAAGCAGAAATTGGAGTAATCGCCAAACATCCTCAAGAGATAGTGCTGCATTTGTGCCTGACTCTCCTAGCAGTGTTTTGGGGGCATTTGGGGGCAAGTGTCTTTAGTTGCAGCTGTCTTGTCTAGCTCTCTTACTAGAGAAGAGACTAGTTTGGTAGCTTGGTTGTTCTTTGTTTCTTCACCCATCAGCCCCAATTTTGACTGATTCAAAGCAATTCTTCCCTCTCCTTTCTGCCCCGTACACCTAACGCCTCTTCTCTACTGATGTTTTCTAGCTTCCCCCATCCCCCGTTAGGCTCTCACACCAAATCGAGAAAAAATTCCGTTAGCCCCACCCCTGCAGCCCTCACTAAACCCACCAGCCCACCAAAGAGAAACTCTAGAAACCGTCCCCTTACCCACAGAAAACAGTAACCATGGCAACAACATTGTAGGGGGACTGTCCCTTTAAACCACTGCACTTTCTAGCCATTGAACTACTGAAATACCTACATTTCCAGCAGCCTTTGTGCACTCTGCTCCTACCAGACACACATTTTCTTTTTTTCTGCATTGAGAGGCTGGATTCTGCAGATCAAGGGCCTGATTCTGTAGCCTTGCTCCTGTCACACAGGCTAATTACTCACGTGAGAAGATGTTACCTAGTGCGAATGAGGGTCTGTAGCATCTATCCCCAAGTGAATATCCCACAAAAGTATATTGCAGGAAGCATAACTTAACCTTTGGCCATCCATGTTTAGACAGGTTTCCTCTTCCCTCAGGGCTCATCTATGCCTCTAAGGCACAAATCTGCATTTGGGTAGTGTGGAACCACCCTGCATTGGGGTACCTCCAGGAGGGATGGCTCTCCGGCATTCAGGAGCAGCACATCTGTTGCCATACCTCTTTATGGGGGTGCAGCATAGCTCATTCCTCCTAGTGTGCCAGTTACTCTCCACAGGCCCATCGGAGGGAGTGACAGTATGGTGAGGTCATATCCCTGTTCTCCCGCCCTCTTTGGAGCTCTCCGCGCCCCTAGAAGGATAGGGAAGGAGCAATCCCTGTGCTGTCCTGACAGCAGGGGCAGCAATTAGGGCTTCTTGCACCCTCACTGCACGCTGCGTGCATCCATGTTGCACAATGCAGGTTCCACGCAAAGCCGTTGAGCTGAAGAAATGTCCTTTTTACAGTAGGACAAAAAATCCAAACAATAATAAAATGATTTTATCACACCTTTAAAAACAGCGGCAAAGAGTTAACCTTTTGCATTTCAACGAGGCATTGCACAGACACTATGTCTGTGTGTGAGGCCAGGACCTAGATCTTCCTCTCTTTCAAGTTCTCTGAATTACAAAAAAACAAACTAGCTCAAACCAGGGAACCTCGGGGTCTTTATCATTTAGACAAGGAGACTCAAATACCCCTACAATATTTTGTAAAAGCAGCAGTGCAATACCAGAATGAAATCCATGAATTTCTTATGCACTCAGCATGCCGTATATGTACAGTTCTCTTGGATGTTGATGCCAGTATTATCTTCAGATAACATACATTGAATAAGGTAAGCCAAATGTATCCCTGATACAACTCCTCTGAACTCACTGGAGTTACATCAGGCATCATTTTGGCTCATAGTATCAAGCAGTTTTTTGGTGTGTTTTTTTTAACTATTATCAGTGCCATTTTTCCTAATCAAATGGATGTATGTTCCAGGAAATATTCACATCACCCTTGCTAATTTGTGTCATGCACCAACTCTAACTGTACATTCCTGGGTGGATCATGGTAGGTTCGTAATTAGAATGTATTGTACATCTGCAGTTGTGTAAGTATAGGCAGAACATTCATTAATGGATTTCCTAGTGTCTGCATGAAGGATCTTCCCAATTTCAGGTAGATGTAGCACCTCATTGCTTCCTAATAACCTACTACTCGTATATTCTTAAGGTGGTCTTGGTCACTTCCTATTGGGCAGGTGTCAGTATCAGAGTCCACGATGGCATCATTGTTGACTGCCATGGCCCAGAGGCCAAGCATGGAAACTGTACCTTTTCTCCCCAGCTGGTGGAGTCCCTTCAAGTCAGGGCTGAGGCACAGCGTGGCTGCACAGTGGAGAGGCTTGCCTGTGCTTTACATGCTTTGTGGCTAAATACAGGACTTAACTTTCCAGTTCTCTAAGATTTGCCAGGCATCAAAATTTAATTAAAGAGGAGAAAAAAAGGCACAGTGAATATCAATTCATGTGCTGGGTACCAATTTCATATGTACTGTAGCCACTGTTCAGACACAGGGCTCTCACTGTCTGATTCAAAAAAATGTATGAACTAATGGCTTGAAGAATAATTTTCTAAACAAAAGTAGCTAAGGTGAAAAAAAGCATTTAGAAATCAGTTAACATCTTATCAGTGCTGCTTGCCATTTACAAGATGTTTTAAATACACCCGGGTATGTATATAACTATATATTGCATTATCAAAAATATTGATTCATCTTGACAAAAAAAAAGTTCTAACATTTCCCTCTATTCTTGCTTGTCAAGAGGAATCATTATTAAAGATATTTTTAAACAGTAATTTTTAAACCATGGGTTTTTTCTGGATGTAGTGCTGGGTTGGCAGTCCTGGATACTGAAGCCCTTTGTTTAGCCATAGAACTGGTATAGCACAGACTGACTTCCCTACCATGATGTCTGAGCATTGACCTGACGTGACCACTTCTAGGAGTGAGAAAGTTCAGTCTCCACAGCTTACTCAGTGCTTGTCCTGTGCTGGGACAAACATACCAATCCGAATCAATTGTGGCAGAGGTGGGTTTTGTGCTGTCTAATGGCAGTGCAAGCTCCAGGCATACTGACACTCTAGAGGCAGACTGTTCTACCTTTCCTGGTTAAACCAAGGAGCCCCTCCTCTCTTTCCCTTCTCCTGTTGTCACTTCTCATCTTTCCCCCTTTTCTGTGGGAGAACTTGTTTTCTGGCTAGCCAGCCTCTGGTCTATATTCTTGGGATGAGCTTTTGATGCTCACAACTGCACTCATAGGAAATCAGTGGAGTACTGCCATTGACTTCAGTGGGTGAGGGATCAGACCCCTGGAGCAGTGGGTCATGTGGGCCTGACTAGATTCTTTAACTAGCTGCCCAGGCTATAGGGATGGGCTCTTGGAGCATTTCTAGCTGACCAGCTACTTTCTGCACTGGAATTCTGTGGAGTCACAGTTCCTTGCTCAGGTGTGGAATCTGAGATACCTTGTTCCTAAAGCTACCCTTGTCCACTGGGAGCTGGTCTGAGATAAGCCAGCAGCAATCTGACAATAACATTTTTTAATTAATCCTCACGTGGGCAGGCAACATACAGATACACGACTTCATGTCCCAACGCCAATCTCCTGAATCCTCCAGTCCTCAATACCATTTTACTTGAAATGGCAAAATTAATTATTTTGGAAACTTGATTAAGAACTGAGACGATGTACGTCAGGTTCTGAACCAGAGAGCACTTGGACAGGTGCATTATAAGCAACTGGAACTGTTTGCTAACCCCTCCTTCTCCCCCTTCATTAAAGAGAAGAGAAAAAACATTACCTATACGTGTAAAATACATGTCCTAATAAGTATATCATAAGAAATGTCTCATGTTAATCCACATAGTTTAATAAAACAAGCTTCCCATGTATTTAAAATTTAAAAGTTCCACACTCATCACATATTACAACATTTAACTTTAATTAGAAATTCACCACCTCTTTTTTTAAAGATAATGCCTGGAGTTTTTCTAAAGTTTTAGCAACAATGTTAGGAAGAGACTGTTATTTGTCTGGACAGAGAGAAGGTTTGCCTAATGATGTAAAACAAGCAACTAACCAGAAATACCATCCAAAAGCAGAATTATTGTCTTGTAGATTTGGATCTGTAGAGATTCCTGTCCTTAATATAAATGTATTCACAGCAGAACAATGCCTTGCTCCTCTACACACACATTTATCTGTGAGAATATGTACCATTTTACTGTACCAATGAAAGTGAGCCATTAAGAAAGTACTCCTGTATTGCAAACAACCAAAGTCTCTGAACATCAGAATTTTCTTGGAGCTCTGTGCAGTAGCTGGACCTTGGATATGTCATTAAAAAAAAAAAGATGTCAGTGAACATACACTGCAAACAGGACTTGATTTTGGATGAGTCTTTTTCTAACCGTTGACCTATAACTATATGCACGTGCAACACCCACCCCCCTCTCCCACAACTGTCCTCCAGCGTAAGTGGCTCCAAGACTGTTTGCTTTTTATTCTAAAATGATTTGGAGACAGAATAATTCCGCTCCATCCCTCGGAATCTTTCCTTAAAGACTAAAAACTTTCTCCACTTGCTGGCTGAGTTCAGATGTCAGGACAAGTCGATTGCTCCTAAACAAAAGGTCACGGCTCTGCTTTTAAAATATACCGAGGCAAACCTCATCTCTTAAGGGCGATCCTCTGGGGCCAGGCAGAGCCTTTGGGGGTGCCGCTGGAGAGCCGGGCAGAGGGTGGCACTCACCTGGCAGCCCGAGGCAGAGCAGCAAGCTGTAGTAGATGACAGGTACATATCCCAAGCCACAGCCATACTTGTGGTGAGCCAGGAGGGAGCCGTTGTGGACGTAGATGTGGTTGTACTCCATTGAGTTGTCCTTCTCCTGCTGCTGTTCCGTCAGCACATGGAGGGGCAGCGATGCTCAGCCTCCTCTCGCCCAGCATCAGCGACTGTGTGTCTTCCGCGCCCCCGCGGGCTCCCCCGCCCTCCCGCACCTGCTGCGCCCGGGATTGTCATCGGGAGCAAGCGCGCCCGGCCGCCTGCAGCACATGGTGCGCACACATGGCTGCTCCCAGCAATGCAGCGAGGGGGGGGCGGCGGCACTGCTGCAAGGCTGCTGCTCGCCAGCCCGGGCTCACCGCGGGGTTCACGTGCACAGCGCCGGGGGTGCATTGCAAGTGCCGCTTGGCGCCTGCCTCCCCCTCTCCTGACTGTGCGGCCCCGGGCCGGGTCCCCGCCCTCCTAGGGCCGGGACTGGGCGTGCACCAGGCTCCCCCCCTTCAAACAAAAGCGAACAATAGCCCCCGCTCGTTGCTCTCGCACCGGGAGCCGCGTGCCTGCAGCTCGGCAGCGGGTGGCCGGCAAGGGGCTGGCGGCGGGTCCCGGGCATGTAGCGGGAGGCATGGCTCAGCCTGCAGGGAGGGTGTCGCTGGGGTGCCCGAGTCCGACCGCTGCTTTCCCGGTCAGGGCAGGCTGTTGAAACAGCGCCGCTTTCCTGCAGGGAGCCCCCCCCCTCCATTGGCGGGGAGACCCGCTCCAGACACTGGCCCTGCTGCGGGTTAATGGGTTTTTTTGTCATCAGGCAGCGTCCTGGTGGGTTTACATTAAACCCGCACAAAGGCGTTGTATCATCCCAGTGTAGCGGAGCCTCCCCGGGACCCAACGCTAGTGACCAAGGACCGGGTCTCTTACGGGAGTTAGGTGCCTGAATCCTTGGAGGAGCTGAGCCCAACGACCTGATCCAGCAGCCATTGAAGTCATTGGACCTCTACAAGCTCGATTAAACTGGCGCGATTATTTGCACTGTGGTTTGAAGGCCACCGGATTGGGTCAGTTGTTGGGCCCAGAAGCAGGGTCCTAGAGTGAGAATATTCTGCCACTCATCCCGGAGAGCTCTTCTCCAAAAGCCAACAGCATGTGAACGAGACCCCAGCTTGGCCTTCCTAGTGAAAGGGGAACAGATTGCCATAGGAGGGGGCATGAAGGGGGAGGCTTTTGTTTTCAAACTTGCCAAACAAGTCAATTACATTTAAAGAAAAGGGGGGGGGGAGAGAAAGCAAACAGGATTTACTACTGCTCTGCCTGTCTGTTAAGTCGCAGCCCTGAGTTATGAATTGAAACAGGCCCTGGATGAGGTGATAAATGCAAAAAATCAGGGCTTACTCCTGTAAAATGGAAACACCAACTCAATATTAATTATAGTGTCGGCACTGTCCCCACACTGCTGGAATATGGGCTACATATGTCGGCAGGGATGGAATAAGTAATTTACTCCTATGAGTTAGGGATGTGCCACATAACACATGTGGAAGAGCAAAGTGGAGCTCATCCCAAGCACTTGAAAAATTAACTGTACCAATCCCCTTATGTTGTGTGCTCAGTTGATACCACACTTGGCTTTCTCTATATACAGGACAATGAATAGTACATGGTATGTTTAATTAGGAAAGCATTTAGCCATATTTTTAATAGATAAGCTAGGTGGAGTTCAATGCGTTGTGGAAAAGCTAGGTATGGCTATATGTGAGTAGGTCAGATGATGGTATACTGGGGCATTTATGGAGATAGAGGTTAAGTAAGATGGTTACCTGATTGTATGGCATTCTTTCTTCATGCAGAGAATGAGGCCTTGATCCACCAAAGCATTTAGGGCTCAATCTACTGCCCATCAAAGTCAATGGAAAGAATTCCATAGATTTCAACGGGCATTGGATCAGGCCTAAGAACATGCTCAGTATAAAGCATATGAATATTCCTGTTGAAGTCGATAGGACTACTCCGATGGATAAAATTAAGCCTGTGCTTTGAGGGTTCTGGGCCTGAAAGACCATTCAGAAGCATTGCTTGTCCTACATGCTGAGCATCTCACAGAATCAGATTGTAACTGTGTAAACAAAAGCTGTGTTTTGGTGATTGCCCCAGTGTGGCAGCTAACATTTTCACACTGAATTCTAAAGCATACCTAATGTAGGCTTATACCATGGCTAAATGAATGAAATAGTATTGTTATTAGTAGGTGCACAGAAGTATGCTGGGTGATTTACAGAACCAAAGATACAGTCTGCCCAAAAGACCCGATAATGTAGATTTAGATATAAGATAGTGAAGGAAATAAACTATAGTTGGGGAGAGGAGGGGTAGGGCAATAGTAAGATCTTGTGGTTATTCACTAAAGACATGCATATCATGATGGTTCCATCCGTTTTTTTAAAATGTGCTTTAATTTACTTCTGCTTGATAGCACAAACAGCAAGGGGCAATTGCCCTGGTCCTAACTCACTTACACATGTGAGTTACTTTACAGCTGTGACTAGTTTTAGTAATTTCAATGGGATTGCTCATGTGTGTATATATACTCATGTGCTTAAGTTTTTAATGGACTGGGACCCCTCTGACTACACACCCACACAGTTCTGTCAAGTGTCACAAATTAAACAAACTGGAAAAAACAGAGGGACTCTTTCCTCCAATATACTCTTTCAGCTAGTGTCATCCTAAATGTAATTTTAAATGAAAGTAGGGTAACATTTTCCAGTACAATTTTTAAATTGTGTCCCTTTAAAAAGGGACCTTTGGAAATGGCTCGCCCAAATGCCATCAAAAGTACACACAAAAAATAGTGTAATGTATGAGGACATAAAATCCACAGCCTTGTTGATACATCTCTGCCTTGTTTTTCCACATCTTGCATTTGAATTTTTTTATAGTCTAATTTTCTTCTTGCGCTACAGCAATAGGACTAATGAGGAGACATATCTCTCATTAGGTGCAGAAAGAGAAGAGGTGGTTCCTGGAATCTTCCCTGTAGGAATAATACATCAAAAGGGACTGAAAAGTATGACTCACCATTTCAAATATAATCTAGGTTTATCTGCAAAGAAACATACAAAAGGAGATGACAAAGGCGCAGTGTCTTGGCAATGCTGCAGTGGTAGAGTCATAGAGCCTGACACACTGGCCTGGTCCACACTACCCCCCCACTTCGGACTAAGGTACGCAAATTCAGCTACGTTAATAACGTAGCTGAATTCGAAGTACCTTAGTCCGAACTTACCGCGGGTCCAGACGCGGCAGGAAGGCTCCCCCGTCGATGCCGCGTACTCCTCTCGGCGAGCTGGAGTACCGGCGTCGACGGCGAGCACTTCCGGGATCGATCCGGGATCGATTTATCGAGTCTAAACCAGACGCGATAAATCAATCCCAGAACATCAATTGCCTGCCGCCGGACCCTCCGGTAAGTGTAGACGTACCCACTGTGTTGACACTTATCTAACTCCATTGACTTTTAATTTACAAGTGTGAGATCCATAGAATCAAGAGGCTGAGAAAACTTGTGTGTCCTTCAGTTTCCTATTGCTCATTTCCATTGTTTTGTCTAGCCTACTTTTAAATGTTCTAAATAATGGGGCTTCCCTTGAGAGACTATAGTGATGCTTGCATTAGTTTCTTTGGAACTAATGCAGTCCCAGTGCACAAGCCTAATAGATGGCTGTGTTCTAGGGAGAGCTGTGGGAGGACAGAAGAGGAAATAATCATCTGCTATCCCTACACCTCTCCCATGGCCGCTGCTACAGCCTTAAAGCTGTAATAGAGTCTGTATGGGCGGAGTAATCAGAATAACTGCATCGCGTCAGTTCCACTGGCCTTTCCCCGGCCTACCCTTCCCCATCTACAAATGTGCTCCAAATGCTATGGGACAAGAAGTCCCTGAACAGTTCACATGGCTCCCTCTATGGGTTCCCAGAATTCTGCCCCTTCCTCAGAGAGGTGCCCTGATACTACAGTGTTGAGTGTGGTATAAAAATCTATATGGAATTCCTCACCAGCTCATAGCAGTGCAGCAGCCATCAGGTCCATCAACAGCCTGAATTTGCACACAGAATTGTTCCCTCTGACTCAGTGCTTGGCCACTGTTGCTGTGCTCTGTTCATTGCCTCATTTCACCACAGAGGCAGCTGCGTTTTATGGTGGGCAAAGAGCACCCTAGATATAATGGGACAGGCTCTCAACTGGTGTAAATTGAGACCGCTCCACTGAAGTCAAGTACAGAACATTAAATGCTTTGGGATATATCAGGATGAAAGGCCCTGCCTAAGTGTAAAGTTTATTCTTACCTTCACTGTGTACAAGAGTAATCTGAGATTTTTGTTTTCAAACCTACTTTTTGGCACAAACTAAAGGAGGGTTGTTACCTCACCTTGACACTGCTTTATTTGTCTTAGTCTTACAGATGCCTCATAGCACAATCTGGAGATGAACATATGTCCTCATGATACACATTGGCAATACTCGAAAACAACCATGTGTCTCTCTGTGATGGAGGATGTTTATTTATTCCCTTACAACTTCACAGTCTGTTCCCAAAGGGACAGCATCTGAGTGGATCAGAAAGCCTACGATCAGAGGAGCCTTTATCAGTATTGCATCCCTTCACTTCAGGCTATAGTCCAATGCCTTTGGAGTTGATCTCATGGTGCTTGCTGCATCTAGAATCATACAATTATTGCTTATAAACAGCCACGTGCTCAGACGTTGAATGACATTTATTGATCTTTCCCAAAGGACGTTTTGTTCTTTATATGACATGTTAAATAAGAGATCGATGGACTTAGCTTTTAAAATTCCAAAGCCACTGGAGATTGGTGAGGTTTCAGTTTTTCAAAAGAACTGAGCCTTACCCTTCAGTTGACAACCACCAGTCTTGGGTGGGAGTGAAGATTTCAATAACAATTTAGTCACACGTTCCTTCAGCCAATCAGGATGTAGAGTGAAAGCAATGACGGCATCAAGAGGAAAGAGCAACTGAGTCTTTGAAGCTAGCAAGAGCTAAACAGGCAGTGGCATGAGTAAGGAGATTGTAAGGGAGGGGGTGTGACTGGAAGACTAATCCTCTGGATAGATGTGAGAGGCAGAGAGAATATTGAGAGCAGGAGGAAGAGTCTGACAGATGAAGACAGATCTTGTGGCAAAGAGAAAAGGAGGCTAGCAATTGTGAGAGGCAGGTGGCCTGGAGGTAGGAGAACAGAAATACAGTCTGATGGAAAAACAGCTGCCTACGAACATAAAAGAGCAGCCAGAGGGATCCAGCTCAGATGAGCTGCACAGAAGATGACAGCTGCAAATCTGACCTTTCTTAGATTATATTTTCCTTCCTTTTATCAGACTGTTGGATATCGTCTCTCTGCAGTGAAACCTGTACACTCTTGTTAGGCAGTCTCTCATCTGAAGAGGCCTTCCCCCTCAGTTACCCCCAAACCACGGAGTGCATTTCTACTTCACCTGTATAAAAAGGCCACCTATGTCACGCAGATTTCTCTTGGTCCTTTAAGGCAGGTTTTACCAGCTAGGAAAAAGGGGCTTTCCTTGTGTTATTGTAAAAATCATTCACAAGAAGACAGGCTTTTAAAAGTTCTTTACTGAAGCTCCTGTTAAGGCCTCTGAATGGTCAAGTTCCATGTTTAAAGAGAGCAGAGGCAAGATTTAGTTCTTTTTAATGTGTGGAACTGGGGCCATGCTACTGGCTGGCGATGAGGGAAGGCTGCTGACACGGAGGCCTGTTTGTCATGGCTCTCCCAGCTTGTGCAGTGCGTGTTCACAATTGGACCAGGAATGGTTCATGTGGCTCAGACTAGGTTTTGGGGGTTATGTTGTTGTTGTTGTTATTGTTGTTGCCTTCTCTTTGGAAACATTATGAAGATTATAATGTTGCAACTTACACTAACTGAAGATCTAGCTCAAAGCTTTTAAATGCATTGTTTTGGTTAAAATTTAATGCTTGATTCTTTTCTGATTCCTTATTTCTGACGTATCTTCTTGGTTCCAATTGAAAAAATGGCTTGTACTTCATTTGAGAAGCATTTCAAGAACACTTTCCATGGGAACCGAAAACAGATGTGATAAACCTCCAAACATGAGATTTAGCCTAACATCTGTTGTTTAATGAAATGTTACAAAACAAGTGTGTGAGTGTGTGTGGGAGTGTAATCCTGTTTTGTTTGTGTTATCCGAAAGGTGACACACCTGACTTTCTGAATATTATTTTTCAGGAGACACTGAAAACATGCAGTAAAAATGCGTGCTGGGATAAACAAACCTGACCCTGCCAATTACCACTGGGAGTAGGTTTGTGAGGTTCTTGTAACATGTCAGCACATCCAGGTACTCTGTGTAAGGGGATTATAGTTTACAACAGAAGTGAGAGATTTCTGGGGGAGGGAGGGGAAGAGATGCAATTATGAAGGGAATACTGTAGTGTAAGGTCCTGATCCAGCAAAACACTTAAGCATAGTGCTTAACTTTAAGCACGTGAATTGCCCTACTGAAGTAAATGAGACTGCCCATATGCTTAAAACTAATCAGATTTAATTGCCTTGCTGGACTTCGGCCTACGTAAATTATTAGGGTTAAAATGAAACTGTACACCAAATATTTCAAATGATCTGGATTAAATTCTTCCCTGTGTATGTTTCATTCACACCAAAATGAATGGAAACACCATCAGTTTCAATTCACAGAGATATTTTGTAATTCTTCTCTCAGGATTTTTTGTCTAATAATAAAATATTTGTCTGATTTAAAAAAAATTAAAAGAGGATTTGTGTTGTACAATACAGCCAAAAAGTGAAACCACCTAGAAACTATAATTGGCTGGAAAACAAGAGTTCTGTTTTGCAAGCAATTTTGAGGTTGCAAAATTAGTTTTCATGGGGAGAGGAAGAGCATGTCTAGTGGTTAGGACACTCACCTGCAATGTGGGAGACCTAAATGCAAGTCCCTGCTTTGCCTAATTGAGAGTGCGGACTTGAACCTACATCCCAGGTGAGTGCCTTAACTAGCAGGCTATATAATCAGTCTTTCTCTTACTCAATTCTCCTACTGGAGCTGTTCCACTTTGTAGGACTAATTAAATATTATTTAGGCCAGAGAGAGAGTTTTGTTGAAACAAATATGTTTCCACGAAAAGTTTTGGTTTTGATGAATCAGCATTTTCCACTGACAAAATTCATGACCAATTCTACTTCTATAAATAAAAATGAAACTGTGACAAGTTTAATTTCATTGTCTGAGATACGTGAAATCCAACCAGTGAACATCAAGATTTTTTCTCTTCTAATAAATTTAGTAATTTATTATAAACATCAATAAGGATATTTGTTCTTAAGAAATATTTGATTTTTAACTTGACAATATCCTTTGAGGACTACAGTGCAAAACCTCGATATTGCTCACAGGTTAGTAAGTTATTTTTAATAACCTGTCTTTTAAATGAAGTAGTTTCATAGGCTAACTTTCTCCAGAGAAGGCAGTGGAATGCAATCTGATAAGTTAAAACCTTCAATCTCTTGTCTATACTTTAATGTAAAAGAAGCTTCAAATCAAAAGCTAGCAATTAACAACATAGCAAAATGTACATGTAACTTCATGCTAACCAACCATTTCAATCCCCCCTCAGCACCAATTTACAAAGTTACATACTTTATTTTTGGTGTAGGGTTTTTCATGCTAACAAAATGATCAGTCTTTTTATTTAAAGTCCTGTTTGTGTGTCAGAAAATATGATGAATTTAAATAATTGTGTGTGTGTGTGGGGGGGGGGGGTTTAGATCTCCTCTTCACTTTAGGAAGATGTAAAATCCTGCCCTTTCTCTACTTGTTGATTTCTTTGCATTACTGCGAGGTGATCAGTAAAGAAGTAAGTGAAATCAATGTGCCCCATGAATGGTTTCTGTATGAAGGTAGTGGTCATCTACTGGCAATGACACTTCTATAGAGAGGGTCTTGTCAGCAGCTTTGACTCTGCCATTTGGGTGTTTGTCACTAACATGCGCAGATATGATCTTAGCAGCTGCAAAAGCTTGAGTGCTGTAGGCAGCTTCTCCACCAAGCGTGTGAATCATTTAGTTCTGGGGGCATACTGGAATTGAAAGTATGTATCCCAGTAATAGCTTAATTTTCAGTATGCAGGCCCAGATTCTCCGCTGGTGTAAAATGGCATAGCTCTATTGAAATCAATGGACTATGCTGATTTTAGGTCTGATCTTGCACACATTTAAATCAATACTAAAGCCCCGATTGACTTAAATGGGCACAGAATCAGACCCTTATACCAGCTGAGGATCTGGCCTGGAGAGAATAAGATCCTTTTTCCATTTAAAATAAGGTGTTACGCTCCATGTTAATTAACTTAATAAAAGGCCCTGACTGCCCAGTTTCCTTTTGTGGTCTTTAATACATTTAGCTAGAATTAAATGGTTACCATAATAAAACAAAAATCTGGAGCAAAATACCTATAAATTCCTTCTCTCTCTCCTCACTTCTCAGCATACACAATCAAGAAATCTTTTAGAGGATGGGTATTTTAACCTAATAAAAATACAGAGTCCATCTGGCTCTCCCCCTCCCAACCCCTGGTTGTAAAAAAGTATTTTCTACAGTTTTATGGAAGAAAAGTCTGACTCTTGATACTGAAGCACATTCCCAATATGGATCCACCGTTTCTTTTTTGGTAGCTGTTGACAGAAAAAATGGTGCTTGCTCGAAACACAATGGGGGTGATTCTGATTTCATTTGAAACCGTTTCACATTGGTGCAGTTCCACTGAGTTTGCTGATATTACTCCTGATTTACACGTGAGAACAGACTCAGGCCCAATTTAGCCAGAATTTCTCTGTATTATACAAGGAGTGCAACAGGAAACCAACAACAGGGGAATTTGGTGCAATCAGAAACCAAATAATGCAGACTCTGTGTATCCCCAGCTAGTCATTTTCAGGTAGTACTAAACATCTGTCTAAGCATCCATTGCAGGCAGAACAAGCAGTTGCCTAGCGGAAGTGCAGCAAGACCAGTAATGTATATAAGCCATGAGACCAGAAATATTTTTGATTGAATTCAGGTCACTTTACAGACAGCTATGGTCTGATCGCCTTATGTTTATTCCAGAGGTCATCTATCTCTGTCTTCAGCAGGAGGAAAGGATAGACCAAGTTGGAAATCAGAAGGAGAGGGTAAAAAAAGTTAAAATTGAATTTGTCAATATCGCCAGGAAAATGGTGCAATGTCAGAGTAGCTGACCATATACAACAGTCAAACAACGACCCATGTCTCCAGACAGGGCCGGCTCCAGGCACCAGCTGAGGAAGGCACATTCGGGTCTTTGGCGGCAATTCGGCGGTGGGTCCCTCAGTCCCTCTCTTCCTCTTTGAGCTGCCGCCGAAGTGCCGCCGAAGAGGAAGAGAGGGAGCGAAGGACCCATCGCCGAATTGCCACCAAAGAAAGAAGCAGTGCGATCTAGCTGCCGCTGAAGTGCCGCCGATTGGCTTTATTTTTTTTTTCCCCGCTTCGCCACTTGGGGTGGCAATAAAGCTGGAGCCAGCCCTGTCTCCAGTAAATAGTAGAGCTGCATTCTGCCTGTCTTACTCATAGTAGCAATCTCATTGGCGCCAATGGATGAGTGAGGAGAGCAGGATTTGCCACTTAAGCAACTGCAGATAATTTTGTTGCAGGCATCTCACATTTTATTTTCACCCAATTACTTCAGTCAAGTCTGTAAAATCCCTGCAGTTTTGAATGAAGAATTATTTACTCTTTCCTAGAGGCTGACAACTGTTCCTCCTACAGTCAGCTATTGCCTTGCAGGAAAGATTTGGTTTCCCTGTTGGTCATACTGTGATTGTCTAGGGATGCATATATCTAAGGCAGAATTTGATGCCAACATTCTTTTAAAAAGGGTCTCATGGTTTGTCTGACTTGTATAAGTCCACAAGGGCACTTGATGATATATGGAGTGTGGTAAGATTACGTGACAAAAGTGGTTGCTCTTGATAATATTGGTGCATTGGGCACAGTGTAGACAAGGACGTATGGTAGTGATTTTCCTACCTTGAACTTGAAAGAAAAAGTCATGATTTAATTTTACGTCATCACCCGGAGGCTCTTTATTTCTTGCTTTTGCTCTTTATTGCTCCCACAACACCATGGTAAAAACATACACTAAACTGCAGCCTTCAGTAATACAGTCTGTGGATTTTCCAGATGTAAGGTCATACCGTGTTCAATAGTGGTCCCTGCAGACCTTCAGCACTGCTTTAAAAGCCGGGGACTGCTACTGACTCTTCTCTCCTCCACTACTGCTCTTCACTACCTGACAAATAATAATAGGATTTAGCACTCAAGTTACTGATCCATATTCTTAACCTTAACTCACATTTAACAGTTTTTGGCCTAGGAATACTAGAACGCTTCCACTGATACACAGTTTTTCTTCCAGATACCTGACAAAGAGGCCAACATTTTCAAGAGTGTCCACTGGTTTTGGGTGCCTCAATGTCAGCATGTTGTACCTGATTTTCATAAGTAATGAGCACCCACAAATCCAGTGGAAATCAGTAACTGCTGTAGGAGATCAGTGTGTCTAACATCAGGCCTGAAGTTAATAGAGAGCCTTGCTCTGAGTCCTGAAGGTTAACAAGCACGGGCTTTTTTGGACCAATGGTGGAACTAAATTCCAGAGGCTATGGTGTCCAGGCACCCTCAGCTATCTAATTAAGGGACTTTTGTTGGGAAAGTACCAGCTGATGACAATTTGAGGTGGGGGTGGGTGGGTTCCTAAGGCAGCCAGGAATACAAAAGTTCCCCCCGGGTTCTAATGTTTTTATGGCAATGTACCTTTTTCAAACATGGGGAAGCAGGTATTTCCTCTAGGGGTTTCCCTGAAGTTGCCAGCATATCCTCCATTTTACTCAGATTGAGCTTCTGCAAATTTTCCTCATCCAAGTCACCATCTTGGCGTGGCAATGGGAAAGCAGAGGTACAACATGGTTCAGGTGTGAGGAAAAGAAATCATAGTTATGAGTGGCTTCTACCTATTGATGATGCTGCAGACCAGACAATATCTCCCTGTCTCCCCCAGCTGCCTCACATAAATATTGAATAACAAGGGTGACACTATAGAAATCTGAAAATTATGAAAGGCCAGATCTAAAGCTTAAAGTTATTGGGAGGCTTTACATTGACTTCCATGGGCATTGCATCAGGGGCTCGGGGAATATGGGCAAAAACTGAGTTCTCTGAGGAGAGAAGGATCTGTTAAGCTATAGCATCTTCTAGCCTTTAAAAGAGTGAATGAAAATATTTTGGGGGCTCTTCTTCTCTTGTATGATATTGATGGTGAATATGAAAGTGAGCCTTGTATTAGCTGCTGAAATATGTCACCATCTGCAGGATTCTGTTTTGTTTGTGACAATGGGGTATATGTCATGATAGATGGAACTGAGCACTTGTTTTCTTTTAGGTTTGAGGGAGCTGCTAGTTGATGGATTTCAAAACCATTTGCTTTTGTAATTTTGTGCCTAATTGTTTTATCGCTGTAATTGTGTATTGTCAGTTTTCAGGATTTAATCTAACTTGGGCATTCACTGGCAGTTAGGTCACTGCAGATTCTGTGCACTCAGAGTGACTTTCTGGTAAATTGCAATCAAGTCTTCAGGGAAGCAGTCGGAAAAGATAGAGACTAGGGGAAGGTTATTTTCATCAGCATGTTCCACTTAAAATGTAGCTTTAAACCTGCGTTAGAAAAATCACACCCCAATCTCAAAAAAGCTGGTAGAATGTATCATTTTATCTAGCTGATCATTTGAAACTGCTAGGCATCTGACTAATGAAATGAGCTGTACATGAGTCAAGTCACCTATCCTGTTTTACAAATGCAATTTTTGCATTGATTAGCATCAGTTTAATAGTGTGTATAATACTTGCTTTTTGAAAACGCTTTATTTGATTCAGGAGGGCCTGTGGAACGGTTCATGTGGGTCGGCACCATACCAGTATCCAGTTTCTGTAAATATTGATTTCTCTTTAAAGAGGTTGACTCTAACTTGTTTTTAATTAGCAATGGCAGATGTTCAGCTGGAAGAACGTCTTAAGAATCATTATTCTAATAATGTCCTATTAGCTTTTAAATCTTCCTCTTCATGTAAATCTGTAATTAGTGTGTTCTGTCTGTCAGCCATATTCTACTACAAATTTGAGCTGTGAACATATAAACCAGGGCGTGCTAAAAGCTGCGGATGTTCTAAAATGAATCTTATGTCTCTGCTGTTTCTGTAACTGTACTGTAAGGATGACAATGCAGCTCTACTATGTTGTTCTGCTGCATGATCCCCCATCTCCTCTGAGCCCACTGAAGACCTTCTCCAGGGGGTGATGGGGCTGTATGTTCGGAGGGGCCACACTGGTGGCAGGGAGGGACTAGAAAAGTTAAGCAACATTTTCCCCACAGACACAGAGCAATATTCAAATGCAAAAAGGGATTCAGGTTGATTGTGGTGTTCCTCATGGAGGAGTCTGAAATGAACAGCCACAATAGGAGGATCAGTGGTAGCTTGGCTGCCCCAAAGTCATTTTGTTGGGTCGGGAGGGTCATTCCCTCTGACCTTGTGACTGGAGTGAGCCTTTTGTGACACAACAGGAAGCGGGGCGGATTTGACCTGGGAATGTTGCAGGGAAGTTAAATTGGGGATGGGGGACTTCCCTTGAAGGAAGATACCTGAGCTGTAACCTGAGCCAGGAGGGGGGTTGGGAGAAGTGACACCTTCTGGCCAGGAGATTGGACAAAGGAGAGGAGGAGCTGGGGGGAGGGGGAAGAGAGCTGCTGGAGGGGTTTTGGTTTTCAGTTTTGTGCTGGGTGGGGGAACGCAGGGAACCTCAAGGCTGGGGTCTAAGCTCCCTGCCCCCCAGAAGGACTTGACTGAGAGGTCCTGGTTTCACCTACAAGCTCTGTTTTAGACTGCGTTCCTATTGTCCAATAAACCTTCCGTTTTACTGGCTGGCTGAGAGTCACGGTGAATCCCAGGAAGAGGGGTGCAGGGCCCTGACTCCCCCACACCTTTAAACTGTGCTTCTTGTGGATCTCTGGCTTTTTCCAGGGAGGCTGCCATCCCACAAAAGAGATGGATGATGTGATAGACACAGCAGTTAGATACATGTGATGGGTATCCCAGGAGGGTATTTTTTCTGTTGGAGGGTTGGTGAGGTCTCATGTTCCCAGCCATGTTCGTTGAACCTCCTCTTTTTTGTTGTTGTTTTATTGTACTTATATTAAAACTATGATTTCCCTCCTAAATCCTTGTTTATCTGCCTGATAAATATATTCATTGCTGGATTCCCAGAGTAAGGGGCTGGCTCAACACTGAATTATTCCAGTTTGACACCAGTGCAACTTCATGGACTTCCATGGACTCTCACTGGTGTCAAACTGGCAGTGTTTGACCCAGGCCCATGGTGAATATTTATTTTTTAATTCAAATTGTTTTGTAGTGTCATCCATTTAACTCATTTCTTTAAAAAAAACCCCACTGTTTCATACTGCCTTCTGGTGGCAGATTCACTTTTACAGATAATAATAGTTTGCATACACTGTACCTAGTGCATTTCATCCATAGATCTCAAAGGAGAGATAAGTATCATTATTTGGGGAGACAGAGACCTATTATTTGCCCCAAGTCTATCAAGTGACGTATAGGTCTGGTGCTGGCCCTCTGCAGAGAAGTGAATTTCCCCTAGTGAGTCAGGGTATGTCTATACTGCAATGCTGGAGGGTGATTACAGCTCATGTAGATGTACTGAGCTGGCTTTAATCTAGCTAGATCGAGTACTGGAGCAGTGAAGCACTGGCAGCATTGGCTCCAGTGTGGGCTAGCCACCTGAGCAATTACCCAGGGTTCTAGGTGGCCTTGTGCAGCCTGCGCTGAAGCCCATGCCAGTGAAGCTTCGCTGCTCTGGTACCCAAGCTTGCTTTAATCTAGCTAGCTGCAGTCACACCCCCTGATTGCAATGTAGACATAGCCTCCGTGTCTGAGTCAAGAGTAAAACACAGGTTCCCTGCTCCCACCCCAGTTAACAGGAAAACAGTCGCCCTTTCTACACTTTAAAGATCTTCTACCACGTTTAGCTGAATGGTCGGCCGTAGCGATCGTTTGCCATTGGGCCTGTTCCTGTGCAGCTGCAAAGGCTTGATGGGCTGAAAGTCCAACCTCAGAACAGACTTGTTGCACCATGTAATAGGGGATCTGCCTCTGGGCCGCCTCCAGCCCTTGGTTGGTGGGATTTTATTCTGGATGTTACAAGCCACCTGGAGAATGGCATTCACTGGAACGTCTTGTGGCATTCTGGCGACGTCCGAAAAGCGTGAGATGCTGGCTGTGGACAATGGCCCTAGTAGTCTACAGACTACTGGAGCAATCGTAAACATCTGCATTATGCATTAAATCGTTCCACTTTATGCCCAATATAGGACATTGGCATTTTGTGTGAAAAGGCTCCAGCTTTGCCCAATCTGAGCAGAATAGTGTCCACGTTTTGCAACCATACAGAAGTACAGAGAGGATACCGCTCGAATAGAGTCTGAACTTGGTGGCCATGCTGAGAAGATGTTGATTCCATATTCATTGTAAACGACCCATGGTAGACGCTCCAATACCAATCTGGCGAAGAACCTCCATAGGAGAGTTGGAGGAACTGGTGAGTATAGAACCCAAATAGCAAAAGCTAGAGACTGATTCAACGGTTTCATTATTCAAAAAGACTGGAGTCGCGGGTGGTTTTGCAGCTTTGTCTTTGACCACGAAACATGGAGGCCGACCTCGGCCCATGACTCCATTTGCTGGAGTGCCTCGCAAAACCTGTTGGGGCTCTGTACTAGAAGAACTGTCCCTCCAGAGTCTGACCTGTACCTCATTGTGATGGAGTGGTGTGACATCTGAAGTAGGGGATTGCTCGTTGGAGCTTGCCGTCGGCGATGAAGGCTGGTCTGAAATAGTGCATTGGTCATTGTGCGAGGCGGACAGGTCAGAGAATCTGAAAATGATGGCTAACACAAATGACAGAGACACAGGGCAGCAGCTGTGCCTAGCTACTGGAGGTGAAGGAAGTTGCTAAGAAAGACTCAACAGCTTGGGTCGCAGAGCACTGGTAGACCAGGAAAAGGTTTGCATTACTGCACCTCTATCTCATCCCAGTGGGACGAGGTATTCCTTGGGACAACCATTCGCTCTTGCTTTTGATCAACATGAATAACAGTGCTCAGCACCAGGAGTTAAAGCCCCTGCCCTACTCTCAGCTGCCGATGTCCTGCCAGTGCCGTCTTCCCCTGGCACAAATGTGATGGGTTCACACCAAAGCCCCCCTGGGGACAGGCGTCCTCTGATGTCGTGCGTCTGCAGTATATCGTGACAATGTATTCAATCATAGCTGGGATCTCTGCCAGTCCATCAAAATTGCAACCTGGAATGTTGCAACTCTTTACAGTCGTGATAATCAGGTCACTGTCTCACACAAAATGGACAGTCTTGGCATATTAATCACCAGCCTAATGGAAGCCAGGCTGATAGATCACGGGTGCCATGAGGTTGAAAATTCATTATTCTACAATTTAAAGATGCTTTTCAATATTTTATTTTTGAGATAATGCAGGTGACCCAATTCCCATTTTTTTCACAATAGAAAATCTTCATTTGTGTAATCAAATATAGGGGCACTTGTGATCATGTCCGTCTAGTTAATATTTCACTAGAGCATGTCATGTTGTTTAACTTCTTTGGTATTCAGGCTTAAACTTGCACACATGGAAATGAAATTACCAGTTCTAAAAGCTCACTCTATAACTCTCTAAAGAGCCAGAGCTGGAGTTGGGTAAATCTGAAGTTTTCTTTGTAAAAGCCTTATATCTAGCCTGGTAGTTTCTTAACTTCCCATGACTCCTGATTCACAAGGATTTCCTGCCTTGCTGTCTTCCCATCATAGTGCTTCATTTAAAAAAATTTTTTTTTGCTGAGGAGATAATTTATACTTATTGGGTTGATCTCAACAAATAAAAAAGGGTCTATTCTTGATGTGCCCAATAATCTCTTCCACAGACCACTCTGAGTTTTAGTGGTCCCTCCACATACATCTTGGAATGTTAATCACAGGGAATTTATGGGCCTGATTCTCTCTCGTTTTACACTGGAGTAAATCAGGAGTAGCTCCATTGAAATCAATTGGCCAGATACTCAGCTGCTATAAATTGGCATCACTTCAGTGTCATCAATAAAGCAATGCCTATTTACAACAACTGAAGGTCCAATGGATTTACTTATACCAGCTTTTACACTGGTGTAAGAGAAGAATCTGTGATTTGTGAGTCTGTGATTTGTCCCTCTTTTGCAGGAAGATGACAGTTAGTACTTTTTGAACCTAAAATACATGTTGATGGTGATACTCTATAAATGCCCAGAATAACATAGAATCATAGAAATGTAGGGCTGGAACACACACCTCAGTAGGTCTCTAATTCAGTCTCCTGCACTGAACCAGGGCAAGTATACCTAGACCATCCCAGACAGGTGTTTGTCTCACCTGTTCTTAAAAGCATCCAGTGATGGGGATTCCACAATCTCCATAGGAAGCCTAATCCAGTGCTCAACAATCTTTACAGTTCAGAAAGTTTTTCCTAATATCCAACCTAAATCTCCCTTGTTGCAGAGTGACTCAATTACTTCTTGTCCTTCAGTGGACATGGAGAATAATCAATCATCACCCTCTTTGTAACAACCCTTAACATATTTGAAGACTGTTATCAGGTCCCCACTCAGTCTTCTTTTCTCCAGAGTAAATGTGCCCAGTTTTCTTAGCCTTTCTTCATAGGTCATGTTTTCTAAACTTTATGTCATTTTTGTTTCTCTCTTCTGAACTTTATCTAATTTCCCCACATCCTTCTTAATGTGTGCTGCTCAGAACTGGACACAGTACTCAGTTGAGGCCTCACCAGTGCTAGTAGAGAGGGACAGTTACTTCCTATGTCTTACAGATGACAGTTCTGTTAATATGCGCCTGAATGATATTAACCTTTTTTGCAACTGCATCACATTATTGCCTCATATTCAGTTTCTGATGCACTATAACCTCCAGATCCTTTTCAGCGGTACTACTGCCTAGCCAGTTATTCTCCATTTTGTAGTTGAGCATTTGATTTTTAATTCATAAGGATAGTACTTTGGACTTGTTTGTACTGAATTTCATCTTGTTCATTTTAGACCCATTATCCAATTTGTCAAGGTGGTTTTGAATTCTAATCCTGTCCTCCCAAGTGTTAGTAGCGACCCCTCCTAGCTTGGAGTTATCCACAAATCTTATAAGCACATTTTCCACTCTATTATCCAAGTCACTGATGAAGATATTGAATAGTACCAGACCCAGGACAGACCCTTGCAGGAGCCCACTAGATACTGTCCCCCCAGTTTGATACTGACCCATTGATAACTATCTTTGAGTTCAGTCTTTCAACATGTTGTGCACCCACCTTATAGTAAATTCATCTAGACCACATTTCCCTAGTTTTTCTTATGAGAATGTCACATAGGACTGTGTCAAAAGCCTCAGCAAAATCAAGGCACATCATGTCTACAGCTTCCCCCATCCATTAGGCCAGTAACCCTGTCAAAGAAGGAAATTAGGTTGGTTTGGCTTGATTTGTTCTTGACAAATTAATGCTGATTATTACTTATAACCTCGTTATCCAGATGCTTACAAATTAATTCTTTAATAATTTGTTCCATTATCTTTCCAGGTATTGAAGTTAGGCTGCCAGGTTTATAATCCCCCAGGTCCTCTTAGTCCCTTTTGTAAAGATGGGTACTATGTTTGCTCTTTTCCAGTCCTCTGGGACTTTACCCTTCCTCCTGGAGTTCTCAAAGATAATTATTAATGGTTCCAAGATTGCATCAGCTAAATACCTTAGGATGAATTTCATCAGGCCCTGCTGGCTTGAATACATCTAACATCAAAATATTCTTTAACCTGTTCTTTCCCTATTTTGGCTTGTGTTCCTTCCCCCTTGTTGTTAATATTAATGATGTTGAGTATCTAATCACAATTTACCTCTTTAGTGAAAACTGAAGTAAAAGAGGCATTAAACATTCCAGCCTTCTTGATGTTGTCCATTACTAGCTCTCCTTACCTGCTAAGTACAAGAGCTACATTTTCCTTCATCTTTCTCTTGCTTCTAATGTATTTATAGAACCTCTTCTTATTCCATTTTATGGCCCTTGCTAGGTTTAACTCATTTTGTGCCTTAGCCTATCTGATTTTGTCCCTACATGCTTGTGCTATTCGTTTGTACTCCTCCTTAGCAATTTGTTCATGTTTCCACTTTTTGTAGGATTCCCTTTTGATTTTTCAGATCATTAAAGAACTCTTGGTGGAGCCATATTGGCCTCTTACTTTTATTTGTATCTTTCCTTCACATCAGGATAGTTTGATATCTCTGCTTTATAATAAATGTGCCCAATTTTATTAATTTAATCTCAGACTCTATCCTCCCCTCCCCCGCAGAATAGCAGCATGTAGTGCTATTGTTAGACTGGCCCATTGTTGTCCCTCAATATTTTAAGAGAATAAATTATTAAGATTTTTCTCAGTTACTTTTCATTTTTCCGTGTTTAACTTTATTCTTTAAGTCTAGCTGTGCTTGAAGCATATCCTGTCTGATGTGACTAAGCTGTTGACTCATTTCTTTTATGGCTCTAATAAAACAAGATCTAATGAATAGCAGTTGGAAATCAACCACCACCTGCACCTGCAAAATCCAGATTGTTCTTTCCTAAGGTCTGGTTTCTTGTATATAGCGTGAATAGACTTTAAAATATCCAATGAGCATGCCTCAGTTGTAGTTGAAATTGTATTTTCTTCTGTGCTAGAGATTTTCTGCTTAGCCTTAGTATTGCACCCAAACTCTTCAGTTCAGAAAATGTTACATAGCATCCTTCTGAAATTTGTCTCAGTAAACATTAACTCTGGTAATTGCATTGAAAGATCTAATGTGGACAATTAGCCTTGTATCGAACACCAGGGATTTGCTTTGACTCTAGTGGGGATTTCATAACTTTAGGGATTAGCATTTCAACCTACTTTTGCCATCATTTTATTATAATTTGGTTGTTTCTCTTTCGCTATAGTCATCAGCTGTGGGTCCAGATTCTTTTCTGAGATCCAGCCCAATTGCACCACTCAAGTGGCATAAAAGGACTGCAAATTGGCAGCAGAGAATTTCCCTGGCATAAGGGAACTCCCTGCTGGTGAATCTGAGCTGGGTTAAGCCCCTGCAACTGTGTCTGCCTCCTTCCCAAGTATACAGCACATATCAGATAAAATATGGGGTGTAACAGAGATCTGTTCCACTATAACGATCCATTAAGGACACCAGTTGACAGCTCTGAGTATCATTAGGACTGAGAATCAGGCAGATGGAATTGGCTCCCTGGCACACCCCACCCTCCTGTGCGCCAAGGAAAGCCCCATAATTAGGTCTGAATATAGCCCTTACACTGGCAAAATAGCCATTGAAATCCAGTGGGATTTTTGCCAACAGAAAGACTAGAAATCTAGGCCCTCGGTTGTTTGTGAACTAATGCTTTTTTCGCCCGTCCCTTTAAGGAACAGATCCCAGCAGCCATTTAATTGGTGGTATGCTGTTTTGTTGCGGGGGTCAGGATAGAGGTGAGTAAAGGAACGTTCCACACCTTTGCTGCTTGTTGGAGTGGCAAAACATTACAGGGATCCCGTGGCCAACAAGGGGTGACATCTGATTCCCAGGAGAGTCAGCTGTTGGAAAGGATATGGAATTGAGTTAGATTTGGGGGTTTAGCCCTATGGGATTTGCAGTTGCAGGGTGGCTAACTCTTGTGATTTTATTGTCAGTCTCACAATATTTGGTGTTTTTCTTAAAGCCTCAGTGCTGGAGTCCTAAAATTACAGGAGATTCTCAGCTTTGGCTTTAAAAAATGGTTTCTCGCTCTTATGGCTGCTGCTATTAGTTAGAAAACGTGACCCGAGTTCACCCTAAAATCTCAGAAACCAGAAGGCAAAGGAAAAGATTCCAACATTTATTATTTTTAAAAATCTCATGATTTTTAAGGCAATCTCATGACATTTTGGAGTCTGGCTCATGATTTTTGAATAGTTGGGCTTGGCAGTACTGCCTCCGAGGGAGTTAAATCAGACTGGACCTTAAAAACGCAGAGCTAAATTTTGACCTCCTTTACATTTGTGTAAATCTGAAGTTTCTCTGCTGAAGCCAGTAAAGTTATTCCAGATTCACCCTAGTGTAAATGGTGTCAGAATCTGGCCCACGCTCCCTACTTAAAATTGATGAGGTTGCGATGAGGTAGAAGAGTATTCGTGATATAAGTGTGCAAATGAGCTTTGCATACATCTCCCTTTGCTTTAGCTTTCCCGTATCATGTCCTGACACAAGCAGTAACTGATTCTGACCATGCATTTAACTCTGTTATGTGTGGTCAGCATTACATAGGAATCTAGACATAAGCTCCAGTTCATGTATTTAAGTGCGTTGCTGAATCTGGGTCTTATTGAGAACTTCTCTTCCAAGTGTTTCTTCTCTGGACTGCCCAGTTTTCAACTGTCTCAAACTGAAATATAACTATAGCTCTTTTCGGATAATAGCAATAATAACCGAAGATAGACCATTAATGGTACAACATACAAACAATTCCATATAACCCGTTTCCCTATCCTTTGTCTGTCTTGCCTAATTTGATTGTAAACTCTTTGGGGCAGGCCCTGATCTTGGTGGATCCCTGGCATTACTGTAATAAACTTGCTTATTATCAATAATGATAAATAAATAGGTAAGCTAGCAGTACCGGTATGTATTGTTTTACCCAGTAGTCCAGGCTTTCAGGAAGTTTGATGCAAGAGGAGGCTCTACCCATGCTCAGCTGATTTTGAAAATGATCCTGATCTCTAACTGCATTATTTCATGTGAAGCTGTATTTATGAGATGCATTAGAGCATAGAAATGCCTTAAAGAAAAACAAGCTCATTAAAGTAGTGTGAAACAGAGCGGTGCACTTTCTTCGGGCATACACAATTAAAAATTCTTTACTGGAAGATTTAGGGCCTAATTCTGCATTCTTTGTACATCCAAAGCACCCTTTGACTTCCATGGATGTGCAGAGAATGCAGGATCAGGGCCCTCTATTGGTTTTCTGAAAGACATTCTAGTCAGGATTGTACAGTAGAAACAGAGCTTTTCTCCTGAAGGTGAATAGCTATAGAGCTGAATCCTCAGTCCTTGAGTGCAATTCTGTTGAAAACAGAAGGGCAACTTCGTAGCTTAATACTTGGGATTTTTACTCTCACAGAGTCTATGTATCTTGAAGAAATATGCAACTTACAGTGCAGGTCAGTGAGGAGATTTATACACAAGCTACAAAGCAAGCATAGGCTTTTAATAAGTGGCTAAGTGGTTTTAAACAATAAAAAATTAAAACAGTCACTCAATTAAATGCATGCAGGTGCCCTGAAATGAACCACTGTGGCTAACTTTACAGTTTAATTGATGATGAGGCTTGGAATTATTTGATCATTCTTTATTTCATGACTCTCTGTCAGTAATATCATTTTTATTGCTGAGGGTTGTTTTTTTTTTAAGATATAAATTTTTGCAGTAGTGAGCTCTGGATTAGTGCAGCTCTGTACCACCCCAATATGGTCTGGCCTTAAAAACTTCCGACATCAACCTATTCTACCTAGGAAAATGCTTTCCACACCTCACCTCCTGCAGGCTGCCTAAGGTATTCATGTCGAGTTCAAAGCATAAAGTACCCCCAAAATGTATTGGACATAAAATCCCAGGGATCAGAGAGCATCCAGTAGGCCTCATGATAGAGCCAAAGCTAGATAAAAATAGGGCAACATTTCTGAGAAGTAAACTGAGGATAACCTCACTCTAGTCACTGAATGTTACCCTCAGTTTGCTGCTGGCCTATTCAGTTCACAGCTAAGGTGTCATTTTGACCAGAGTTACATTATTTTTCTTTTGGTGCACATTGTATTATATCTCCTGTAGTTATGAATACACCATGCAATAGTAGATTGAAGATTCACAAATTGAAGTAGCAGTTATGGTTGCTGGAAAGCCAGCAGAGTGCAACTAATGGCTCCCCTGGAAAGGTGAAGAATAGTTTACCTCATTAAAGTAAACTAATTAAAGCTGTACTCAAATCTCATCCTTAGAGCTGCACATTGATACCTAGTAATAAGACCATTAAGTACACGTAAATCAATAGGAAATATCAGGCCCATTTCTAATAAATGTAACAGTGTGAGCTTTCTACTCTACCTCAGGTTTCCAGTAGTGGATATATATTAACCATTTATTGGAAAATGTTTTTCTATTGGACCTGAACTTTAATGCTAGTGCACAGTGGTGTGAAGTTAGGAAGGAGACACACAATTCTGGACAAGCCTTTAGTCTTCTAGTGACATAATCTGTGAACCGATTGCCTACAGAAGAGAAATTCTGTCTTTGCTTCTGTTTTATGCTATCCCACTAAAAATAGGCTGGACTTTTTCGCTGAACTAAGTTATTTCTAGGGCCCTGTTCTCTCCTTGATTATTGCATACTCGATTCTCATTAGAATGGAAGAGAGTTACTGTACAGGTGCATATTGAGGACAGAAGAGACTCCAAAAGCTCCTCCTTCTCGCCACACTTTCTTTCCCCAGGCCCAGTACACTCACAGTGATGCTTCAACAAAGATGTAGCTGTGTTCTAGGAAGAAACTTCCTGCATTACACTTTGCTTATGTCTTTCTCCTCTGCATCTTTGCCCTAGTTTTTCCCTTTCTGCCCTCAATATCTAAGCAAATGTGAAAGGGATGGGGAGGAAGGTATAAAAGGGAGGCACTTTCATGCAGAAGGGATTGGTACACAAGTGGCCTCCAGCATTTACACTGTACTTTATTGCTGTTGTCTACGCAGATACAGTTCATGTTGCAGCCCAGTCCTTATATTTACCTTGTGCCCAAGGTGCTATATCTGGGGAAAAGGAAGAGTATCAAATGCAAGATTTTGTTGTCTTGACCACAAAAGATCTAAAAGATCCTAGGCAGAGAACAGCAAGTGCAGCAAGTTTGTGTCTCAGCTCTGACTAAATGTCTACACACTGGTGACCTGGCGGGAAATAAAACAAGAGGGACAGGTAGTAAGGAGCTAGAGATTAGAGTGAGACAAAATGTATTTGGGACTGAATCTATATAGAGAGGGTTTGTCAGGTTGCAGACATATGATAAAGGGCCAAATTCACCCTTGAAAGGTGAATGACTCCATAGGTTTGAGTGCAGTTGCACCTACCTATACCAGTCTTTGACCAAGGGCTTGTCTTCACTATGGGGGTAAATTGACCTAGATTATGCTACTCTAGCTACATGAATAACATAGCTAGAGTCGACGTAGCTTAGGTCGACTTACCCCGGTGTCTTCACTGCACTGCATCGATGGGAGACGTTCTCTGGTCGACTTATTTTAATCTTCTTGGGAAGCTGGAGTACCGGGGTCGATCAGAGAGCACTCTGCCATTGATTTAGCGGGTCTTCACTAGACCCACTAAACTGATCCCTGCTGCATCGATTGCAGCAGCGTTGATCTCCCCGTAGTGAAAACCAGTCAAGTCTCTAACTATCTATGAGGCTATGTCTACACTACCGTGGTAAGTGGACCTAAGTTATGCAACTCCAGCTACGTTATTCACATAGCTGGAGTCGACGTAGCTTAAGTTGGCTTACTGTGGTGTGTACATCGCGCTGGGCCAACGGGAGACACTCTCCCGTTGATTTACCTTACTCTTCTCATTCTGGGTGGAGTACCGGGGTGGATGGGAGAATGCTCTGCCGTTGATTTAACGGGTCTTCACTAGACCTACTAAATCAACTCCCGCTGCATTGATTGCCAGAGCGTCGATCCGGCGGTAGTGTAGACATAGCCTAAGTGACTACACTGCTTTGGTTCTAAGGGACAGGGTTTGTGGATTCAGAACCCACCACTTATCTAAGGATGTAAAGGGATGCTATGAACTGGGAAACAGTTGTTCATTATTCAGCAATGATAACACTAGTGATAACTCACCAGTCTGTCCAAGTGTAAGTGAACAAAGGGGTTGTGAATATTAGCAGTGCCAATCAGCTGCTTAGTTTTGTGAGAATACCAGTGAATACTTTTTGGCAGATTGAGCTGACCTCTAGTCAGAGCAAATGTGTAGCAATCAAAAAAAGAGCAGCTTGAGAAGCTCTTGCATTCCCAAAAGTGTCATTTTAAAAACTACTGCTGATTTAACTGACTTCTGTAGCCGTGGCACTGCTTTGCAAGTGCACATTACAATGTTCAAAAACTCAGTGTTAGCTAGAAAGTTAGTTCAAAAACTCAGTGTTAGCTAGGAAGAGGAGAAGCAGTCAGAGAGGAGAGTTTGCAACAAGAAACACCAGTGCCAACTCCAAAATCCTACAGCGAGGCTCATGTGCAGTACTGTAGTCATCAAGGGCCAAACCATTAGCCAGGCAGCCAGCTCTAGGAGCTAAGATGGGTGCTTGGCAGCTGCATGAAGATGGAAGAGGGGAGTCCTCTCACTCCTTAGGCTATGGAACAACTGCAGAGCTAGTCCATGGAGGCTGTAGCACTTTGGTAATTCCTAACTGGTATATGTTCCCTTGGGGACTGTTACCAGATGGCTTAGGTTACAGCAGCCCCAGGGCCTTTCTAAGCTACGACAGGGATGGTGCAAATCAGCCCACAGAATCAGGGAGCCATAACCAGATCTCAGCACAGGAGAATATCAGGGTCCATGGGCTTATGTGGGACTGAAGTAGTGCATAGGCCTTGTGTTAATTTTTGTACAAAGGAGAATGTCACCCTCAATTTACTCTGCAAAGATTAATTAACCCTCACAAAACTCCTGTAAGATCGGTAATTATACACACAGATAAATTAAGCCAAAGCCTGGCATGGTGGCTGAGTAAGGAACTTAGTTCTGATGCCCAGTCCCCTGCTATAACCACTAGACTGCACTCCCAGGAGACCTGTGCACACAGATAATTCTTTTGTTAACCCTTCTCATACAAACAGCTTTTAAAAATAATAAAGACACTGCAGAAGAGACCAGGTAAATCTGTATTGAATGGAGCCCTGAGGATGTATGTTTGAGGAATCCTATGGAAATAGTTCTTTATACCAGCTAGGGCCTGATCCTCCAAGGAGCTGGGCATCTGCTTTAAGGGGGAGGGATAGCTCAGTGGTTTGAGCATTGGCCTGCTAAACCCAGGATTGTGAGTTCAATCTTTGAGGGGGCCATTTAGGGAACTGGGGTAAAAATCTGTCTGGGGATTAGTCCTGCTTTGAGCAGGGGGTTGGACTAGATGACCTCCTGAGGTCCCTTCCAACCCTGATATTCTATGATAAGGTGAAGTCAGTGGGAATAGAGGATGCTTATCATGTTACAGATTTACTGAGGGCCAGAAAATGGAATTTCTATCCCAGGGGAAATTCTGACATTTCAAAATTTGTATTAGTCCTGAACTGGGACAAAAAGTTGAAATTTTGAATGGAATGGAAATTGTGAACAAAACCTTGATTCAGAAACATTAACGCACCCTGAATGAAATGTTTCATTCAGATAATGTAAAAACATAGTATAACGTATAAAAAAGTGAAAACTCAATGAGAAAGTTGAAATGAAATACCCCATTTCAATTTAAAATTGTTCCAAAATTTTTCCATTAATAATTTCCTCAAAATCAACACGTTCTTGTGAAACATATTTATTTTGACCAAACAGCATTTTTCAGTGGAAACCAGTTCTGTTGAAAAGTTTTTGACAAGCTCTAGTAGGGATGCTTCTAGGAGTAGGTTCTGTCTGAGCAACCTATAGCATCATAATCTCAACTAAATGGCACAATCTGATTCAAATTTTGCAAACCTGACAGGATTAAGAGGTTATATATCAGTGCCTCCAATTTTATAGGGTAGTAAAAGCTTTTACAAAATATAGTTCAAGGTATTTTCTCTAGGGTTTTCAAATTTGAAGAGCTGTATATTAAGTTGAAGAAGATTTGCTGAATTTATTTTGAAGAAAATGTACCAGGAAAAATGAGCAAAGCATTTAAGATACAATAAGAGAGGTGGCAATTTACTTTGCCTTCATACAAACAAAGCTTAACTGTAGAAACAATAACAACAAACCAGGAACCAGTAAGTAAGAGAAGATGCCATGAACTGTATCAAAGGTAAATAGGAAGATTTTACAAGGTATGCTTTAAAGGAATATTTGTCAAATGACAGATGATGAAAAGTTAAGGCAAATAAAGTGAGCATCCCAGAGTGCACAAAATGTAAGCCAACATTGTTTCACAAGTACATACACTCTAGTTAAATAACCATAAGAAATGATCAGCTATCAGATGATGAGAGAGTAGACTTTGAAGAGGGTAAAAGCTGAATTATCATCAAATGATTATAGACCACAGGGTGGACTTAAAGCCAAGTCTAGGCTTCCAAGCACAGGGGCATTGGATTGGAAAGTGTGCCTTTAAATGGCATATTTTGGTGGTGAATCAGACTAACATTCCACTTATGGGAATTTTAGTTCTAATTTCCATGTTCAACATAGAATAAATCCTACAAAATCCTTTAAAAATGAAGGAATGGTTAGAAGCTTATTCTTGCAGCAGCACAGAAGCAATTTCCACTGCTAAAAAGGGGGTCAATGTTAAAAGGGCGTATCCTGCTTAAGTCAATGGGAGTTTTCCCATTGATTTCTGTGGTAGCAGAATCAAGCCCAAGGGACTAGATGTTCAGCTGGTGTAAACCGAAGTCAGTGGAGCTTCAGTCAGGGGAGCTAGAGCAATTTGCACTGGCTGAGTATCAAGCTCAAGAGTTTTAAATGGCTTACTGCAAAAGAAATGCCTCAACGCTTCTGTGGCATGACAAGTTAGATACCATGCTATTGAGCAAAGTATACAAACTTAGAAAGAACATGGTCTAGTCTGGATATTGCCACTGGTGGTGCCTTAGACATTCCACATCCTCAGCTTTCGATGCACCTGCAAAAGCATGGATGCCAGGACAATGGACATATTCTAAAGGTCAAATTCAGAAGCGCCGTGTAAAGGGCTGGGGTAATTTTCCTATCAGTAACTGGGTAAAAGGGAGTCTAAATTAGTGTTGTCACAGGCAGAAGAGTCAGATAGCCCATGTTACATTAACACAGACTTCCTTGACCCTATGTCTCTGTTTGTTAAAATAAAGAAAATCAATATTCATTTGAAAGTGATGGACATACCAGTACTAAAGATCCCTAGATGCTGCCAGTTGACTGGAAAGAGATTTCTTAAAAGAAAGCTAAGAATATGAGCTACCAAAGAAGGAGAAAATATTCTAGTGGCTTGTTCAGTTAGATCAGAGCAAGATTCCAAATCTTTCTCTCCTCTATCTCTATGATTAATTATATGTCTTCTCTAGTTAACCGGAGTAACAAAGAGACATTATGTTTAATTCCGGTGAGCACAAGTGCAAGGTGAAATGATCTCTGTGTACTTATTGAGTCTAATAGTTTACATCTCATTGAATCCAATCACTTTAGCAATTTATCACATTAAAGTTGCATTAAACTGATTGTATCCAGCTGTGCTAATTTATCACCAAAAGGGACCCTACAGTTGAGTCTTTTGGTTTATTTTTAAATACCAAGAGTGAAAGTTGAGGGTAATATTTTGCATGTTACCTCTGGAGTATATAGAACAAACTACCTTGGACTAACTAGCTTGATTTGTTCAATGCACTATTAGCCAGTGCTATTTGGAAGCTGTGAAACCCAAAGGAATCAGTAGTCTTGATTCTCCCCTTGTTTTCACTGAGTATATGTGATAACTCCCCTGAATTCAGTTGTTACTCCTGATTTTCAGCAGGATAAGTGAGGTCAGAATCAGGTCCATTATGTATAAATACATACATAAATAAATAAATCTGTATAAATAAATAAATAGTTATTTATTGTTGTTGCCAGGTGGATAGGTAGGTAGATAAAATGTAAGATGTACCATGTCACTGTTGTATGACATATTGGGGAAATGGATTGATATACACAGAACCAGGGTATTTTGAAATTGAAAACCTCACATTGACCAATTGCAACCAGAAAAGAAGAAAACAAAGTATCCGGTTTCAAAGAAATTAAGAAATTGCAAACTGGTTAAAGATTAAATGTACAGCAAGAGTAAGGGACAGAATTGATTTAAGCATTGATGAGAAACGGAAGTTAGTAAAAATAAGATTTTATGTACAGTAAAGTTACAATTCACCTGATCCCTAAGTATTCTTTTCACTAGATCTTGTTTTTAGAGATGTCACGCACACAGCCCTGTTAGAGGTCCCCTCTGCCTGGACGCTCACCAGGCTGTTCTTTAAGCCTCCAGAGTCTGAGCACAGTCCAGGCACTGTTGCTGCCTGGGATCTTTAGGAACACCCTCAGGGTGCAGATGCCTGTCTGGCATCTCCTCCTGAGAGCTGGGACCCACAGTCAAACTGCCTAGCCTCTGGAACAAGTGCTGAACCCTCAAGCTCCCCTGTAGCTCAAGCTCAAGCAGAACTCCAGCCATGTGGGCACTCTGGGTTTATAGTTCAACTCTTCAGGGGCACGTGACGGTGAAAGCAAACAGACCCACCAATAGACTTTGCGCAGGGTTCTAAACTCAATAGCGTTTTACTTAGCATGAGAGATACGCAGCTCTAGACAAAATAGTAAACACACCTCTATGTATTTTCCTGTCTCAGTTTCCTCACCACTCTGGAGAGTTCTTTGGGCATGAGAAGAGTCCCCTTGGGTGTCCAGGGTCCTTCCCCTGCTGTCATGACATCTTTTCAGAATCATGGAGCCTCTCTACATCAGCTAGAGGTTTAACAACTGAATGTTGTCCCTCATTTGGCAGTAATTCCACATCCATATGGAGGCATTCCATAGTACAACAATTTCATAACAACTTCATAACATCAGACAGAACTCATAAATTGTACATAAGCAGATTCTCCAAATTGTCACAAGGGGCAACACAAAACATTTATTCTCTCTTTCTCATCCTTTATGTAAAAGTCCTATACAATGTAGTTGGCATGAAAGCAATGAGGTTCTACAGAAATTACTCAGAAACCTATAGAATTTAATAGAGAATTATATCCCAGCTATAGAATTCTATTAGTTGGTTTTAAAATTCTATAGAGAGGTGATCACTCTTCATTAAATCCTCTTGAACTTTTCATAAGAGACAGAACAAGTGCATAACACCCCTGGTGCCAAGGTGAGTTTCATACAATCACAGAAATGTAGGGCTGGAAGGCATCTCAAGAGGTCATCTAGTTCAGCCGTTGCACACTGAAACAGGATTAGCATACCTAGGCATGTGGAGGGGGTGTGTGTGTCAAAGATTAGAGGCCTAAGCATCCTCTACGGCAATTTAAAGGGGATACCCTATATCTGCCTTCTCTGTTTAGACTGTAAACTCTTTAGGCCAGAGACTGTCTACTGGTTTGTGTTTGTACAACAGCTAGCACAATGGGGCCTCATTAATGGTTGGCACCTAGGCACTGCTGTAATGAATATAATTAGTAATAATAAATATAAATCAGAGTGGAGCTGAGCTGCACAATTCAGATCCAAGCTGCTCCAAAATACAAAGATGATTTAGATGTCTTGTTCCATTTCAGGCCCATCTCTTTCTTAAACATATACCCCATATTACTCAGGGCTTGTCTACACGTACAGTGCAGCAGCAGCACCACTGTAGCACTTAGTGAAGACGCTACCTATGCCGATGAAGAGTTTCTCCCATCAGTGTAGGTACTCCACCTCCCTGAGAGGCAGTAGCTATGTTGATGCAAGAAGCCCTCCTGTCAACATAGCGCTGTCTACACCTGGGGCTAGGTGGGTATAACAGCGTTGCTCAGGGTGTGGATTTTTCACACCCCTGAGTGAGACAGTTATACCGGCATAAGTCTGTAGTGTAGACCAAGCCTCAGGAAGAAGCAATGCATTTCAAAAGAGGCAAATTTGCTCGAACAGCTGCAATCTGCAAATTTCAGCTCCAAAGGAAAAAATTGGATCAAGAAGATAGTATCAGGAAGCCATGGAATAAAGCTTACAGGTCTGAAGACAGGCAGGACTGAAGAGAAATGTTTTAATTTGAAATGTACTTTTAAATCCCTTTTGTCTTGATTTACAGCTACTTGTCAATTAATATCATAAAGTCTGTTGGTCCAATTCTCCATTTTCTCTCTGCTCTGCAGTTGTCTTACTGCTTCTGCATGCCACGCACATTCTGCTGAATAGTGTGCAATTTTTTTTAAATAGCTTGGGGGCAACTGGTTTGAGATTACAAGTATCTTGTAAATTGGTTGTCATTATTTAAACATCAAAATGGCATTTTGCCTCAGGGCTGGAACAAATAAATATGTTTTTGCTTGAGAATGTTCTTCCTAATAATTTGAAAAGCCCTCATCTTACTGTGCGTGTCTCATTAGACCTAGTCCAGTGGAACAGCATGGGGATTATATGGATGATAGCTCAATCTTTAACAAAGATTTTGCTGTTGTTTTTCTTAGGGCTGCCAGTGGCTGTGAATGGATTGGTTTTGTGTTGGTCTGGGCTTGATAAAATAAAAAGAGAGACAATAGGAATTAAACACCTAGGAGTTATTAAAATGATACTTTGGGGGTTATTTGAAAGAGACATTGAAATACATATTGTATTTTCAAGAGAATTTTTTTTCAGGGAGATGAATTAGATTTAGTCATCACCAATTCAGGTACTGGAAATAGTTTAAGTCAGTGCAGTTGCACTCACTTACACCCTGTCTGCATTTGGCCACTGTGAGTAACTATGAAACACCCAACATTGGACCTCTTCCCCTAGAACTCTGCTCACATTTGGATTACTGCTCATATCTCAGTGAGATCAGAAATCTTTAAGCTATCAGGGTTTTGTTTTTTCTAAATTATAATAAGATGAAACCCTTCGAGACCTGTGTTCTTTATGGGAATTTGGAATTCCACCTTTCAGGTTTTCTGAACCTTAGTTTAGCCAGATATTGGCCCAGATCCTAGCTGCACTGCAGAAAGAACATTTGTTGAAGCCCAGCAGGTTTAGCAGAGGTGGTTTTGAACTACCATTAAGCTCCCCTAGTTCTAGTGCTTGTGAGCTCTAGATTCATCCTATAAGGGCAACTTGGCCATAACCCCTTTCCTTGGACACTCCCCCATGTTGGCAATCAAGAGCATTACACTGATGGTATGGGCATCACATACTACCCAATGATCTTATACCCGAGAAGAGAGAAGCCTTGAATGGTAAGATCCACCCTGCCATTTTTAAGTCTGCCTTGCACCAGGGGAAACATCACAAAACAGGCTTAATGTTCCAGAGAAGGCAGCCCATGATGGGACAGGGACCCATATATAGGACAGGGACCATGTTTTAGATTGGTGTTTGTACAGTGCCTTGCACAGTGGTCGATGAGTAGGGCTCCTAGACCCTACAGTAATACAAATAGTAAATAAAGGTTTTCAGAAACCATCATGTAGATAATGCTGCTTTGACTCTAATTTTATTTTTATTTTATGCACTAATAAACACAATTAATTTAGTGGTCATCCTCCAAAGGTATCCCCCATAGTGAAATAACGAAACATGCTTGAAATTATCCCAAAAAATTACATTCTCTTGCAGAGGAGTTAAAAAAGGCTGCCATGTCTGAGCTAGAGGGAAAATCCAATTTCCAGGGCTGGGAAAATACATTTTAAAAAAATCAGTCTTATTTATTAAACATGAAAAAGTTAATGGGTACAACAAAAACCCACAAGATCTGAGGGAGGATTGACAAGATTTTCAGCTCCTTTGAATTCCTTTCCCTGAGTGGTTTTACCAATCACTGCCTCACAATAGGGTAGTGTGAAGGTGTCATAACTATAAAGGGAAGGGTGGCAGCTCTCCTGTGTACAGTGCTGTGGAATCCCTCCTGGCCAGAGACTCCAAATCCTTTTACCTGTAAAGGGTTAAGAAGCTCGGGTAACCTGGCTGACACCTGACCCAAGTGACCAATAAGGGGACAAGATACTTTCAAATCTTGGGGGGGAAAGGCTTTTGTGTGTGCTCTTTGTTTTAAGTTGTTGTTCGCTCTTAGGACTGAGAGGGACCAGACATCAATCCAGGTTCTCCCCATCTTTCTAAACAAGTCTCTCCTATTTCAAACTTGTAAGTAAAAAGCCAGGCAAGGCGTCTTAGATTTACTTTGTTTTCTCAACTTGTAAATGTACCTTTTACCAGAGTGTTTATCTTTGTTTGCTGTACTTTGAACCTAAGACAGAGGGGGGTCCTCTGAGCTCTTTAAGTTTGATTACCCTGTAAAGTTATTTTCCATACTGATTTTACAGAGATGATTTTTACCTTTTTTCTTTAATTAAAAGCCTTCTTTTTAAGAACCTGATTGATTTCTCTTTGTTTTAAGATCCAAGGGGGTTTGGATCTGTATTCACCAGGAGTTGGTGAAAGGAAGGAGGGGGGAAGGGTCAATTTCTCCTTGTTTTAAGATCCAAGGAGTGTGGATCTGTATTCACCAGGGAATTGGTGAAGGTCTCTCAAGGCTACCCAGGGAAGGGAATTAGCTTTGGGATGGTGGCAACGGACCAGAACTAAGCTGGTAGTTAAGCTTAGGAGTCCTCATGCAGGCCCCTACATTTGTACCCTAAAGTTCAAAGTGGGGATACAGCCTTGACAGGAGGAAAACATTGTTATTGAAGAAAGCACGTAAGCACATGCTTGAGTCCCACTGACTAGAGTTAGGCATGTGTTTGGGGGCTATCCTGAATCACGACCTTCAAATGCAGGATGGGATTTTCAGAAATGCCCAGGGCTGGCCTAACCTGGCTCCCCCTGAAGGCTAAAATTTCAATTGCTTCAATGGGAGCAGAATTAGGTCAGTGCTGTGTATTTTGGAAAACCCTACCCTCAGAGTATTATTAAAATAAGTCAGTGAAAATATTGAGAATAGAACTCAAAGCCTCCCGGTCGTTGGTCATCGCTCATGCCTCTAGGGAGAAGCCTGTTCTGTAACTCAGAATAGGATTAAATCAAAATGTACAGTGCATCATGCAATTCAGAACCTTTCAGAAAACATTTGTCTAAGCCTGAAACTTTCTTTTGTCGCAGGAGATTCCATGTTCCCGATCAAACCAGTGGTGTTCAAGGTACAATCAAACAAGGCCAACTCCCGCCAGTTGAATGCAGCAAAAAGATAATCGTTTACTTGCTATTTATTCTGACTCTCAAAGTATAAAGTGTTCTGTTTTATGGTCTTGTTTATAGCACTCTGTAGTTGTAGATTTAGCAAATGACCCAAAAGACTAACCCTGCAGCTGAGCTTCGAGATGCACGGTGTCCGAGCAGCAGTACTAGAGGGGGGGGGAAAGGATAGAAATGATAAAGAAGAGCCATTGAAACCAATGAATGACATAGCAATTCAAAGTTCAGTGCTGGCACAGTCACAGCACTACCTTAGGCTGTATATAAAACCACAAGCGCAGCTGTAGCCCAGCACAGGTGTATAGGTAAAAAATGATCAATAGTAACTGGGTTTAAAAAAAAAATAGAAACCAACATCATTAGCTCTGTGGTAAATTTCAGTACAAAGTAATAGCCAGCTGAACCCTGACAGGTGCTGAGTATCTGCTGAAAACTCTCATAGGAATCAATGAGAATTGCAAGTGCTCTACAACTGTGCATTGGCAACTGTAATGTTGACACCAGGAGGCTATTAGTATTGTTGACAGACCAATTGGCTGGTCTGCCTGCGGTAGCTACTTTATCCTGCACTGAAATATATCATACAGTATTCGATATTGCAATTGCTGCCCTCCTATAATGCACATGGACATGGCTCAGGTGACTAGAAGGAAACCAGGCTATGTCACAAGCTCTGTATTGTTGTGGTTGGATGAAGCATCGTTGAGGCTGGTAGGTGAGCGCCGTTGCCTGGGAGACAGGCTCCTTTACAGTAGCTCCCACCAACTCACCCCCAAATTAGTACCGTGTGGGTGGAGGGCTTTGCTGGGTATTGTTTGATCAGAGAGGGTGTGTGTGTAAGAGAAGCAGGAGACATGGGCCAGAGAGAGGGACTGAGGACTTGTCTACCCAGAGCTGCAATGAACACCACAGGGGTGTGATTTTAAAAACACATTGACATGCTGCGCATTAGTTGGTCCACGTAGACCCTGCTGGTGCGCACTAAAGGTTTCTTTGGGCACTTTAATGTGGTGCTGTTTGAACCAGCACTGCATTCAAGTATGCCACTGGGGTCTACATGGACCAATTAATGAGCAACATGTTGGTATGCTTTAGAAATCACACGCCCATAGGGCGCTTTACCCCACCATGTAGACACGCCCGGAGAGAAGCAGAAAGCAAGCCGAGCAGATGCAGCCTGGAAACATGGCATGTGGCCCTTGGAGAAGCCTGAAGATAGGTTTTGGTTTGTGCTGCTGGCTGAAAGAGGATTGGACCTGTGAGCAAGGACAGTGTCTCCTGTTGTTTGGTTCGACCTGTGTTCAGGAAAACAGGGCTTTGTACATTCATTGTAAATAAACAAGACTGCATCATAGAACCACCTGACTCTCACCAATTTCTCCTCCTAACTGAGACAACCTACAAGACCCTGATTTTTTGGCTAGTTTCCTGGGTGGAAAGGGGTAACAGTGTTATTCTCTTCTAAAGGAGAGGGAAAAGCTTTCTTCTTTTCTTTAATCAAAATTCCCTTTAGAGAGAATTAAAAGGGGAAACTTTCTCTTGTGTTACAGAGTTGAAAGAAGAAGAAAATTATATTGAGGAGTGTCACAAGAAGTGGAGGCTGGGTGTATTTAATGACCTTGTGGCTGAGCTGTAAAAGAAGAGTTGATGGACTCCTTGGGGACAGCTGGCATACAGCCTGGAACATCCCTTAGGGCTCAACGGAGAGCCCAGCTGTGTATCCATGCAAGGTAGCAATAGGGTATAAGGCGTCATCTTACTTCCCTACACAGATTACCCACATTGCCAGATCATGCATCAGAGGGAGAGAAACTGCTGCTGGGCCACTCGTCCCCCTCCTGCATCGATGGGAAGGAGTGGGCTAGCTGCACAGCTAGATCTGGGCAGAGGAAGAAGTAACTTGCTTCAGCAAAAGGCCTTGTGTAGCTTGCTTACTATTGGAGAAGGTGGATACAGGGACTGGATTGTGACTCTCAGATTCTGTCTGGTCTCTGCTCCTGAGATAGCTCAGCTATTGACCACCCCTTATTTAGACTGGATTGCAAGGTGCAACCCCAGTCCTTAAGCATATATGTTCCGTACAAAGATGCCTTTGTTCATTTGCAATTTAGGTCATCATATATAAATCCCCTATGGGACTCTAGTGGTAAAGAAAAAGAATGAGCCCCCTTCCAACACCATAAATCACTGGGCGCCTGCTCTTGGCACTTGGCAGCCTGTTATTCTCTAACCCATAAATTGTTTAGGAGCTGCTGCTATAGATAACACTCCATTGTTTTGCATACAGAGTGAGCTATATTTTTGCAAAAGGGAAGGTCCTTTAAGTGTGATGCTCAGATTTTGTTTTTCTAGACACTATTAGTTTTCTATAGAAGAGCATTTTTCTGTAATTAATGATTTCATGAAGTTTTAATCCCCCCACACTTTCAACCTCAACTATTTTAATTTTTGATTTTCAACATGTGTGTGTTAATACACCCTATCAGAGTTTGCGCGCGCGCACACACAGACAGACAGACAGACACACACACACACACACACACACACAGTGCCCTGCATCACTCCGGTTTTATGTTGAAATCAATGGAGTTGCAACAAGGGAATAACTCAGTAGTGAAACATGCTCCCTGTGCATCCTATGTGTTTGTACAGCACCTAGCACAATGGAGCCCTGGTCCATGACTGGATATCCTAGGCTACCGCAATACAAATGGTAAAGATCAGAGTGTGATACCCTTTCTTTGAGTAGTGCCTTACTACATCAGCAGTGTATTGATTTCAGTGGGACCACTCATGGAGTAAGGTGCAACTCAGTGTGATGAAGGGTATCAGAAATTGGTCCTAGCTGGCTCACCACACTCTGAGGTCTTTTGATGGCAGGGAAATTGAAGATTTCATCCTTTCCATAAATCACATGGCTCTACCTCAGATTTTGGTATTGGTACACCTCTACCTCGATATAACGCTACCCGATATAACACGAATTCGGATATAACGCGGTAAAGCAGTGCACTGGGGAGGGGCTGCGCACTCCAGTGGATCAAAGCAAGTTCAATATAACGCGGTTTCACCTATAACACGGTAAGATATTTTGGCTCCCAAGGACAGCGTTATATCGAGGTAGAGGTTTATTTGGTATAAAGTGGTTATGACTTTATACCAATGTATAGGAAATGTCATAGGTACCACTAATCAGTGTAAGCTCTCCATGGCCCTGCACAACTAGTATTTGGAGTGGGGGTTAATCTGGTATGCCAGGCTAACTAAAGTATTTTCAAATTTCTTGCTGTTACTGGTGATGTACCATTATAGGCTTATTCTTATGACAAACCTTTTTATCATTATTCTTGAAATAGAGACCAAAATAATTTATGTAGTGTCAAACAAGAGATAATCACCCTGCCAGCAAGTGAGTAGTTATCTTGCTACCCACAGTTCTTTGTACTTGAATATTCTACTGGGAAAGGGAATGTGTAATATTAACTGCGATAATTATGGAGTCCTTGTACAAGGTGCTGTATATTTCTTGGTAAACAGCTCTCTTTGGTACTCATTTGTTCACTATGTAACTTATACTGTGAGGACTTCTGTAACAAGAAATATCACAGTATATTAGGAAAACAAAGGAGAAGGTGCACAAAGAAAACTATTGAAAGGCACAATATACCTGCATGTTAATCACAATGTGGTGCTGTAGTATTTTAGATTTTAAAAATATAATTATTTTCATGAAGAAAGTGTTATGCTGTCTGAGTCTTGGGATTCTCTTTCTCACCCATTTCTTTTATTTATTTAATTACTTAATTAACGTATTTATTTATTTAGTAGTGCCCAGGAGTACCTGTAAGGATTACTATAAATTTATGATGGTGATATATGTGGGAATGACAGATGATATTCTATTACAGGAGATTGTGAAAATGTGTTGTAATAGTTGGAGAGCAAGGAAAGGGGACTTGGTTTTATAATGCATGTACAAATGCCATGGGAGAGAACAGAACCAGCTGAAAAGCTAGTTAAAAAAACCAGGATTTGTTTTTACATTTCTTTACTTGCTCTTCAAAATTTCATCAAAATGTTTCGACTGCTGAAAATTTTCAACCAGCTCTGTGGCTGGGCAATAACCCCAAAATGTTCAATGAAAATTGTCATTGAAAAGGTTTTTATGTTTTTTCTTACCCATCAAAAATCAAGTTTCCAATGAAAAATGTCATCAAGATATAGGAAAATGTGACTGGCCCTAATAGAATATTTGTTGAAAGTGTCCAGTGGTTGGGATGAAGATAGCATGTTTGGTTTTGAATGGAAGGGAGGAAGTCTGAGTGCTTGTTGGGAGATAAGGTGTATAAGTGTCGTGTGTGCCATATCTGTAGTGTGATTCCCATTGTTTTTATTCTTTTGTATTGATACAATATTAATTTGAGCAACATTAACTGTAAGCTAAGCAACTATGGCCTGGTAAGGAAAATTTCTCAGGTTCTTTAATAAATATGTATCAATGCTGATATAAATGATGTTATTGGCTGGATATCTATCAACATTGATTATACTTTCTTCTTTGTGCTCATCTCAGAGATCTCTATCCATAGTGCTGTATGTAGCAGGACCCAAAGTCATTGTTGGTATGACAACATTTAAGTCAGTAGAGTTACATCCAAGATGAATTTGGTCCACATTTGAATATGATTTGGTGAGAAGTAGATATAGGACAGGGGTTCTCAAACTGGGGGTCGGGACACCTCAGGGGGTCACAAGGTTCTTACATGGGGGGTCGCGAGCTGTCAGCCTCCACCCCAAACCCCGCTTTGCCTCCAGCATTTATTAAATATATAAAAAGTGTTTTTAATTTATAAGACGGGGTCACACTGAGAGGCTTTCTATGTGAAAAGGTTCACCAGTACAGAAGTTTGAAAATCACTTATAGGATAATCACACATTCACTTGAGTCTATTGGGCATGCAAGGAATTCAGGATCAGGTCCAGAAGCCTTCCGAAACAGTGTTGTTTTTCATGTTTCTTATATATTTAGTCCAATTAACTTTGATTCAGTGCTTGAAAGTCTATATATTCTTTGTGAGCTACCTGCACTATATAATGTGTCAGAAGCCTGGATTTCCTTAATGCTTTTGCTGTGTCAGGATAAAATTGAATCAACCCAGAAATTTCCAAAGTTTTGCTTAATTATCCAAGTCACTTTGTAATAAATGAGGAAGTTGTTTTGATTTTTAAATATGTTAATTTGCATTACACTCCTTTTCAACCCATCAAACTATCTTTCTTGTTTAAGTTTTCAATATCATTTTTCATCACCATAAAGATGATGGAATTTAAAGTGATGATTAAAAGAACAAACAAACCCAGGATCTCGTTTGCTTTCAAGAATTCCAAAAATATAAGAGGCTTTGTTTAGATTTGGTGATGAAGATAAAGTTGTTATGACTTCTGGAAATGTTACAGGCACCATTAATCAGTGTAAGCTCTTCATGGCCCTGCACAACTAGTATTTGGATGTACTGCCAACTTAAATGGGCATACAACAGAGTCCTTGTTAGGTAGGTGTAAACCCGTTGGGAGACTGATATTAATAACCGAGGCAACAAGAGGCCTGAAAAATGCTAGTGTGCCTTCAGGAAAGAGCTATTATGTTCTAAACCCCTTTCCTCCCCCATGTGACAGGTCACATATTGATATTCTGCTTAGGAGGATTGGTTGGTGCTCTTTGGAAACTGTCTGGAAAAAAGCCCTCTCCTTTGTACCTCCGCAGTGGGCTCATCCATGGAGATAGAGAGTGAGGTTCATGTTTCAAGTAGGCTCCTGTTGCAGGGCTGAAAAGGCCTAATTTTTTTTCATCTTTGTCGTTCATGTCATTGTAATACTCAAATCCAACTAGATAACCAAATACATAGGTAAACAAATAAATAAAACATTAATGTAATTCAGACATGCTGTGCTTTTGAAGAATTAAAGTAAACTATTAATGCTTCTATGAATAACAGTATAAATTATAGAGCAGCCAATTATACCATGTGTCTGTGTGAAATAATAGGGTAAAACTAAATGAAAATAAACCAGACATGGATAGACGAGGGTAAATTTAAAAATCTGTATTAGGTTTAGGCTAGGGTCCTGGGGATAGACCTGATGCAAACTAAGTCAAAAGGTTCAGTTTTGACAGTGCCAACCTCCCATGAAATTTTTATCATCTGCGGCCTTATGTGAATCAGACCTGAAGAACAGGTCCCCATGGTCTTGGACCAGATCCAGAGTTGTAGGAATAGATTTTAATCCAGGAGTTTGAACCCCAGACCTGCATCCCTGGAAAATTTTGGAGAAGAGCTGTCAGTTTTACATTTCTACTTCAAGCCCAATGGTTTCAAGAGAGTTACACCTGACAGGAATTTGGCTTATTGTAAAAACGGTTGGGGTGCGACTCTACTTGTATATCAGTGATAAAAAATGTGTGCCAAATTCTTCCCTGACCTGTACCCAGTGCAACAAATTTGAGTTCATTAGGGTTGTAGTGGTGACATCAAGAAACATTTTTTAAAACTATGTGAAACTTTCTAGTCTGGTCTGCATGAAATGCAGAGGGGAGGAAAATTAAGCCATGTTATGACAACTTTGTTTGGAACGACATGTCTGATTATTCATCTTTTCCTATCTCTGTAGAGGGTCATAGTGATGTCATTGTCCCCTTTACACCAGGTTGCCCTGGAGAGGAAGATGTGTAATAGTGGGAAATGCTGAAGCACAAAAGAGTCTATGATTTTGGCAGGCTGCCAGTTTCTATTAGGTTTGGGATTTTCAGTAGTTCCCCATTTGCAAAGCAGTAAACAAAAAGGGGAAGAAGAGGTATAGGTGTATTGTACACGCAAATCAAATTATTTTGTTTGCATTTAGATGTGATACCCAACTGATGATGGCATATTTTCCTTGCCCAATCTTTATACAAATGCTAGTGCTCTTGGAGTAGAAATACAGGAGGTGAATCCAAGTTAACAGCTATGCTACTGTGACTGTTACTGATAGGAGCGATTTTTCTTTATCCAGAATGGAAAAAGTGACAAGATTTTATAACTCTTTTCATGAGCATAAAGCATATTTCCAGGCTACTTATAAAAGAAGATATTAAAGGCAAAATAGCTGATCTAAATTATATGGGGAAATAAAGGAATGCCATCAGGTAAAATCCAATATAGATTTTGTAAAAGTAAGCTTTTACACACCTAACAGCAGTAGAAATTTATGAGTTTCTAAAAAAAAAAAAAAGGTCATGTGAAAACTTTTTTTTAAAATAACATCATTAATCAGTAGTGTTTTGCAACCAGCATGATAGCCTTGTGCTTGTGTGCAAGACTCATGAAGTATAAGAGATTAGAAACAAAAGTGAAAACGATCAGTGTATTTTCATTGTTCAGGATGAGGGAAATGTAAAAAGTAAACAAACAGCATAGACAGCAAATACTAAAAGATTTTTTTTAACATTCATTCCATTTTAAGAATTCAAGATCTTGTTTACCCAGATAAAAACTACATTAAACTAAAGTTAAGGTTAAGTACATATAAGCAACTTAAGAGGAAAAACTTTACAGCGATGTTGTAATTACCCCCAAAACAAACATTTGAAACTCAGGAAATTCAGAGTTAAGGTTAAATTTAAAAGAAATTAAACCATATTAAGGTTAAAGTTAATGCATCTAAGGCACCTAGCACTGTGTTGATAGGAAGGCTGGCCCAGTGCTTGGAGAGGTAGCCTAGGATTTAGGCAAGACCTGGGTTCAATTCCCTTCTGTGTGGTCTTGGGTGAGTTAGTTATCCTCTGGTGCCTATCTGTAAAAGGGAGATAATCTCACTTTCCCTACATCACAGGGGTGTTGGGAGGAAAAATACATGGAAGAATGTGAGGTGCTCAGATACTGTGATGATGGAGACCACTGAAGTACCTCAGATATAGATACATTTATAATCCTATATTAAACTGACTTTTGAAGACATATTAGGTTTTTCCCCCTCATGGTGTCACTATAGGTGGAATGTAAAGAGGCACAGCTGGACCACTCTTGCTTCTGCCCCTGCTGCCCTCACAAAACCAATCAAGGACACCTCAGATCAGTGCAATCACCCGTGTATTTTATTTATAGTTCTTTCCCACCACCAGCTTATTATCTACATACAGGGTTTTACAGCCAGACTTCACCAGGAACAGAGGAGCAGCACCAATCCCTCTCAGCCTCTGACCTTTCTCTTCTCCCCTTCTGGCTTCCTTCATCCCAGTCTTTATAGCCCCTGACTAATTAGGCTGGCAGGTGTTTCTAGTTGCCAAGCAAGCAGGGCTATTCAGCCAGCCCCAATCCATTCTCCTTGATTGGGGCTGGCGTGGCAGGGGGCTGATTAAGCACTTCATGGCCCGCACCCTGTCACACAGAGAAATAATAAAATGATTGCTGGGAGCAGTTTTGAAAGAGGGCATCTTTGCTTAAGGGCTGCATTAACCTCACTCTCATTGACAACAACAGGAGATGGCAGCCATTTTGAAAGAAGGCAGTTCTTCATGGAATTGTTGTCTGCAGAAGAACATTATTCATCAGTCCCTGCTGAAGAAGGAACTTTCAGTTATGGAGAATAACAGGGAAAAAATTACCATTTATCCTAAAATAATCCTTCAAATATAGTCAGAGCATGAGATTTCAGTGAGGTTTAACTGAATAGGAAGTTTTAAAAGTGTGCATTACTCCATGACTGAGATAATTTGGGACAAAAGGGGTGTGTTACAAGCTGCCAAATTTCTTAAAGGGCCTGTTTTAAAATTAATTTAAACCCAAAGTAATTAATGGATTTATTTGTATATTCTCAGAAAATTCATTCTGTATTCAAAGAGCAAGTACTGGAATTTGTAGGATGATATGCTGTACGCTTCATATGTACCAAAGTGGTTGAATCCCACTTTAAATGCAAAACTCAGCTCAACCTTAAGCATGGTACCAGAAGCAGTTCTTCTAAAATAACACAGGCAAGGAAACTAGCAATATGGTGTTTATAATATAATATAATATAATATAATTTAATTAATAATATTTATGTATTGCCTGTATGTGTCCCTTTAAAAAAGCAAATTGCCTCTCAGGGAGCACTTTAGAAAATCTACTCTCGTACTTCAAGAGAAGCACATGCTTAAGAACCTTCCCAAATCACAGCCATGTCACCTATTATTCAGAATACCTGAGAGAAAAGGTAGGTGTTGGAATATGCCCAGAAAGTTAACAAATCTAGGCTCTGGCAGTCCAAGGAAGGAAGTGCTTTCCAAAGATGAAGAGTCCTCACACCCTCTTGGTTATATTGAGACTACTCCAACATGAGATTATCCACTGATCTCAATTGCAGCATTATGAGTATGGTCTAAAGCCTACTAAAATCTGAGTCTTTCTGTTGACTTCAATGGGCTTTAGATAAGGTCTTTATGGCCCTGGGAGAGAGGTGGTATCTCAAATATATAGGTCAGAAACCATGTGGGCTGCAGCACATGGATTCTCATTACACTAGATGTGGTATGATTCCTGTGGCCAGGATGAATGAGTACTCTATCCTAATATACAAGGAATTTCCTTGAACCAATTGAGCTCATCTCTTCTAAGAATGTCCTGAGCTAACCAGCACTTTGTGCTTTAAATAATAATATGTGAGTAATTGGCACTAATGAGTTTGTCAGCAAGATGTAGTTGGAACTAAAAAAGCTGAAATAATCGGTTTTAGTTGACTCTGCTTTCAACCGGGGATTCAACCATTTTGTTACAGATGACAAATACAGCATATCCACCCACAAATTCACAAGATCTAATTGTTAGGTTTTTTTAAGCTGCCTTCAAAATCTAGACCTATGTCTAGAAATACTCCATTGTCTCCACTTTCTTCCCAAGGTAAGATTTTATACATCTGTTGGATTAGGAAGAAGAACAATAATATGCTTTTTAAAATGTTTAATTACTTTGATGCAGTGATGAGAGTAAACTGAATTAGAAATTAATGCATTTATGAGAATGCTAATGCAATATTTTGGTAACGGATTGGGAATTTGCACTCCATGATGACTAATGGGATCATGTGACACTACTCAGAATAATAGTTTTAAATGATTTGAGTTTTCTAGAGTAAATAGATATAGAAATAGTTGCAATTCCATCTGCTTGGAATGCAACACTTACTGAAGAAATCACTAATATCCAGTAGGGGACAATGGCCTCATCCAGATAAAAATCAGCAGCCCTGGGGTATCACAAATGAACAAAGGAAATCTACATAGAACCAGCATGTTGTAGACATACATTTAGATGAATACATTAACTTGATTTATATCATCTTCCTCTACTCCAACACCCATTTTTATTGGTTCTTGCAGGTAGTCATATGCTTGAGTTTGCTTTTGCTAAGAGGGAAAAATAATGAAAGATGAACCTGCAAGTGTTTTGATTGTTTATGGCTCTCATAAATCTTTGCAAGGTGAAAATGTTTAACGGGAAAGCCTAGCTACAGAACAACACTATCTACAGCATGTGAAGTGCTTTTCCAAAGAACATAATAAATAGAACTGTCACATTCCAAAAAGTCTATGTTATCAAGAACCTAATATGGTGCTATAAATATTTTAGTATTATTAAGAATCTAATTGCTCTAAAATTCATCCCACATAGTCTTGCTAATTTACATTGGAACCATTAGAAATATTTGAGAATACATGGGAACTCTTTCTCCAGAATCTTTTAACCAGGATTTTTACATCCATAAGCATCAACAATGGGTTGGATCTTCAGCTGCTATAGAATGGCATAGCTCCATTGACTTCAGTTACACTATTCAGTTTTACGGCAGCTGATGCTGTGGCCCAATTATTTGTAGAGCTGTGTTCTTGACCTGCTGCTTGTAGATTTGTGTGTAACTCATCATATATTAATCTTTAATGAGTAACTTAGCAGAGGTTCTTATTTACATCTTCATAATGTTCTGTATATTAATATTTTCACCTTTGAATGCAGGATGAGGGGTGTTCTATAGCCGCAAATTATTATGACATAACAAGCCATATTTTTCATCAAATTTGCATAAATGTAAAATTTAATAAATCAAATTGTTGAAATGGAGAGATTCTCCTACCCCTTAACAAGGCACTAAATTTAAACTGACTGAAAAGCAGATATAAATAAAGAACCCTAAAGATGGTGGTTGTTTATTATGATGGTGATTATATTGTGGTAGTACCAAGAAGCTGCAGTCAGAATCGGGGAATGTTGTACTACAAACACGGCGGTGTTTATTGTGTATGCTCTTGTGTATTGTTGCATTTTGAAGGTCAATCACTTAAAGAGTGAAAAAAATATGAACCAGACACTTATAAACAAGAATGCTTATCACTTTGTTACAAACATTAATTTATCCTCACATCACCATGTGAGGAGGATCACCAGCACCAGATTCACATGACTGTGATGTAGCCATGTTGGTGCGAAGAATGAACTTCCTCTTTAACAGTCCCTTGCAAGTCGTCTTCCTTTGGCAAGAGTCAGTATGGGAAGATTTAGGATTCTTAAATCCCTCAAAATTACATCTTTCACACTCATTCATGGTTGGCCTCATGCTGTACTTCCTTCAACTTCAGCTCTATAAACCTCCTGTAAAAGCGTATCTTCTTCTGCACATTGGCTATAACCCCATCATTGCTGTTGTCTTGTTCTCAAGTGATGCAAGACTGCAACTTGCTGGGATCATCCCGTGAAGTAGTATCATATCCATTTTACCCTCAGGGAAGCTGAAGCCCACAGAAACTGGATGACTTGGTTTCTAGCCTCATGCTCAACCAATGTGTATCAGATTGCTTTAAGGTTCATCCTAGTGTTCAGATTTGTCTATGAGAGACTGTGATCATCACCAGAAAATGTCATTGTGATCAGAATGGCTAGACAGCATAAAGATAGGTTGTTGGTTGTCCTGAGAACCCGGTCAGTCAACCTTCATGGTCCAATGATAAAGCCACACTTTACAAATGAGTAGGATCTGTTGACTGGGAAACCAGATATCCCTGAGCTTACATCTGAGGATACTATATGCTCCTGTTGGTCCCCAAGACTGAGTGCTATTTACATGTGAATGGGATGACGGCAGTTTTTGGATGATGTATGCTATTCACTGAAGAGCCAGAATTGTAAGTGGCATGCAGCCACTACTTTATACTCAAGTTCTGCACGATAAACAGATAAGCACATAAGGTCACACTGGTAAGGCCACGTCAGGCTATGCTTGCTGTGGCTGAGGATTAGTATGTTTGCTAATAAAGAAAAAGATGAAACAAGAGGAGAAACACATTTTCAAATTGGAGAATTTCTGGCTAAAAAACAATTATTCTACATGGTTTTAGAGAAGTAACTCCCTAAAGGATGTATTTTTTTCAAAATAGGCTTTGCATGACTTTGGACCACTGAGGGACTGCAGGCTTCCATGGCTCTGTGCTTGTAGAGAATATATGTTATCTTATTTTCTTCTTCGATTTATAATGCACAGACTATAGCACTCCACTTGTGCTACACAATACAACACTTGAAAGTACACGCAGTCACATCTGACAAAGATACAAACAGGCTGACGGTGGTACTGTTGGTGGGGACTTCCTTTCATCCTTTTCGACCTCACACATCTTGAATCACAGTCAAACTGTGACCAGCTTCCCCAAAGACCATAATCTGATTAACTGGCCATTAATGATTAAGGGCCATGTATTCTATTTGAGTTAGACTGTTGAGCTCTTTTAGACCATATATGGTGTGAAGGACAGGAGAATGCGTGTTTTATTTTCTGAATATTATGTGTTCCATGTGTAGGTTTGATTAGGCTTGCCAACTCTGACTGAAGCTATCCGAGGAGATTTTTTTCCCCCCAACATGACATAATGTCATTTTCTTAAAATATCCTACTAAAATTTCCCGGATTGATCTCCTGGTGACTACTGAAAGCAATGCCAATTCCAGGAGACTCCAGGCCAATCCTGGAGGGTTGGCAACCCTAGGTTTGCTTGTTATTGTGATTAAAAGGGGTTGATTCAAGCAGAGGTTATGTACATGCACAGTTTTACCTCGGACTGTGTGGGGTTGTATAGTCTGGCTTGTAACTACAGGAAGGGGGATCCAGGCAGGGGAAACTGGAACAAAGAACTTTGGTGGCTAAAAGACAGTTCCTGGAGGAAAGGACAAAGAGTGAGAGTCAGAGACTGCTGGGGAGCAGGCTGACCCCCAGCATGCAGAGGTTTGGGTGTCTGGGATAAACTGGGCCTACCTAAGCGTACAGGTAAGATGGGTGTGTGGACAGACCTTTGAATGTGTTAAAAAGCCTTTCTCTTGTTATGCTATGTTCCTGCTGTTGTTGTTAAGCAATACTTTGTTTTGAAAAGGCAGTTTTGGGTCACTGTATTCACCACTGGTCCCAGCTCCCAAAGGGAAAACTTGCAGGCACCAAACCCAGTCAGGCCTTCAGAGCAATCACAGTTGGTGCACAGGACATTGTAGCCCAGGGGGTCAGCTGAAGAGTGGGGAAACCATGGGATTCTACCCAGGGAAAGCTGAAGACACAGAGCCTGTCACCTGTGTAGGTGACCCCACTCTGGTCTCTCCGAGTGCAAAGGTGCAACTAGCCCTGAGTCATGACATATGGGTGTATGTTTTAAGAACATTTAGGGCCTGATCTAGTCAGGGACTCTGTCCATTGACTTAAAGAGACTTTGGATCACACCCTTATATAGCTATGTGCCTAATCGATACCTATGTATGCAAGTAAAGGACCACATTACAATGGAGTCAAGATTAGGTTGGACCACATTAAAACCACCAGATGACTAACTCAAAGGCAGCCTAACTCATTCAGGGTTCTAAATCTTGGAGACTGACGTTGAATTCCAACTGATGATTTCTCCCCCTTTTTATTGCTCCCTCATTCTCAGAAATCTGTGTTTATTCGTCAGGTTACACTTAGCTGAAAAAGCTCTATATCACATGGCTTCCCTTTGCTACTATCATTTTTCTCGGAGATTGTACACTCCCCAGTGTTCATGTAGAGAAGGCTGGTCATAATTTAGCTCCTTCTTTGAGAGAGGGCAAACTGAAGTTCATGGAGATTTTAAGTTCACCGCTAAACCTTAAACATAACTGGGAGAACTCCTGAACTCTGTCTCTTGCCATATCTCTCTAGCCTACTGTAGAGTCTTTTGATCATTATACAACAAACATAACATTGAGGAACCTCACTGGCTTTGCAGGGTCCAAATAACCATGTTTGCTAAATATATAAAACATGCAAGAGCAGGCTACCTATACACTGCCCTGACTGGTTTCTGGTGGCTTCTAAAAGCACAGGACACAATAAGTGCCACTAGAGGGCTCACAGATTATTTAAAGAAGTGGTTTTCTTTAGGCTGCATACGCCTTTCCAAATAATGTAGTCTATCACATACCCCCATCTGAGATAGGGTCATAATATATCTATGATTAGATTGCCAAGTCTTACTAAATAAAATGTGTTGTCTGCCATTACAGGATTTTTCTCATGTACCCCCTAATGAGAACTCACCTACCCGTAGGGGTACACATACCCCAGTTTGAAAACCACTGATTTAATGGGACACTACCCTATAGGAATACGCTATACCTTCTTTCTGTTAAGTATCTGTAGGGCCCACAAGATGGACTATGCCACAGAGAGTATCATATTGTATTTTGACCCAAAGGATGGCTTTTTTTATAATCTAATCTTCTAGATATGGTGCGAGTGTAGATAAATGTTCCTCTCCATGGAAATCTTTAGTAAAAGGTGAAAGATTTATACGATCTGAAGAGACTACAAAGTGGCTGAATCTTTGCAATAGGAGGTTAATCTCCCTGGAGGAAAGCTGGGCAGGTGGGAACCTGTTAGAAAACTCTCTCCTCAGGAGAAGAAGGGAGAAGTAGTTTAAACATTGGCCATCTTCTGTGGAAGAGCATGCTATCTTGTTCCATTCCTATATATCAATCTAGCACACAGCACAAGAGTAAGAGGATTCTGCATTTGGTATCGAGGACAATCTTCTAGTATTTTAACTGTTTTATTGTTGGTCATGAGGAAGAATGAAACGGAGAAAGAGAGATTAACACTCATGATGTGAAGTACATGCCTAACATAAATACTCACTAAAGCTAAAATGAAATATGATGGCATTGGAAGCAGAGAACAATTGCCTTTATGAAGTGTCACCTAAATAAAAGACTGCATTTCACACAGGGTACTAATCTGCTCAGTGATTGTATTTAGTCTGCTAAATCATAGTTTAAATACAAAACAAAACAAAACTAGAGAGGCTAAAGAATTTTCAAACTGAAAGAGCAGTGCTGCAGATGTGACTTGTAATTATCTTATGTATTCTGCTGGAATTTCACTGCATTGAAATGTATTTCTAAAGATCTGAAAGGGTTGCAATCACATCTGGATGTTATTTTGTTGGCATAATGGATTAGTAAATAGTATTACTGAAGATGAGAAATGATGCTCTGCATATCTTTTATCTGTACATCCCATACTTGGGGTAGTGTGAAAAACAATGTTACCTGATTAGTGATCATCCAGGTTCTTATATCAGATTTAGAGTAAAGTTCTGAAGCCAACAGTGAGGGTAGGACTTTCAGGATGTATGAATATTATCCAATCTTTGTTCTATAATGTTTTGTAAATTAAAGATAAGTTGAGCTGATGGAAACCCATCTAGTTAGTGAGCAAGAATAATTCTTGTTTTGAAAGATGTTTTGTAGCCTGTGTAGTCACATAATTAAAAACAATGGAGACTTTGTAAACAAGAGCAAAGCTGAGAAGAAAGAAATATGGAAATATTAGGTTAGCGGAAACTTTTCCTGTAGAAGTGTCAATGTATCCAGGCCAAACATCATTGACTCAAAAGATGGGAAATATAATGCACGAACTGCAGTGAGTCAGTTGCCTAAACACCTAGGGCCAAATCCTCAGATGGTGTAAATCAGCACAGTTCCACTGGAGCTACGCCTACTGAGAATCTGGCCCCCTATACTTTAGCAGGTCATAGAGATTTAATCTTACTTGCAGAAATACCAAAAATATGGCACCACAATATTGTACTGTATTACCTCCAGTTCTTGGTGCACCTAATTAATTAAAAATAACAGAAGTGCTGGCCATTTATGACACCTTTGCTGTTCCATTCATGGGTGAGCTTTGTTTTCAGAAATGAGATCAGAGATGGAGGAAGTAGGTAGTTTCACCATTGTGACCAAAAAAACTCCCAATGTTTGGGATATTGTCATTGTAATGTTTATCCGCACCTCTCCCTCACAACATGACAATACCCATAGCTACCAGTGCAAAGATATACTGTTGTGTCCAAAACTGAAAGGCAAGCACCCTTCATAATACTCCGTAACATTCATTTCTTTAACTTCCTATTGTCAGAAATCCGTTTGAAAAGAGGGTTTCCTCCAGGATTGTCCTGGAGTGCCCAGGAATTAAAGATGAATCTTTAATTAAAGATTATGTCGTGCTGAATCCTCCAGGAATACATCCAACCAAAATTGGCAACACTAGTTGGAAGAGTTTGTTCCATTCTTTGCCTGCTGTAATTTATAACTAATGAGGGTGGTACAGGCTATATAGAAACTTAGAGAAATTAGAGAAAAGCAAAAATACAGCAATCTGTTAAAAAGCAACCTGTCAAGCGCAGCCTTGGCTAAAGCAGGAGAAACTCCATTGCTTCAGTTAATTCCATCCCATATTTTTTATTTCTTTACTGTTATTTTACCACACAGTTGGAAGGTTGACATTCTTCTCTCTGATCTACCAGGTAGCTCTTGGCTCTCACATACTTCTTTTCTATGCTGTCTAAACTTCCATTGCGAGAGCAGAATAGCAGAGTTCAGGTTCACCATATGGATCTGAGAGGAGAATTTTGCTCTCATTTTTTCACCAGCACGCCTTGAAGATCAATACTGACATAGAAGCAAAGGGCACAGCAATTCTTGCAGATATTGTAAATCGTAGGGATATTCAGTGTAATGAATATATGACCTTTTCACAAACACGTCTTGGCTCTGGAGAGGTGTCATGTCTGCAGCATGCACAGGGAGTCTTGGTCTAGACATGTGTTACAAGCAACAGATCTACAAAAATCGTCCTAATTGACCATGTTGAAAAATGAGATTTTTGGAAGGAAGGGGAGAAAAGGTTGATCAGGATGATGGAAAAAGATAGGGCAGGAACAGAATACTGATTTAGCAAAAATGTCTGTACATTATGAAATGTACACACTTTTAAAAAATGTATATAACTCAAATCCTGAGGTAGCTAAGGTAATCTAATAATCATGACACCTAGCTCGTATATAGCTCTTTTCATCAATACATCTCAAAGTTCTTTACATATAGGCCAAGATTCTATATAAATATTTTTAAATATGAGTCCTTAAAGAGACTGGTTATGTATTCTGATTCTAATGCAGAAGCAGACACCATCAGTGGAAACTCTGTGCATACGTCATTAGCGAGCCCATCGGGTAAATTTTATGCAAACAAAATAACTGTTTGCATGCCTCAGTAGCTGGTGTTCTTGCTATCGCCTTCCAACATTTATTCAGAACCCACTTTCAGTGCAGCTGAGAATATACCAGATACTGAGGCATGCAAACAAGTCCTTTGTTTATATAAAATCGAACTTGTTGGCCAATTGGTTTCATGTGACTAGGGTATTCATTGACGGTGTTGACATGTGTATTAGTATTAAAATCAAAATATATAGCAAGTCTGACTGACAATTGATTCTGAATTATGAGAATGCCAGTGACTACTCTTACAGGTAAACACAGGGATATTTCATTCAGAAGGCAGAGGTTTTGCTGAAGCTATCCAGGCTGATATAGCTGCTGTGTCACTGATAGTGAGGAATAATCTGTTCTATCAGTTCCAGGACTACAACACATCACTGAAAAGGAATCCTCTCATCTTGTCCCTAGTAATGTCTAATAGCCCTGACTTTCTTGAAAGGCAAATGGCTAAACAAAAATTCAGGTATGGCTTCAATTTATTGACAGTGTTATGTCTGGAAAAAAACCCAGTCTGCTCTTCATAGTGCTAAGGTCCACAGCTCGGTTACAGTGAGTGCTTCAACCTGCTTGCAGTTTGGGGGCAGAGCCAGACCAGCTCAGTCACTGTTAGCTGGGCAATGCCTCAACCTGTGAAGTTCCCTGCAGTTTTTTTTCTGTCTCCCGAACAGCCACGGCCTCCCTGGTAGCTTTTCCGAGGCAAATTCCAGACTTTATTTCAAATTTGTGACTAACATTTTGGTGTAATAATGTGTCCTGTTTGAAACGGGACTACATTAATGTGGACTTGGTACCTCTGAGTTTGTGCCAGCAGGGTCTACACTGGGCAGTCAGAGTTCAACACATTAGAGTATGGGTCTGTGAATTGTGGAGTAGTCTGGACTGCAGCACCGTAGAGACAAGCCCCTGGTCGTAGCTTTCCTACTGATTTACTCTCTGGCCTTTAGCAAGCTGCCTAGCTTTTCTGTGCCTCAGTTTCTCCATCAGTAGAATGGGGATAATAAAGTACTTTGAGGGCTAGATGCAGAAAGCTCTATATAAGTAATAAGTATTAAGTGTCTTTATTATTATTCTCAGAGGCTAATGGCTAAGTTCAGGGCCCACTGAGACCAATGGGATTTTGCTATTGATTTCAAAAGGTTCAGTGTTTGGCTCCTAATGTTTGTCATTAGTGAACATTGATCTTCCTAAGTTCTAACTAGCTAGTGAAAAGCATGTTTTGTCATGTGTGTCAAGCCTAGACCGTTTTCATCCATTTATCATCTTGCAAAAACCTAAAGTCTCCTGCAGTCTCACTCAGTAGCATGTTATTTACTACACTTCCACCCAGTTGTCTCATTTGTGGGCAGATGGGATTTTCCTGATTTGTGTTGTTTTTATTATTTGACAAATGTTTTGGGGTGTAAATTTGCAACCTGCGTCTACTAACCATGGGGCTGGAAAACTCTAGCAATGCTGAAGGGGAGGCCAGGATTATATAGAGCATTGATCTCACTGATCCCACTGATAAAATCCTACAGCCCTGGAAGCAGGTTATCAACTTTAACTCAGCAGGAACATTTCAATTATTTGGTGGCGATAAAGGGTCATGATGGCTGAGGTTTCACTAGTATTTCACTATAGAGAGCAAGAAAGGTCTGAAAGCATTTGTTTTATAACAGCCACTGTGACAGAGGCAGCAGTGTTAGTGTTTCACAGCAGCAGACTAGAACCTGCCATTCTTGGTTTCAGGTGCCAAATCTATTACTGACTCACTGTGTGACCATAGGCAAGTTATTTAACCACTCTATACCTCAGTTCACCAATGTGAGAAATGAGTAAAATAATTCTTACTATCTTATGGATAATGCAGATAACTTGTTTTAATGTTTATATGTCTCAGAACTTCTTGGTCGTGGAAGCGCTACAATACAGTGAGTTCTGGTTGTTTTGCTGACCAGAGGTGTTGGTGGTTTGGATAAGCATGTGAACGTCTCAGTGTTTGGCTAAACTTAGAAGTAGGAAAACAAACTTGCAGTAGTAGTGGCAGGGACTAAATGCTCCAATTGGACTTTTCCAACTTTCGGGCCTTATTCTGATCTTTGAAGCCTCCAGAGGCTTGGTGTATATGTAGAAAAACCAACCATTTTTTGAACTTTGCCCATCACTAGTTTGAATACTCAGTGGCATTTCTGAGAAATGATCTTGTCAACCTTCCTTTGGGTTTATGCAACACTTACTAAACTGTAAAATGAGTTAGAAGGTAAAACTGAATCAGTGAGTGGGTCAGGTACTAGTTTTGTATATTGTTGTTCATGTGCTCTCCAAACCATTTTGCAGGAATGCGTGAGTCTGCACAAAGGCTGATGCAATCTTCTGTCAGGCCAGGATTCTAGATGAGAGTTGTTTCTTCCTGCTTTTGAGATGAGCATGCTTCTTAAACCTTGGAGTAGGCCTTTCCATTGCAAGATAATGTAAATGAATTGAATTGGGTATACATCAAGGCATAAAGCACATAAAAGTAACTCGGACTCTATGTAGTTCAACTCACATTACCTCAGATATTAACTAACCGGAATGAAGAAGTGGTTTTACATCACATGTATTGGTAGGCGTGCTTTGAAACCCATTGACTTTGGATGTTGAATGTTTCATTTTAGAAAATAGTTTCAACGGTATATTATGATACTATTTGTACAAAATGTGCTTGTGCTTAATGTTTCCCCATTTTCGAACTGCTAGTTTTATATTCAATAAAGGGGAAACTGCCATCAAATATATTTCCAGTTGATATAATCTGGGTCTTAAAACTATAATGACTCAAAACCTAACACCTAAGTGACATGGTTCAAAATGAATGAATTAACAAATACAGCTAGAACAGTTAAACAACTTTGTGGCAATGTGAATTAATAGGCAGAAATGTGAGCAGCACATTTTGACACATTTGCTGACTTTTTTAAATGCACAGTTAAATGCGACAGGGCCATTTTTGTGTGTGGCAGTCAGTGGGTCAAATTCTGAAGGTGAGCTAGTGTAAATTAGCCCTTGATATACTCAGAATCCCTTATTTATAAATTTACAAAATGGAGACTTCTTTATCTTACACCTTCATAAATGTTCTTCTTTCTCCTCGCGCTGTGTAATACACCAATGTAGATATCGTTACACACCACCAGTATGGATGTCAGTAAATCTGAGGAATTTAACTGAACCTTGGCTTTCTACTACCTTACTATGCTTCTCTCTGCCACTTCTAATCTAATCTATATCTAGGTTGCTTTCCGTGATTAAATGTACTTTTGATCAGAAGTAGCATCATGTATAAATACAGCTAGGACTGAGCTAGCCATTAAATCCATACCCAGAATGAGTATAAGTGAATAAGGACTTCTACATAGTTTTGACATCTCAAACAAATATACTGGGTCACTGAATGATTGAGATGCTAAAGGAGCACTCAAGGACAATAAGGCCATTGTGGAGAAACTAAATGAATTCTTTGCATCAATCTTCATGGCTGAGGATGTGAGGGAGATTCCCAAACCTGAGCCATTCTTTTTAGGTGACAAATCTGAGGAACTGTCCCAGATTGAAGTATCATTAGAGGAGGTTTTGGAACAAATTGATAAATTAAACAGTAATAAGTCACCAGGACCAGATGATATTCACCCAAGAGTTCTGAAGGAACTCAAATGTGAAATTGCAGAACTAATAACTGTAGTCTGCCACCTATCATTTGAATCAGTTTCTGTACCGAATGACAGGAGGATAGCTAATGTGATGCCAATTTTTAAAAAGGGCTCCAGAGGTGATCCAGGCAATTACAGGCTGGTAAGCCTGACTTCAGAACTGGGCAAACTGGTTGAAACTATAGTCAAGAACAAAATTGTCCGACACATAGATGAACATAATTTGTTGGGGAAGAGTCAACATGGTTTTTGTAAAGGGAAATCATGCCTCACCAATCTACTAGAATTCTTTGAGGGGGTCAACAAGCATGTGGACAAGGGGGATCCAGTGGATATAGTGTACTTAGATTTTCAGAAAGCCTTTGACAAGGTCCCTCACCAAAGGCTCTTAAGCAAAGTAAGCTGTCATGGGATAGAAGGGAAGGTCCTCTCATGGACTGGTAACTGGTTAAAAGATAGGAAACAAAGGGTAGGAATAAATGGTCAGTTTGCAGAATGGAGAGAGGTAAATAGTGGTGTCCTCCAGGGGTCTGTACTGGGACCAGTCCTAGTCAACATATTCATAAATGATCTGGAAAAAGGAGTAAACAGTGAGGTGGCAAAATTTGCCGATGATACAAAACTATTCAAGATCGTTAAGTCCCAGGCAGACGGCGAAGAGCTACAAAAGGATATCTCAAAACTAGGAGACTGGGCAACAAAATGGCAGATGAAATTCAATGTTGATAAATGCAAAGTAATCACATTGGAAAACATAATCCCAACTATACACTTAAAATGATGGGATCTAAATTAGCTGCTACCACTCAAGAAAGAGATCTTGGAGTCATTGTGGATAGTTCTGAAAACATCCACTCAATGTGCAGTAGCAGTCAAAAAAGCGAACAGAATGTTGGGCATCATTAAGAAAGGGATAGATAATAAGACAGAAAATATCGTATTGCCTCTATATAAATCCATGGTACACCCACATCTTGAATACTGCGTGCAGATGTGGTCACCCCATCTCAGAAAAGATATATTGGAACTGGAAAAGGTTCAGAAAAGGGCAACAAAAATTATTAGGGGTATTGAATGGCTTCCATATGATGAGAGATTAATAAAACTGGGACTTTTCAGCTTGGAAAAGAGACGACTAAGAGGGGATATGATTGAGGTCTATAAAATCATGACTGGTGTGGAGAAAGTAAATAAGGAAGTGTTATTTACTCCTTCTCATAACACAAGAACTAGGGGTCACCAAATGAAATTAATAGGCAGGAGGTTTAAAACAAACAAAAGGAAGTATTTCTTCATACGACGCACAGTCAACCTGTGGAACCCTTTGCCAGAGGATGTTGTGAAGGCCAAGACTATAACAGGGTTCAAAAAATAACTAGATAAATTCATGGAGGATAGGTCCATCAATGGCTATTAGCCAGGATGGGCAGGGATGGTGTCCCTAGCCTTTGTTTGCCAGAAACTGGGAATGAACGACAGGGAATGGATCACTTGATATTACCTGTTCTGTTCATTCCCTCTGGGGTACCTGGCATTGGCTGCTGTCAGAAGACTGGATACTAGGCTAGATGGAGCTTTGGTCTTACCCAGTATGGCCGTTCTTATGTTCTTCTGTTACCTAATTTGTCCATTTATTTTCTGGCCTTCTGTATAGAATAGGTAAACGTTTTAAACAGTTTTAAAAAGATATATGCCCCATGTATCTTCACAATTTCGAAACAGGAGGGGAAATCCTGGCTCCATTTAAGTCAATGAGAGTTTTGCCATTGACTTCAGTAAGGCCGGGATTTCACCCTCAACTTTTTCCCACCAAATATAACTTTCCCTGTTTTCTTCTCCCATTTGGGTTTTAAGTGTATTAATGCAGATTAGTAACATGTTTTTAGGGAGAAATTGCCAAAGGCACAAATGGAAGTAAGGCACCCAAATTCCATTGACTTGTAATGTAAGTTGGGCAAGTAACTTGCCTTTTGGCCTTTAAGAATATATAGTTCTTTTAAGTTGTATGGACACGTAGGTCACTTCTGCATCAAATCAGGAGGATTTTTATATGCAATTGCAACCATAAATAAGGCATTAATTAATCAGATCTGGCTAGAACACGTAAGCAAAGGAAAAGACAAGCTTGAGAAATGAAGTTTTATCAACTGTTTTTTTTACACAAAGGACTTCCTCCTTAGAGCTGTGCCTGCTCACATTAGCTGAGCATCTAGCCCATAACCCACAGTAATCAAATATTAATGAATGTTTCTCATCTCCAATGAACTACCCTCTAATGAAAGGTCAATCTTCTATAAACTGAATTCACGTTTAAAAAATAGTTAATGTACAGTAGGTCATCTTGAACAGACAAACTTGAAGAAAAAAATGAACATTTCCTTCTGTGCAGGAAATATTAGAGCAATTATCCTTTTATGTCATATTGAACCTCTAGAAAGGAGCTGAGGCAAGAAAAAATAATGGCCAGAGATTATGGCTAGAGTTATATTGTGTCATTTAGTAGATGGTGAAAACCAAAATGTTCATAATCAAATAACTAAAAAAACCGGTAATGTTTTAATGAACTGTAAAGCATTTTGTGAGACTCTGTAAGACGGATTCTGTTTGCAAAGGCAATGAGAATACCATTTACTCTTAATTCAGATATTCTACAGACTGCTAGATTTTGATAAATTTTAGCAAATGATTATTAAATTTCCATTTATCACTTAGGATCTGGTCCCTGCATGGACTTATGTAGGCACTAAGAGCATTTTTCAAAAATGTGTAAATAGCATTATCTTCATTTTGGGAACCTGAGACACAGAGATTTTAATTGACTTGTCCAAGATCATGCAGGCAAAGCCATAATAATGGGAGACTTTCCTGAAGGAGTGCAGGATTAGGCCTTGAGGGCCAACTTTTCCAAAAACCTGTATTACCAGAGAGCTGCAGAAAATGAATATACACCTATTGTAGCTCTAATTTCAGGATCTTTTGTTATATCCACTTCAACCTCTTAAATCGCACACAGTGCAAGGTAGTTCTCAGACACTAAAGTCAATGCTTCTGCACAGAGAGACCATCTTGTTGGACAGAGGACTGGGATGCCTGGTGATGTACTTAACACTTCATAATTTATGTTCTGAAACATAGTATCTCACGTAGGTGATTTTTTAATTAATTTTGTGATGTTGGAAAGAGGTTCAAGAATATGTCTTAGGATGGTATTGTTTGTAACAGTATCCTGGCATGCCAAATTCAATGCATACCCTTAGCAATGAGTATATGTAGCTTGTGGTTCCTCCTGTTACAATCTGGTTGCTATACCTGATACTAAACCTGCCATATTAGTGTCACCATCATAGCATTGTCTGCAAAAGTTGTTGATCCTCAGAATAAGGCACAACAATTTTTCTTTACTTACTGATTTGATTACTTTTCCCATATTGATTACCTTTGCTATATAGTACAATCCAAGGAACTCTTCATGAACATTCATGTCCTCATCCAAATATCGCAGGCATAAAACCACTTGATCTTTGTTGGAGAAGTCTGTTGTTTCATTTGCCATAATTGTATGCCACTTTTCCAAAATCTTTTCAGAAATATCCCTAATTATTTTAAGACTTATGATTTCCATCATCTCATTTTAAATAACTGAACTTGTGAGTTTGCCTTGACTATTTTTCAGCCACTTTGGAATATCAAGATCATATTCTGCCTGCTAAGGGCATGTTCTCAGCTTGTTCAGAACAATGGCCTCAAAGTGCAAGATAACATACGCTACTTTGTATTTTCTTTCTTCTGAGAGTACTGAAAACTTAGCATGTCACCAACATTCTTACTGATCTTCCGAAGAATATTAACGGTTTAGTGGTGACACAGAGAAGCTTGGTTCCTCTCAAATTTGTCTCAAGCTTTTTCCCAATTCCCTGCCCCACATCAGTGTCCCTTTGTAAGATGAGGCTAGTGTGGTTGAGGAGGGGGTCCTCAGTCATTTCAGGCTCAGTACTCACAGTCCTGGAGAGCACCTAGTCCAGTTCATTGCAGCATGAACATGTGCAAGGTTCTCTCCTGGAGTGACTATTTGAGTCCTTCACCCTCTCGTACAAGAGCTGCGGGAGCCTCAGGTGCTTCATGCACTCTGGTGAATGCCTGCCTCCTCCAGCCTCCTTGAAATCTCCCAGTAGAGGTGTATGTTCCTCCCTCTCAGGGCGAAGTCGTGGAGGATGGCATACTCTGACCACACATTGATCAGCACCTGGCTGTGCTCCAGAGATGAAGCGATAGCTCTTGGAACATGATCCATGGTCACCAGTACTGATCAGAACCGGAAAACTGTTCTGAAGTGCTCAGCGCAGGCTGCTATCACCACGGGCAATGGGGGTGGGGGGAACAGTCAGGCCGCAAAGTGTTCAGTGCATTGTGGGAATGGCCCTGGAGGACTATCAATACTCATGATCTGGTATACACCCCTTGCTCCTGTCTGCACCACACTGTAGAATGGGTATGGGGCCATATCACAGTGGAGGCATGCATTCCTCATGCATACTAGCATTCTTGCTGGGCAATCCCCTTCAGGAATGTGCTTCAGATGTGGACAATAGGGGGTGTTATGGCACAACAATGCACATGTAACAATGTACAGTCACAAATGTAGATGTAAACTAAGATGGTTGCTGGAGGCTCTTTGACCCACCCAGGCATGATGGGACTGGGGTCAGAGGCTGCAAAATGGCAGCCAAAGAATCAGGGGCTTCATGATGTCTGGCATTCCCGCTCCTTTTGTGAAAAGAGCACATGGACTCATGGAGGCGGGGCGGGGGGGGGGAGGGAGAAGAAAAGAGCCTATCAGGATGCTCTGGGTGTCAGTCCCAGTGGAGTAGCAACTGGCTGGACATATCCCAGGTATTCCTAGAGAGAGGGTATCAGAAGTCCGCATGCAGAGAGAGAAAGTCTGGCTGTTTAAAGTGGGAGAAGCACAGAGAGGTGAACCTCAACCAGGTTCACTAAATTCCCCTTTACAAGACCCTGTGGAGCCATTTCCTAGCCAGGGAAGAAACAGGGCCGGCACCAGGCACCCAAGCTGGTGCTTGGGGCGGCACCTGGAGGGGGGTGGCGCGGCGCTCCGGCCGCCAGGGAGAGCGGGGCCACAGCCGGGCTTGCCGCCCTCCCCCCGGCGCTCTGGCCGCCCTCCCCCTGGCCGGGGGGAGCGGTGAGCTCCTGCTGGGGCCCGCCGCCCTGCGCGCTGGCGGGGGGGCGGAGAGCCAAGCCCCCGCCGGGGCTCGCCGCCCTCCTCCCAGGGCTCCGGCCGCCCTCCCCCCCGGCGCCCTCCCCCCGGTCTGCAGGAGAGACCTTCAGCTTAGCCCCAGCTACCAGGCCAGATAGACAGTCACTGTCTCAGCAAGCATTTTGCATCTCAGCACCAAAAATTAAAAAACCCAAAAAAACAAAAAACCCAATGACTTCTTAAGGCTTGGCTTAAGGCATGGCCCCCGCAGTGCGACGTACAGGGGTGTGAACTGCGGTATGCACTCAAGTGTTGTGCCGTAACTGCCCTGCATGGTCCCTGCAAGCGTGAACTAAGAGGTCCCTAGTTCACACTGATGCAGTCCTGTTTCAAACAGGGCTAAGCTAACACGAACTAGCTACCTTTTAGTTCACGCTAGCAGGGTCAACATGGGGCAGTCAGAGTCCAACAGTTTAGTGCGCTCTGCACGTCACAACCCTGTAGTCTGCACTGTGGGGCAACATAGACAAGCCCTTAGATGATGTAAAGCTTAGTTCCTGCAAGCTTAGAGTGCCTCAGTGAGTCACTTTATTAAATCTCACAATTAACATTGGGTATAAGGATAATGGAGCCATATGAAAGACTGCCATAATATATCTATTTAACAAAACCTGGGTGAAATCCTGGCCTCGCTGAAGTCAATGGCCAAATTTCCATTGGCTTCAATGGAATAAGGACTTCATCCATCCCTTACAATTGACTTTATGCTTCTGTTTCTAGTTATTGCATTATCTGCGAGGGCCTCCTAAGTGTTTTCAAGGGAACTGAACTGTTTCTTCTGTTCCTCTAGTTTTAACAGTTTTGTAATATTTTTTTATTAATCTGACAGTCTACAAAAGGAATTCTATCAACATTTGCTTTAATTTTTCTGTCTTGCATAATGTTTCCATATTTTTTAATGAGCAAAGATCAAGTTATTTAAAAATCCGTAGCCTGATAATAGTGCAAACGACCACAACACTGTTAAGTATTTCCTCAGTGATAAATGAATTTTTTCATCAGCAGATGGTACAGCTGACATCTGAAAAAGCAGTAGGTGTAGTTGGATTATATTTCAGGTTACCGAAAGCAACCACAACTAGTATGTGTCACCTGTTTTGACTACATAATGCATCCTTCTCTAAGAACAAGATGCTTTCCCTGTCCATGCAAAATGACCATATAATTCCTATTTATAACAAAAAAAATACATAAGACCCCAATGAAAAAGGCCCCCTACTGACCTATGCAGTATAAAGAGGTGAGAGAAATATACATAGCAAAATGCAAAAATACCAGCATTAAAGGGTTTTTGCATTGTGTTGCTAACTTGAAATTAGACCCATTTTCATGGAAAATTTTGTTAATCTGAAAATAATGCATAATATTTTGACAAAAACACCCATTAATTTTTCAGTTGAAATGGGCCAGTCAAGAATGGGTTCGTTTTTATGCGATGATGGGGTTTGCATTTTACCCAAACTGTGATAAAGCAACATTTGGGGGTGGCGGGCTACACAGAGTGAAAAGACGAAGAAAGAAAACACCAAAAACCAATGAGCAAAGACCTTGAAACAAAAAATGGTGAAATATACACAGCCCTAACTGGATTCTTTCTAGCTTCGCTCTCCAAAATTGCTGAAAACACCTTTTTATAACTCTATTCTGATTCAGACTATGCTGAGCAGTACCCAGTCTGGATCTCACCCAAGGTATTCGACCTCCATGGCATTATTTGAATGTGCTGATCAAATAGACAATATTACAGATAAGGGACATCTGTGGAGAATAACATTCTTGAATGTAGAACAAACATTTGATGCTATCAGATGCTTGCCCATTATTTGCATTCAGAAAGGCTGAAAACGTAAATCAATGTTTTCCTGAAAGCACACTCCAAATAATGCTTTGTTTTTTGAAGGCATCAGGATAGGCACTATTAGAAAAATATGTAGCATGCCTACTGGAACACCCCAAAGTTCAATTTCACCTCTTTATTTGTATTAAATTAAAGACATGCTGAATGTGTGCTCTCAATCAGGGACATTTCTGCATGCTGATGATAATGCTTTCTGGCTCATGGGGGTCAGCTACGGTGGAACAAAATGCTTTCTGATAAATTGGTCAGAATTACTTAGCATAGCCCCTTTATCAAAAGCCAGCTCTCTTTAAAACTAGGGAATGCAAAATCTGTTTGGTTTGATTCAGGCTAGAAACTCCAGAGAAAAAGGTCACACGTGTTAATGGCATCCTGTCCTTTGAATGGAAAATAATATCTGAGGTGGAAATGTCTTTTGCCCACCTACAAAATAAATCTCCAGTTTTAACTCTTGAAATTGCAGTCCAGCACTGAAATATTCATGCTTTGAGCGCATTCTGCTTTGGTAATACCGTCTTTTGTAGTCTCCCTGATGTGGCTCTTTAACTCCTTAAAAGCACTGTGGCACTGTAGCATTCTTGACAATATTCAGGTGGGTTGGGGGATTGTAAGACATGTCAACTAACATTAGCAAGAAAATCTGCTCCTACTTTCTGCATATGGATAGTCCAAACTGAGTAAATCCCATCCATATCTTATAATATGTGATTATAAATAGTATTAACTCCTCAGAGGGTAATACTGTACCATTAGAAAGATGATTCACTGCACTGGAGGGAGAGGGGCTTACCTTGCTCACACAGGCTGAAGGTTAGAACAGCATGACAGAGAGTGAGTATTAAACAAAATGTTTAATGAATGACATAGAAATATTTCAATAAGGCCCCTATGGAAAAATTCCAAGGCCAAGATTTTAAAAAGTAATTAGTGATTTTGGGTGCATCCCTTCCCCCCTAAAAATCAGACCCCTTTCAGGTGGTTTAAATTGGGCACCCAAAATCATTAGTCATTTTGGAAAATCACAGCCCCAGTGCCTCTTCTCCATTTTTACTGGTTATCAGAACAAGACCTCTGTGGTCAGAGCTTTGGGGAAACAGGATAGGAGCACAGTGGATCTTCACATGGTAAAATAAGAAGAAACCAGCCCAATGTCCTCTATCCCAAAAGAACATGAAATTACTGTGGGAGAGGAACAATAAGAAATACCAAGGAGGTCTCAAAACAATTATGAACCTAATTTGGGAAGCCGTACTTATGCAAGCAGCCCCAGGGACTTCTTCATTAGTCTGTGACTCATTGCTGCGGTGAATGGGATTGCGAACATGAGTAAGAAAAGAAGGAAGGGTTCCAGAATCAGGCCCTGTATGATTATAGAAGAAGAACCTGTATTCGTAGCTGTCACAAGAACAGTTAAAGGGCTGAACGCATAAGGAGTCTGTGGCACTTAGTGCAGCAGAGAGTACCTTTCCACTGCAATCAGAGGTGTGATGGCAGCATGTGTAGACATACCCAAGACGGCTTTGATATAGCTAGCTCGAATAACAGCAGCAGTGAAGCCGTAGTAGCATGGGAGGCAGCATGAGGTAGCCGCTGGAGTACAGACGCAGAGTGCCACGAGGGGTTATACGGCCCGTCCTGCTCCTCATGCTGTCATGACTTCACTGCTATTGCTTGTTGAGCTAGCCAGATCAAAGTAGTTTGGATATGCCTATGTGGGCTGCAGTCACACCTCTGATTGCAGTGGAGACATACCTTGAGTGGTCTCTAGTTGTACTATGTGACTGCTCAGTTGGTTGGGGAACATTTTAAACAATGGGGCTGTCTGGCCCTTTTACAGAAGAATTGCCCTTTTATGAAGATAATGGACTATTGTCACCGGATAGCTCCCAGATGTGTCAGATGGGTGTCAGAGCAGGAAGCAATAAACATGCAGATTAATAACATCATTATTAATACCATGGTTTAGTCTCTCTTTGGGCAGTCTTCAGGTCCCCTTTCCTGTCCTTTCATTACTCTCTTCTTACAGCAAGCCCATACCTTGTGCTAGGGAGTAGGCAGTTTTAAAAGACTGCCATCTCTCATTTGGTGAAGAGGATTAATGGTCAGAGTAACCAGCTAGGGCAATGCTACCAGACCTAGAGTTGGTTTAGCAATAAACATTATGTATCATCTGTGTTTGTGCTGTTTAAAAGAAAGTCTTTTTCATGTCCATCTTTTTATTTGCTCACTTTAGCAACAACACAGCAAGTAGGGCTGGTTGAAAGTTTTCCATAACATTTTTGATGGAAAACAGCTTTTTGAGAAAAATATGAAAAATTTCAAAGAAAAATTTAGTAGTTGTCAAACAATTTTACTTGGAAAAGAATAATATCCTGCTAAAGGTGGAGAGGCTGCTGCTCATTAAAAGGTATCTTCCTCGCAGCCAGAGTTTTCTGTATTGGGGTGAAAGGCATTGCAGGAAGATACATACTAAGTACCTGCAAATTGAATTGAAGTCAATGGCAGCTGTGGATGTTCAGCACCTTTGAAAAGTTAGAGGGGTCAGGGTCCCCTACAGCCCTCCATGAACTAGCCAATGGAGCTCTGCCTTGTAAGAGGAAGTGCAAATTGTACCATCATATACTTCCCCTACACCTCCAGACAAATTCTGACTGAGTCATGCAGAATTCCCCAGAGCACCCCTGCTGCATTTCCCCTACTCCCTCCCCCTACAGTGTGGCCATGGCAAAAATACCACAGTGTAGTCCACTGTAAGAGGCACACTGTCTGAGAGTAGGATATTCATAATAAATGCATTTGGTGGAAGAAAAAACATAGGTGTCAACCAAAGCCAGGTATGGCTTTTGATAAAGGAAAGCAATGGCGATTATATGCGTGGCAGAGCTTTTCATTATGAAAATTGAGATCTGCTTAATGCTGTCAAAATTAGAGAGACCCAAGATGACCTGCTAAGCGCTGGTTACAAAAGTTAATGTTGTCTTGTGGCAGTTTTAATGGAGGCAGCCAATTTAAAAAAAACAAAACACACATTTCAAAACAATTTGGACCTGCCCCTGCTTCTACTGAAGTCACTGGCAAGATCTTATTGATTTAAATGGTAGCAAGAGCAGGACCTTTGAAGAAAATGGGCCGTATTCATCCCTGATGCAAGTCTGCTGACTTCAGTGGAGTTACGCCACAAATCTGTTTGGTCCTATATGGCTAATCTGCTCCTTTCCCAGATAGAGACAAGGTCCATTGGATAGAGCACGGGACTGGGACTCCAGGATTCTGGACCAGCTTTGTCATTGACCAGCTATGCGACTTTGGCATCTTGATCTGTCTTGTTGCGTCCTCAATTGCAAAATTAAGATAACGATACTTATCTACCTTTTGTAAAATGCTTTAATGTCGACAGATGGAAAATGCTGTCAGAGCTAAGAAGTATTATTTGGAAATGTGTAGCTCACTTGACGCACCTGGAAAGTTCCTCCTCGGCTGTTAATTGTTATATTATCTGATTTGAGATACCAGTATATCCTATAATGCTACAAGGGTAAATGAGCCCTTAAATTCAATCCTGGATCACTTAACTCAGAGTATATACCATGTCTGTTCAATGAGGCCTACTGTGACCAGCATTAAGTAAGATGTGGAGGTGTTTTGCTGACCGCTTTCCTTTTTGTGAGATTTTATTGCTATTCAAAAGTTCTGGGTTGATAAATAAAGCCATTCATCTGTGGCAGATTTGTCAAAATGTAAAAACATTGATTTTGGAAGATACTTAACTGTAATGTAAAAAGTAAGGCAAAGTTAAAATCAATAGGTATAAATTAGAACTTCTCTATGCTATATAAGTGCTACAATCACAGAGCTTTTAAGCACATAAAAATAGTTTAAATTCACTTTTTATTGCAATTTCAAAAGACCGTGTAAAACGTCAATTAAATGTCATCCTAAAATTTGAAAAGCACAGGATATTATTCTTCCAGAAACTGAGTGCACTATCGGCGTTCATTATTCTCATGATCTCTGTCAGTTTCTGCTTGATCAGTCTACTCCTGAACAACTACTTTCCCAAGTCCTGAGTTGTCTGCATCCAAGCTAGTACCAGGAATTTAGAATCCCCACCCAAAATAGTCGTTTGGTCTGTCAAAATTAGAATCCACTTTATGACTATTTATGAACCCCATCAACCTGCCTGTTAGTCATTAAGCCAAATTCTGCCCTCACATTCAGCACACATTAGTCCCACCGGTTGTAGTAGGAGTTTTTAGTGCACAGAATCCAGCTCTTATACTGAGCTGTTTAGTTTCTTATCTACAGTGATTTCCATTGTAACTTTTTTTTTTTTTTTGGCTGCTTTAGTGATGTGGTAATTCTATTCCATGCCTTCTCACTGAATTATATATGCCATTGTTTCCCCCACTCTCTCCAGGCATCACGGGATGTTGTTCTTCAATTACATCTTTCTGAGCCTGTCTTATACTATACTTAGCTCCTATTTTGATTTCTTCCATCTGATTTTTCTGTGACTTTAGAAGCTGCCCAGCAAAGATTTTTTTTCTCCTCCTTGTTCAGTCATGCTGTTTCTCTGTTTTTCTCCCAAATACATAAGCTTACTCTCATTGTTTCACCACTGGAAACTGGTTAAGGTTGAGTCAGCAGGTGGAGAAGGCAGTTGTCCCAAAATTCACTCAGTGTTTCTAAAATTCATTCAGTCCAAATGGCTGTGATGAACAACATGCCTCCCCAATATTTTGGGACCAGCTCACTCTCTTTGTATGCTTCAAGACTTATTGTAGTCTATGACAAAAAGCAGGAACTAGGAAATGGGTATCCACTTGTGGGCTGCACATATTGGGGGTTCTTTATTACCAAGTTAACTACAACAGCTGACTGTAGATCCAACTGTTTAAAGGGAATATGTATGGTGAGCTGAGGCTAGGTGGGAAAGAAGAAAAATAATGCCTTGGAGAATAGTGAGAACAGGAGATTAGGAGTCAAGAGACCTAAGCTATTTTTCTGACCTTACCACTGGCTTCCTTTGTGACCTTGGGCAAATCACTCAACCTCTCTGTGCCTCTGGTCCCCAAAGTGAGGATAATAGTACTTAACCACTTTTGAAAAGTGCTCTTAGTTCCTACATAAGTTTACATTATTATTAGTGAAATGGAAGATATTTTGTTAGGTATAAAATTCTGATAATGAATTTGGCAAATACTACATGCAATCATGAAACATAGTTCATGTGGTTGCCAAAACTGAACAAGTACCAGATAAACATGATATATGCTTGAGAGTTTTAGAGTGACTAATATGGGTGTAGTTTGCATGCCAGGGAAAAGAGGGAACAGAAATCTAGAGTGTTCATTTTCCAAGTGGCTGGAGGACTTATTGGCAACTACACGTGAGGCCAGATCTTGTTCTCTTCTCTGCTGCTAGGAGATCAGTAACTACTACGTCTAGGACTGTGCAGAGTGGAAGGGTTGGTTTTAAATACTTGTGACAATATTTCAGTCTACACATTTTTAAGAGCAGCCATGCAGCCAAATAAATTGGAGAATGGAGAGGTTCATACATGTTTGCCTAGATTATACTTTCAGCTGTAGACGAGCAGGAAGGGGTTTTCCAACTGTAGAGAGAAGAGAGATTTCCATGATGGGAGTCCAAATGTTGAGGTACTTTATTCCTGACTAGGATGCAATCCTAGTCATGCATTTCTTTCACACTCCAGAAGTTTTCGGCAAAACTGCTTGCAGAAGATGTGGCCTCCAATACAGTGTGTTAGGTAGACTGAATGGGCCAGATCCTTAGCTAGTGTAAATGAGGAAAGCTCCTTTGACTTCAATACAGCAAGACGGATTTACACCTGCAGAGACTCAGGCCCAATATGTTTTAAACTTGGAGTCTGCAATTATAGTTTTGAATATAGCTTAATGGCTCATGCCTTTATTCCATTTAAATATTGTATATGATCCTATCTCCATGAGCTGTGATAATTGGATATTATACCATTATAATAGCTTTGGTTCATTTGTGTTTTCTCTTGTGGAAGTGTGCAGGCACTAGCATGCAAATAGAATGTTTTTATAGCTTATGAGTCAATGAAATTTTTATAATAGCTTTGCTGCATCAGCTCCTGCGGGTTCTTAGGGTCTAGAATATGAAACTCTCTCTGGTATACGCTCATGGCCATTAATGGTTCTCGTGCTCAAAGGAGTGAAGGCCTGACTGTCTCATGTCACAGGAGATTTGTAAAAAACATGTCTATGGGCCTGAGCTGCGTAACCCGCAAATGGATAATCATGGATTGTAGCGGGGTGTTGTCCGCTCCTGCCTCTTTCCAAACAAACGTACTATTTGCAGACCTTCTTCAGGTAAAACACCCAATAATTTATTTATAATGTTAATTCCCACTACCTTTAAAGCTGCTGCGCAATCTGTAAAGGCATCCTGGCACTCTAAATTTCCTAAACCGTGCAGGGAAGAGACCTCCTGTGGCCTTGGCTCTAACAGCTTACAGCTCTTTCACTTGCTCGCCCTTTCACTCTTCCTTCCTGTGTCTTTGTACCTTCTGAGTTAATGAGGTAATTAGGTTTTAACTCTCTCCAGATTATCCTCAATCTATCAGTTTGGCACAGTTCCTATATTCAGGTGTGCCCAGGGCACCTATTGGAAGTTTCAGTGATCAGAATGCTGGATCAGCTGCTGTTCTCCAGCACTATGTCACATGGATGCAAAACATGTGATCTCAGTCATGTATGCAATTTGCAAACAGCCTTCTCTTATGTAGCGGAGAAGAACAATTTGTTCCCTTGCAGGAATTACTCGATGAAATTCTATGGCCTGTGTTATATAGCAGGTGAAATCACAGGATCATAGTGGTCCCTTCTGACCTTAAAGACTAGGAATCTCTACAGTTGCTGTTACAGTGCCTGGTCCTTGCCCAGCTCTGAATGCATATATGGTATTTGCACATGAAAATATCCACTTGTACATGCAAGCACATGCACAAATTACATGCTCAGTGGTGTGCCCATTTTTGCAGTTGAAATTGTGCACATAGAGTTGTGAATATCAGGCCAATAATGATCTGGTTTGCATGAACAATGAACCTGAATTGCACATGCAAACATCACTGATAGCGCAAATGAGAGATTGGAAAACGGCATGTTCTTTCTGGTATTGAGCTGGGTCAGTAAGACCTAAACATGGTAGACAATACGTCTAAAACTCTTCAAAGGCTCAATATTTCAGCAACATAAGGCCAGTCACTTATGAAAATGACACTTAAATCACTTCAGTCCATTTGATCAGATGAAAGCTACAATTTGTTCTGAGAGCAAATCTACCAGAAGTGTTTAAAGTTGGAAATAGTCTGAATACCTGAGCTTCCAAGGGAGAGAAAAGTTCCCAAGAAAATGCAAATAGGAACAGGTGAACCCATCCACCCAAATTCAACAAGGGAATTTTATAGGTACATCTATTTAAAAGTAATTGATTTTACCATATCCAATATTCAATCAAGATTTGAACATGAACACTACAAAATTATTCAAAATCTTGCAACTCTCATTACAACTCCAAGCACAAGTTCAATTCATGCTTCATGTGTATGGTTCTGATTTCAGCCATGATTGACTGATTATTCAGCTTCCTCTGTTGCAAGCCATCTGCAAGCTTTACAGAAAGATCATTGAAATCAATTCAGAAATCTGTTTGCTTAGCCAAACGAAATGTCAGTTGTTTTCCAAAATGATGTAGTTTATGCAAATTATTTTGGTGGTACTTGCAGCTAATGCTGTAAGCAATCATAGTTTCAGTGCTCTTCATTTTTTTAAAACATTGCTTTGATCCACAGTGGGACAATCGTTGTTTAACTGGTGTACGATTTTACATATGTGCAAGGACAAAACTGATGACTTACTTTTTCCAGCTGTTGTAGAAGAATTCATTTCAAGAACTCAAGGTGAAGATCATTCTTTGGAACTCTTTCATAATTCTAATTCATTAGGGCTGTTGATTAATTGCAGTTAACTCACGCAATTAACTCAAAAAAATGAATCGCAATTAAAAAATGAATCGCAATTAATTGCAGTTTTAATCGCACTGTTAAACAATAGAATACCAATTGAAATTTATTAAATATTTTGGATGTTTTTCTACGTTTTCAAATATACTGATTTCAATTATAACACAGAATACAAAGTGTACACTTTATATTATGTTCATTACAAATATTTGCATTGTAAAAATGATAAAAGATATAGTATTTTTCAATTCAACTCATACAAGATTTTGGAAGGCACTTCAGATTCTTATATCTTGGGTCGAGTGCTATAGCTATCTTTAGAAATCTCACACTGGTATCTTCTTTGTGTTTTGTCAAATCTGCTGTGAAAGTTTTCTTAAAATGAACAACATGTTGGATCATCATCTGAGACTGCTATAACATGAAATATATGGCAGAATGCAGGTAAAACAGCAGGGACATACAATTCTCCCCCGAGGAGTTCAGTCACAAATTTAATTAAGTCTTTTAATGAGTATCGTCAGCATTAAAGCATGTACTCTGGAATGGTGGCCAAAGCATGAAGGAGCATATGAATGTTTAGTATATCTGTCATGTAAATGTCTTGCAACGCCAGCTACAACAGTGCCATGAGAACACCTGTTCTCACTTTCAGGTGACATTGTAAACAAGAAGCGAGCAGCAGCATCTCCTGCAAATGTAAACAAACTTGTTTGTCTGAGCGATTGGCTGAACAAGAAGTAGGACTGAGTGGACTTCCAAGCTCTAAAGTTTTACATTGTTTTATCTTTGAATGCAATTATTTTTTGTAACTCTACATTTGTAAATTCAATTTTCATGATAAAGAGATTGCATTATAGTACTTATATTAAGTGAATTGAAAAATACTATTTCTTTTATTTTTACAGTGCAAAAATTTATAATAAAAATAAATATAAAGTGAGCACTGTACACTTCTTATTCTGTGTTGTAATTGAAATCAGTATATTTGAAAATGTGGAAAATATTTATATAAATGGTATTCTATTATTGCTTAACAGTGCAGTTAATCATGATTAATTTTTTAATCACTTGACAGCCCTATAATTCATTCTTTTTAGTCGTGTTTAAAAAAAAAATACTTTAATGAGTAGTTTTGTACCCTGACTAAATGTGTTTCCTTTTAACAACGTGAGATACATGTGTTTCTGTTTAAAACTCAGTGTTTTCTTTATTTATTAATGCAATCCCTAAATTTTCTGTGGGAGCTAACACTCAGAAAATATATTGTAATAATGTAGCTGACATGCAGTGTACGGTGTATGCCTAACAGAATCAGAACTTCTCAGCTGTGTATTGTAGGCCCTTGATTACTAACAGCTAACTGAAGTGGGAAGGGACTGACTATGCTTTTGGAACAGAATGATCTGAATTATGTCTTTACAGTTGCCACTATGCTTCGTGGTGGCGACGAAGTCCCAGATGGACATGGATTTGTTATAGTATTTTCATTAATAAATACCAGGACTAAATGTAGACGGGCCACTTTGCTTCACATGGATGTGTTTGTGCAAAATTTTCTATTGATTTCAGTCTGTGTAGTCTGAAAGAGTCATAGGTTAGAACAAATTGCAAAATTTAAAGTAAAACCCAATAGAAATGACTCATTCTGGCCGTTTTTCTTGTCAAAGGCATGCAAATTCTCTATGCAAAACAATAATTGGCCCCATGCTCACTGGAAAATGGCTCCATATTTGCTCAAACCTGGGCTCTGGTTCACTTAAAACATTTGCACTTTTCTTAGGGAGTCCACTCTGGGTTTCATGTTGTAATGAGCCCCAAAAGTAGGTGCATTTCTTGTGACTGTGGGTGTCATTAGTTGTATTGCATGAAAAAAAATAAGTGAAAACATTATCTCAAGAATCTAGATTCATTGAGGAGGATGAATATTTTGGACCTGATCCCTTGAGTCAATCAATTTAGGACCTATTTGTTCTTCATTGGAAAGAGGTAGTGTTATTGGGATATTGACTTTGTTTCTAAATTTATGGCAACACATTTGCTATACAGAGACATTCACCACGTAGAGGAAGGTTTCTTAATTGTTCAGACTATGTCTTAGCAGTCCTATTGAGGGATGCTGTTAAATATTTAATTATCAAGCCACTTCTGGGCCAAAGCCCGCTCTGACTTTTGCTGGTGTAGGACTAGAGTAACTCTCCTGACTTCCATGGATTTACAGCAATGTAAATGAGAGCCAGAATCGCATCCTTTGTATTGTGGCATAGACTAATGGTTTTAAATCCACTAGAACACCTAAGGGCTCTGAGGAATGTTTAATGCAGTTTGGGAGGGTGGTCTCACTTTGCTTTTTGAGTGTAGTGGTCAGATACTTGCCAGGAGAAGTAAAATTTCTGAGCTAAATTATCTGGTCAGCAAGTTGTCAGTTTTCAGATTATAGGTAGGGCAGTTCAGATGCTGCTGTTCCATGAGAACAGCTTGAACTGGAATTGATTTGTTTTCTTTCTCCTTCGGAAAGTAGGACATTTAAGCCTGGACAGGTGTTTATGACTACTGTCTGCAATCGTATTATAAAAGCATTGTAAATACAAAAAGTAGGTGCACAAAGATCTGTAGCTCTCTGAGCAAGTCTGCTATTTTTCAAATCTTTCCATTTGTCAGGTTTTTTTAGCAACAATGCCCTGGGCTTTGCTTTGATCAAAGCTGGAGCAACTACCCTGGTACATTTGCTTGATTACTAGTGTATTGAAGGTTCTTCTAAACACAAACATTGGCAGAGGAAGATAGAATTAAATCTCGGTGCTTTTTCAGGCATGCCCAGTGTTTTTAACTGCTGATGGCTGTCAAAACATAACGAAAAAATATGAGTATTTGAATGTAAATAGGGAATTGATCAAATGTTGTATGAAGCAGGTGAGAATGTAAAAATATTTATTTTTTGAAAATGCCACTTTCCAATATCCATAAAATGGGCTATATAGAATATGGTGGTGCTAGAGCTCTTAAAGTCTCCACATTTTTTTAACATGGACAAAACTATGTATTTTTCTTTAGCCTCATTCTTGGAAATAGCTGGACTCCTTTGACTAAAATTTTCCAAAAATAAAATTCAGCCTGAGGCAGGCAAAATTTCAGCCCAAACAGTTAAAAGTTTGGCAAAGTTATAAGCAACTGAAAACAAAGTCTTGTTCTGGGAAGTGTTGAGCAACCTTAATAGTAGATGGCGCTACCAGCCCCACCCATAATATTAAACAAAGCTGTGTTGTTTCTCCTCTGCTGTGCCCCAGACTTACTCTAAGACCTGCCACAGGTCACCCAGGATGTCTGCACTGCAGTTAAACACCTGCAGCTGGCCCATGCCATCTGACTCGGGCTCATGGGGCTCAGGGACTGTTTAGTTACGGTGTAGACATTCTGGCTCAGGCTGCAGCCTGAGCTCTGGGGACCCTCCCACCTTTCAGGATCCTAGAGCCCGGGCTGCAGCCTGACCCGAACATCTACACCGCAATTAAATAGCTCCGTAGCCTTACCCCCATGAGCCCGAGTCAGATGGCACGGGCCCGCCGCAGGTTTTTAATTGCAGTGTAGATGTACCTTTATTCTTTCTGTGCCTCAGTTTTCCCATCTGTAAAATGGAGATGATACTTTGTGCTGTAATGTTTGTGAGGCACTCAGATATTATGGTAATGAGCATCACAAAAATACTTATAAACAAAATTAAAATTACAACTTCTCTACTGAGGCAATAGTCAAAGCCAATGAGTGAAATCACAGCCTTATATTGATTTTATGTTCTATTCATGATCCATTTGGGGTTCCTTTGGGATTAGATAAACTTGTTGACACAGAGCTATGGGATAGGCTCCTATATTTCTTCCTCACAGCTGTCAGCCACTATTGACTTGCACATTGTTACGATGCTGCATTAAAATTCAATACACGTGTCTCGTCTTATTTAAAACAAAGCAGAAAGAGAGAGAGAGAGAGAGAGCAGATTGGCCTGGTAATCCCAATAAAAGAAAACCCATTCAAATGAGTGATTTTCTAAAACTACCAAGCACTCGTGCTGAATATGAAGTGAATCTTCATGCTATTAACTGTGGCTATATCAGAGCTAGTTTAACTTTGATTATTCAAGTCACTGTGAAACAATACACCTAGCATTAAAATACTGCTTGTAAGCAATGCAGAAGGGAGAGTGACCCTTTTGTTGTATATATGTGAGGGGAGGGGGAAATCTTTCAATAAAAAGGAGAAAAATATATATCTAAATTTGAAGCAAAAAATTATCTAGGAAACTGAAGATTAACATTTGAGCTCTGACTATGTAAAGTGGTTTTATACCAGAATAGCATATAACAATTGTTATGTAATGATTGAAATACATAGAAGCATGAAAGGATGTCAGTAGACTGAGGTAACCCGGAAACCTGAAGGCAGGCAGATTTACTCAATTCACTGAGGACAGAACCTGCATCAAGCACTCTCGGCTGCCAGGGCCAGCTCCAGGCACCAGCGGAGGAAGCACGTGCCTGGGGCGGCACATGCTAAGGGGCGGCATTCCGTCCATTCTTGGGGCGGCACAGTCCGGGCGGCTTTTTTGTTGTTGTTGCTTCGGGCAGTTCAGGCGGCAGTCCGAGCGGCTTTTTGGGTTGTTTTTTTTTTGCTTGGTGCGGTAAAAATGGTAGAGCCGGCCCTGACGGCTGCACTCAGCCCTGTTTGAGTGCCAAGGAGAGGTAGATAGGAGGACCCAAGTGGGCTGCTGAGGTACATTTTCAAAAGCATTTGAGAATTGATTTGAAAGGAAAGTCTCATTGCTAAAATTCGGCTGTGATAATTCAGGGCTTAACATTATAGCTCCAGATCCCCATGTACGGATGGCAGGAATTGTAAAATTATTTGTAAAGTATACACAGCCCTCAGAATTTGCTTGGGTAGTGGTTCTGAAGTGGTCTTCTGCTAATCAATGAAATGATTTCTCCCATGCTGTAATTCATCATTTTAGCACAGTACGCAGTTTAGCAATTTGGTCATGCTAATTATGACAAGACCCAGAACAATTCCAAGCACAATTCTGGGATTATTCACAGATTTAAAAGAGATGCTAGATTCTTGAGGGAAACCCTGAAATACAGTGGTCACCCTTAAAATATGTCTGTTTTACCTAAGTTTAATAGATATAGTTATCTGAATATTTGCCATATTACCTAAATTTGCTATGCTTACCATAAGGATGCCATGAGAACTGCAACTATGGAGGAAAAATTAATTAGACTTCAAAGATATTATTTTCAATTGGCAAGTTCTCAAGAGTGAGCCTGTATATAACGATGCTTGAAAAGAGAAGGGTTTTCGCATCTCTAAATTCTATCTTCTCCTAGTCATGGGCAAGCAAAGTAAAAAATATAAGGTATTAGAGGTGTGAACAGACAACTTTGCCCCGATTTTTGTAGCATTGTACACATGAATGTAAGGAGGACTGGATCTCTGCTGAACACTGAACGATTACTCACTGCATAGTTACTTGTGTGCAAAAAGCAACATGAGAGGGCATGTGGTCTGTGAGAGGCAGTGTAGTCTAGTGAATAGGGAACTGGACTGAGAATTGGGATACCAGGGTTTTATTTTCGGCTCTGCCACTGATCTTCTGTGTGACACTGCACAAGTCAGCGACGCTCTCCGTGGCTCCATTTTCCTCTCCGACCTTATGTCTGTCTTGTCTGTCTATACTGTAAACTCTTCAGGGCTGGGAATGCTGCTAGTGCATTCTGCAGGCCACAATGCAGGAACATCAAAGAAGGGAGATGAAGTAACAGTTTTTAAAAATCCAAAACTTCCTGAGATTTGGATTTTGTTTTATGAGTATGGATCACATGTTCAGCCCATCCTAGTCAAACTAATGTCATACATACGATGGATCTTCTAAGCAGGGTACTATAACTCCCATCAGCCTCTTTCCCATGGCACATCCCTTTTCTCCTGGCCAGGCAAGGAGAAATGTCTTGAACCACTGGTGGCCGGGCTCTGTTTGGGGAAGCAGTGGCCGCTTGGTAAGCTGGGAGCTGCGTGGAAGCTGGAGAGGCAGATTCCCCAGAACCATATGCAGAGCTGCGTGTGGACCAGGCTGTGACTGCTGGACATTACAGCTGGGTGCAGGTATGTGTGGGACTTATGGGGGAGTAGCAGTGGCTGGGCAGAGAGCCAGTTCAGAGGGGCCAATGAGAGACATTAACTGAGGTTGGACTGGAAACCTGCAAGTATCGATTTGTATCAAATAGAGATTGGACTGGAGACACACCCCACCCCACCCCCAACCCCCGGCACTAGGCCTGACTTTCAGCTGGACTGTCGTGGGGGTGCAAACGAGAACTGCTATTGTTCACTTGAACGGTAACTGTTAAACTTCTTTAGCAGGGTATTTGCAACTTTCCCTTTCCAGCTAGCCCTAATAAAATAACCTTTCCCTTAACCATGTGTCTGAGTGGTTATTGGATCCCACCAGGGTAGTGTCTACCAGGCATAGCTGCTGAAGAACCTGCTTGACTCTAAGTCATAGTACACCTGGCATGCCACTGGAACCCTAAAAGTTTGGTGTACTGAGCAGCCCCAGCAATTACATATGGTATATTGTTCAGAGGGATCATTAGTGACACGTATCTATCCAACCTTGAAAAGTTGCACATATGCTTCAGCTGTGGTTTTCAATCTAGACAGCTGTCTTGGGGTGAGCATGAGTGTTTGATTGTACCCATGTGAATATTAGTATCAGTATGAATTATATAAGTCTTTCACATACACACAAAGAAAGATGGGTTGCCCATGAGTTCTAGTACTTCTATGATAGCTCTGTCCCTCAGCTTTCCCTCCCATTAGACTGAGTTGATGTGGGGATCACAGTGATGGGGAGGAGCAATGGATGGCAGGCTATTGATATTCCCTGGATACAGCAACATGGTTTTTAGGTTGGCAAGGTTCAATAGTGAGTCATTTCTGATGATGGAGGATGGCATTCATGAGAATGTGGGCTTTGGTAGATCACTCTTCTCCCTTCTGTCTATGCATTGTGTTACCATGTAAACAACAGTGTTTGTTAGATAAATATACTTCAAATTATTTTTACACTGACATTAATGGACTGCAGAATTAAGCTTTTATGTATTCTCACCCAGCTACCACTAAAATCAAGAAGAGCTGGGCAGACATTGCTGAGGGCAGAATTTGGCCAGAAGATCTTTCAGCCTATTGTTATGCAGTTGCTTTAGCTAAAGCCCTGAAGGTAATGCTTGAAATTATGGCCTGTCACAGAACAGTAGCTTTCAAACTCCATCATAATTGCTCTCTTAGAAGTAGCAGAGAAGAGTTTCCCGACAAAGCCATTACTGCTTAAAGGACAAAAGGAGGGTAGTTAGTTGACTGTGCTCAGAACTAGGTTATCAAATTAGCTTCAGACACTTTCAATTACAGAACCTCACAGTTTTGAAATGAGTTCTGCACGAGGGGACATCATTCGTTTTTCACGATGAGCAAAAAAACATCATCATTATTTAACAAGGAGCCAGCAGTATCTAACTCTAGCATAAGATTTCTCCAAAAGAAAACAGGATCTGATTGGCATTAACAAGGAACAAGATTACCCAGTAGCTTGGCTTCCATGGATTTCACAGCCTGCTGCTATGGAAGTAACCTTGAGACCCATCCAGGAGGAATTTACTCCTAAAACTATTCTGAGCCACTTGCTAATGAAACATAAATAACCAAAAAATTAGAGTAGTGGGAATTGACCACTTCATATATCATTTTATCTGTAGCCTAGGGCATCTCCAGGAAGAAGAATGCTAGCCAACTATAGCATTGCCAGAGAAGAACGGAGAACTAGCTGCTCTATGGGGAGGAGACAAGGTGCTGGCCACCCAGTAGACAGTGCTCTCCCTTCCACCTGGGTCCCCCGTCCATCGAGGTCAAGAATCTGTAACAGGAGAAGAGGAGTAGACCCCAATGCCTGAGGAAGAGGAGCCACTTGCCCCCAAGGCTGGGAGACTCATGGCTGTCACACCCAAGAGGAGGAGATGTAGGGTGGTTGTGGTCAGGGACTTGATCTTCATGAAATCTAAGACATACAGGAATAAGTCACAAGTCCCTTCAAAGGGACAATTTACAGGACAGTGAGTAAGAGCACAAAGAAAGGTGAATTGGTGTCCACCCACTGGATTTTATATTACACATTAAATACAAATAAGCAAAGGGCAGATGAGAGACAAAAATATACTACTAATGTGCATTGGTGTACTTGGCCCAAACATCTGAGGTGAAATTCTGACTCTATTGAAGTCAATGGGGATTTTGTCATTGACTTCAGTGGGGACAGAGTGTTACTTCTTGTTGTTATTGGTTGTTTGCTTTATTTTAATTATTTTTTTTCACTCCTTTTCTCAGTCAACATAGGCACACAAAAAAGCAAAAAGCGCACACACACACAATCACCAGAAAGAGAGATTTTCCCACTGCTCTAATTAATTTCCCAGTTCTTTCTCTAAATATTAATTTCATTTTCAACAGAAATCTATTCTAGACATTTTACTTGAAAAATGAATGTCTGGGGAAATTTCATGCTATTTCACACTAGATTTGTTGTTACGGATGTGCAAGGAGAGTTGGGTCTCTGACTTTTTATTATTTTCTTTATGGGTTTGTTCTGTATACTAATGGATCTATTTTGACAATCTGCTGTTAGCTACAGCTACTGCGACTCCATGTATACTTTTCCAGGTAATATAAAATATAATCAATATTATGGATGAAATTGAATTGGCAGAAAGAATGGGAATGCCAGTTCCTATTAGCCATGTAATAACAGATCTCACCATCAAGAGGTGCAAAATATCCCTTTAATGGTAGTGTTGCCAGAGGAACTACAGTATTTGTCCCAATTTGATGTTCATGCTGTTAAAGAGAAGGAGAGAAACAGAGAAGCTGAGAGAGACGGAACCACCAGTTGCAGCCTGAAGATGCATTGGGAATGTGGCCCTAAGAAAAGTCTACAGAGTTTTTGGGCTGAGTGCTGTCTGAAAGAGGCCTGGAGCTGTGATCAAAGAAACTGTTGCCTGCTGTTTGATTACTCCTCTGCTTAGGGAAACATGACTTTGTACAATCTTTGTAAATAAACCGGATTATATCAAAGATCCCTGCCTCTATCAGATGCTCCTCCTAATGGAAACAACTTTCAGGCCCCTGAACTTTGATGAACTGCCCAGGGCAAAAAGGGGATAGTAATATTCTGAATACTCAGGGATAGAGAAGAGCTCCCTTCTGCTCAGCAAACTGGGGAGAGCAACAGGTATTTTGGGAATATCTTAATATAAATGTGGAGTGTGCCCTAAAGTTGTATAGAGAGGAAGTGTGGTTAAGGCACAGAGGTCTGGGTTTAATTCCCAGATCTGCCACCAAGTTCCTGTGTGAAGTTTTACTTTACCTCTCCGTGCCTCAGTTTCTCACCCATGAAATGGAGATAATTCTTTCTGTCTCGTCTATTTACAGTGTAAATTCTTTGGGGCAGGCACCTCTGTGGATACAATGAACGAAAAGGGGGAGCATAAGGTAAGTGAGAGAGTTAAGTTTGCCGCAGTAAGCAGCAGTCGTGGCCTTCTAGTGGCCTAAGCTGTCTGATTCCACGCTACATGGGGGATATGGGTTTTCAGAAAGGTGAAATCCTGTTGTAAGGAGCAACTTGGGTAATCCCCTTTTTGCTTCTTATATCAGAATGATCACAACAGCTACATGCATAGAACAACGATCTCACCAAATCAAACCACTTGCATAAAAGCAAAATCTCCATCCTGCAAGGACAGCATGTACGCCACCAAACTCTCCACTCAAAAGGCAGCTCAATCAGGTAATATAACTGGCACTCCCACAAGCTTTTTATCTTTGTCTGAGTGGCACTCAGAAAGGAGTGAAGTTCTTTCCTGCTCTTGAAAATATTGATGGAAATCAAGGAAATTGCTTACTGCTGACTGTCCCACTGCTGGCAGGAGTGAAGGGCGAGAACTAAGAGGAACATGAGAACTAAGAGGAAATGGCTTGTGGAAAGTCCGATTTGGTCCATAGAGCCAAATAATCATTTTTAATTATGCAAGTAAATATCCCTGGGCCAGACTGTGAGCTGCTTACTCACCTTGGTGAGCAGTTACTCATATAAGTAGGCCTATTGAAGTTAATGGGATTACCCAGGTAAGTAACTGCTCACCAATGTGAGTAAGGAGTTTCACAATTTGACCCACCATATTTCTGATTTATTAGGACAAATCAACCATTGCTGTAACTCTATAGACCTCAGTAGTTATACCAGCTCCAGTATCTTTAGCTGCTGAGTACTATAATGTACTTCAGTGTTGCGCAGTATGAGACAAATGAGAATGCTTTTGTGAGCACAATTTTCAAGGACAGAACAGAATTATTCTATAATGTCCATCAAGAAAGGCAGTGATAAGAAGATGACCCCTCCATTAGCAGTAGTGGCCAGCAAAACCTTGGCAGCCCATGTGTCCATAGGCAGCATATAAATAGATTGAGGGAGACAGTCCTAAGCAGAGTTGTGGTGTTGAGCCAATCTCCTTTTTTCAGGTTTTGGAGGGAGCTGCAGTGTGCTGAGACTTGGGATTGGTGGTTGAAGTTAGGGGGTTTCCCTCTTACATTACTGGTTTTGGGATGTGGCTGCTCATTCAGTTCAAATGTAATGGCAGGGGGGCTTCAGGAATTCAGAGCAAAATAAAAAGTGTGTGTGAGAGAGAGGAGTGGTACTTATGAAAATGAGAGAGACAGAGGGAGAAACAGGAAGAGGGAGAAAAACACAGACAAGATCCTGGAAGCAGAAATTTTCTAGACATGTAATTTAGATCTTTTCATCTTTTCTCCATAACCCAGACCCATTGGCTCCTTGTTAATTTTTTTTGTTGCTCTTTTTTGAACTTCCTGCAGCTTAGAGGCATTTCTGGGCTCCTGAAAACCAGAATGATATCAACAGGTTGAAAGGAATTCTTTGGGAGAAGGGCAACAAAAGAAATTCAGGAGCTGAAAGGGGAGATTTGAGGAAATATTCAAAGAATTAAACTTGGCTAACAGCAACTAGGGAGGGCTAGGGATATAGAAATCTCTGTAATCGATAGAATTACACCCTAACTGCTATCGGACTGCCGAGTAATGGACCAAAAGGACTATATCTTACAATAGCATTATTGCTGCATCTTGGTTTGATTATTAATGTAGAATACTTTGATATTTTGTAGAGCTGTTATGGGAGAGCTATATTTGGCCCAATAGTTCTAAAAGGTGTTATCTGCCCTATTCATTTTAAATTAAGTGTTGACTCTGGAGCCTAATGCTGGAAAATTAAGGGCCAGCATTGTTTTTAATTACTCTGACAATCATATTCACAGAAACATCCAACTACTCTGGGCTTCTTGGTTCAAAATGAGTAACATTCTTTTATTTGCCAACATGGCCCCTGAGCATGAGGAATCATCAATATGCAAACCCTACAGGCTATTTTGTTTTTTATGTTTCCCAATTATCTGTGTTTGGTGCTGTGACAAGGTGTGCTGGCCCTTTAATGACAGGCCCAGGCCCAGCACTTCTGTTACTGTCTCAGCCCTTTGAGGCCTGCTATTCTGGGGGTTGTAGTTCCCAGAGGATAGATGAGAACTATAGGTTAGAAGCAGTGCATGCTGAGGAAGGGGACAGAGATATAAACGAGCTCCTTTCTGCTCAGTGCAGTGGGAGAAGCTTAGAGGAAAATTGCTGTTTGGGTGCTCCAGTAACTGAGTTCCAGGCCAAAATTGGGTCTGAGGCTCCTAGCAGAGAAGGAACTAGGAAAGGAGCCCAGGAGGAGCTGTGCTGAAGAGGACTCAGCTTTCTTCCCTGGCAGCCTGCTAAGAGGCAAACCTAGACAGGCAAAGGTAGGAGGTGGCCCTGTGTGGAAAGTGAAGTGAAGATAGTTGATTTTGGAAGCAGGCAGCTGCTTCACTGTTTAGGTAGCAGGAGAGCATAGGGTTTACTGGAGTGCTGCCTACAGATAGTCTGGATATTCCTCTGCAACCAAGGGGAAGCAACCAAGGAAATACTCAGTGAAGCACTGTTATCCCTGGAGAGCGGAGAAGATGGACAGGCCCTGCGAAGAAGATTGTCACCCAGTAAAGATAGTGGATGAATTCTTGGATCTTCATTTCATCGGGACATTTGTTTGGGACTTGGGAAGGGAGGACTCTTTGGTCTAGCCCGGTGGCTAAACCTACTACTTGGAGAATGGGGAAACTGAGGCACGGCTACATTCAGCTGGCAGAGAAGGTAAGACTCCCCCTATCCTCCCACAGAGGTACATTTACTCTAATCCATTTTGTCTTAATCATTGTCTTAGATGACATAAAATGATGTTTAATCAATTTAAATCTTCACATATGCTCAGTTCACTATCTCTTACTAAATTCTGAAACACTTGTCAATGACTGGAAAGCATGGTAACTAGTATTCTATATACAGTGTTTTCTGTCTTCCTACTTTATGTACTTTAGGGGAAAACCACAGTAAAACTTGTTCCACAAATGAATAGCTTTCCTTCTGACATATGTTCTCCAGGGGATTGTTATCCGCAGTCAGATCCCTATCATGAAATGGGTGGATGATGGACTGCTGACACATGGCAGAGAGGCAGTTTCTGGTGACAGATCCCTAATCGTAGCTTTTCTTTGTTTTACATCTAAAAAAGGTCACAGATGGTTATCAATTCTCAGGAGAGAGACTGTAGCTATCCTTCAAGTATTAAAAATGTGTGCAGCACTCAGCTGTTCTATTCTATACAGCATCACTATGTCCAATGGTATTTTTATGCTTTCATCACCCCAAAAAGAAAAGGGAGCTATGAACCCTTTAGTTGGTTTAACTTTTTTATATAAAAGTTTTCAATTTATGTTTGGAATTTGATAGCACTGCTATGTAGCTGCCATTTTATTTCAAGCAGCTAGTTGGGCTAAAATTCAAAATTTTGATTTTAACTTTGTGTAAATTCTCGCTTCAGAGTATTTTTTAATTATGTGAATGGGTATTCTATGTAGGTTCTTGGACCTTGCTCATCACATAGTATCTGAGCACCGTCCAGTGGCACATAAAACCGTGTGACTACATATCTATCACGTTTGTTCTCTCGTGCTCTCTCCATTGGAGTGTCTTGTTTTGATAGTGTTTTAGGTTTATTAGGGGAAAGGGGTTCACTTTAACATACAGGCAATTATGTCCTTTAAGGGACTGCATGAGATTGCTGAAAATGTAGAAGACCCTCGCTATGACTTAACTATTAAATACAATGGAGATCATGATATAATCAAGTTCTGCCAAATATTCAAAGTGATGCTACAGAGAAGGGATAAATGCATTAAACTCAGTTCTAAGTATACTCTTAGGGAGAGTGTTGCAAACCAGAGGACCACTCTGCTTATGGTCTAGTTGGAATACTGTGATCATCTGTTGTCTTGGAGCCTATGAATAGGGGTAAGGAACTTGTGCTCACTTTCTTTACTACTTTCCTTTGTAAGGGTTGGTTTCATTGTTCCCAGCTAGTCACTAAGTCACAGTAAGACCAACATGTCTGTGATGTTTAATACTCCAAAAAAGGTGAAAATCACTGTCCCCCGTGAAATTCAAACTAACAGGGCAGTGTGTAATGTCTTGGCAGTTCTTTCCTCCAACACCTACTACATTTGTATTCGTAACTAACCGAAATGGGCAATTTCCAAAGTGATTAGAACATTCATTCTCTCTAAATGAAAAGAAGCAAAATCTAGGTGGGCGGGGCTTAACTCTGCTCTTATACATGTGTAATTTGATTGAAGGTACTGGAATTACTGCAGATCTACACTGGTGTAAGTGAGAGCAGAATCTGATCTATAATTCTGCTGATGTATTAAATGCATATCATATCCCTTAACTTCACAGACTGGGGAAAAATCTCATTTTCTTCAGCCACTTTTCATACCAATGAGCCATTTTGTGCCATCAATTTAAAGCAGACCACCACATAGACTCTAATTGAGGTGTCTTAAAACTTGATGGCTTATTATGGCCCAATGTTCTTCTGAATAGCCTGTTGCATCTCTTCCGCCTGCCCTCCCCCACCCGCGCCCCAGCCCCACCCCAGCCAGACTCTGGGGAGAAAAACAGGTTTCCATTGTTGTCCTGTCAGTATTTCCATACACTAGCTCCTTCAGTGACAATATTCTCTACAGTTCCCAAAAAAACTCTGTATATACTAACCTCCTCAAATAGGTAAAGCCTTTGCCTTTAAGACTGAGCACAAACTTTTAAACATTTTTTTTGCACTTCGGTTCTGATGTGATTCTCTCTCTCCAGTCCATTTTTTGGTTTGGTGTTTGAAGATTGCATCCTTATTAGTGGAAATGAATAATCTTTAGTGTTCAGCTTTTATCTCTTCAAGTATATTCTCTTTTCTTCAATGTTACACAGGTCTGTCTTTCTCCTGAATTCTCTTTCTAGCTGTATTTCTAACTTTATTGTTACTCTTTTCATTTATTGTTTTTCCAGTTCAAACTCTCTTTTGATAACTTGAATGCAACAGCATATTTTCTTTCTATCATCACTTTCCTTGCTTGACATCTTTCTTACATTGCCATAGCCTTTGGTAGCACATATTACGTTTGAATTCTCTGCAGTCCAATTTGTACACTGTTGTCCTCAATACTGTGTCTGAGAAAAGATATAGGAGGGCAACAGCTTTATTTATAGCTTTGGTGGATTTATTACTAGGTACCATCGAATTGTGTATGTATTGAACTACTTCAGCTTTATTCCTATCAAGCAGTTTTTATAATAGTTCATCCGCTCGCTCAGTATCTTCATACCACAAGTTCATTGTTTTACAAGTTGCCTCAATACCATTTTAAATAAAAATGAAGAATTGTCTTTGTTTTCCTGCACTAGATGCAAATGAAGTGAATGCGTTTTTTTAACTAAATCCCATTATTGTAGAAAAATGAAATAGCGTTATGTCCCTTCTTTGCAGCAAAGTAAGCAGATTTGCTTCTGTATATTAGTGTAAAATCATATTGTATCAGACATTATATGCATAAATTACAGCACTGGCAAACATTTACAGAGGCTATTCCTAGGCTCACAAATATCAGCACTGCTGCAATAACTTTTTTGCTTTCAACTAGAATATTAAAGTCAAATTTGTTACATTAGTCTATAGCCCAGCTTTCTTGTTGAAGAACTAAAACTCTACTGGGGAAATGACTGCATTACTAATGACTTCTTCCACCTCTGTCTTAGAAAGTGAGCTCAGTTAATTAAGACTTGGCAGTGAAAAAGTGGCAAAAATTTGAGTGCAGAATCATCAGAGAAGAAGAGTCTTTTTTCATGAAGACACAATATATTGCCTGTAGCCCAAGTAAATACTAAGACCCTTATCTTGCAAACCCTACTGAACATAAGCCCTTAGTCATAGGACAGCACCTAAAACCTATTGCCTTCAATGGGACTCTGGTGCGTGCTGAGCTTTAAGCATATACCTAAGTGCTGTGCTCTGAATAGGGATGGACTAAACTTAAAACGTGTTTAAACACGTTGCTAAATCAGGATCCAAGACCAATAGTATTTATAAGAATGAGGCCCTATATTTTGTATACTTTATATTCTTTGCTATGTTTTTAGCAGTCTGAACTCCTAGTTCTTCAAATTATTTGAACAGCTAACTAATATTATTGGTTCAGATTCTAATAACCTTGCTCACATTGAGTAGTACATTATTACAGATATAGTCCTCCTGAAATCAGTGGGGGTGCCTGTGGTGCATGGACCTTCGCTAAGGGAATGAGCATACCAGAATGTGGCCCATTATTAATAGTCTTTGACAACCAATGGGATTTCTGAATGTCTAACCACCATTCACTGCTACCGGTTAAAAATATACTAGTTTTGCAACAAGCTGGATAAGGCTTATTGGTGGCCAGGACTGGGGAGATATGAAGACTTATAGCAGACCAGACTAGACTGAGTGGAGAAACAAGTCATTCATGGGTGCTTGTGATATGTCCAAATTCTTCCTGCAGGTGCCCAGACAGATCTCACATGGACTTTATTGAATTCCTGCTGTATTTTGTTAACTGTGGCCAAATCTGTCTCCTACTCATGGATTTCCTCTTCCTAAAGTGTGTCTAGCCAGAATGAGACTCGCATATACGGAGATTCCCAAAAATATTTTGTTGTGCCTAGATCCACAGCTTCATAGTCTTTCCATTTAGTTTTTGAAAGAGGTTACTGTAGCTATGCGAACTTCTGCTCCCTCTGGAAATTCATCATATGACTACATTTTTCTACCAGCTCCTAAAAACTCAAGCACTTACAGCAAGTACCAGTTTCTTGGTAGCCGTATGAGTTACCTAAACTCTTCACATATCTATCCCTCTGTATTCAAGGCCAGAGTACTGCAAAGAAATATCAGACAACACAATGCAGCATTTGAAATGAATATAAATAGATCATTTAATAAAAACCAGTAACAAATATTCCTTTGCATAAACATAATAGTCCAAATTCTTTGCTGGTGTTATTGTTGGCTAAGGTGGAGGATATATCAAAGATGAGTTTGAACTACTGTAACATATGCAACAGAAACTGCATGACTACTGAGGGGAACTCTCCTATCTCACTGCTGTTATGCCATCAGAAGACTGTGTATTTCATCTACACTCACAGCCATGATGTACAATGTTTATAAAGGCAACCTCTACTGTACTCATATTGGTTAAAATGCTGTATGTAAATCAACAAAGGGCAATTAATTATAATAACCCTAAAGTAGAATGTACACATGACTAAGTGCTTCTAGATGTACCGGTATTTAGATCTACTTTGATTTCTATACTGTAGGTGCATTTTTTTGAAAGCTGAACAAAGAGTGAAAAGAGCCTTACCCACTAATGCAACAGTCTTTATAAATATAAGCTGTCTAAACTCCGTGACATATGACCTGATTCAGAACTGGTGGAACTCAATGGAAAGACTTGCATTAATTTCACTGGGTTCTGGATCAGGGCCTTAAGGAACAAAAGGAAACAGAGAAACATCATGACTCTTTTGATTTTTCTCATTCTTGCTCCCTTGGGAAATACCTGTAACACATGGCTGCGAGCATTAGTCACGAGAATGCTATAATGTAGGTCATGGCAACAAGTCACATTGTAACACACCCACTGAGGCTTTTTTATTTTTTAAGTGGAAGGGTCTTTTGCTGTTGTTTTTACAACTGGATTCCATGTTTTAGGAGAGAAGCCTATTTTGAAGATTTATGTTTCTACAAAACTGGTGTTCCAAATGCAAATGTCAGTGAGGAACCGGTAGCTAGACTGCAAAAGCAAGGGTTTCTGTTATCCAGATAGATTTGCCCTAGCTGATTCTATGGTAACACAATCCTATTGTGAATTCAAGCACCTGCTGAGAAATTCCCCACAGAAATAAAAGGCTTTGCTTTGAGATACCTGGCCCACTTCTAGCCGCAAAAGCCTGACATCAATATTTCATGATGGGATTTATCTGGAGTGTAACACAGTGTGGCACCAGCAATTATTCTGGGAGGTAAATAGAAATTTAAATCTTGTAATTTGGGCGGGGGGAAGAAACAAATAATTCTAATACATTTACCAGAGAGAGATGTAGGGCAATAGTCTGGCATCTCCAGTACAGGGATGCCATCCACCATCCTACTCCTTGGACTTGCCAATATCCCAGTTTTCAGGTGCTATTGAGCTGTGCATGGCTCAGGACCCAAAAGGGTCTTTAGGATAAGAGCCCGGGAGCTACATGTGCCTGGCTGTGTATGGCCTAAGGGGCTGTTCTGACTATTCTCAATTACTGGCATGCATTGAGATTCTGCGCACACCCCTAACTGGGGCCATGAGTGGTATGTGAAAGAACCACTGGGTCAGCTCTGTGCCACATAGGGAGATCCCCTACACTAGGGGAGTTCGTGGTAGCTGGTTAAACTGGCTTTACAGCCCCTTTGTGCTGGCAGAGCAGTGCAGCAATACCATATCATAACAGAGCTGGGCCTTTTGAGTGCAAGGTAGGTGGGTGGAAGAGCGATAGGCAGTAGGTACCCAAAAGGGCGTGGACAATGACCTGCCTCTCTCTATTCTGTTATTACTTTGCACATTCTGGCTTCTGGAGAGAGCAGGGCTGCAGCCTTTGTAGGTTGTAGTAGTTGCCCGCTTTGTGTTTTCCCCAAGCACCTACAGAGACACTTTGCCTGGCTATGTTCTCTGCCCCTTCTTCAGTGCCCTTCTGCAGCCTGGGAAGATGGCAGTTGCCTCAGTTGCCACAATCTGTCTGTAGACTGGAAAAATGAGAGTGCAAGCTATAATTGGAAAAACAGCATACCATATAAGAACGAGGGGCCACCAAATGAAATTAATGGGCAGCAGGTTTAAAACAAATAAAAGGAAGTTCTTCTTCACATAGCGCACAGTCAACCTGTGGAACTCCTTGCCTGAGGAGGTTGTGAAGACTAGGACTATAACAGGGTTTAAAAGAGAACTAGATAAATTCATGGAGGTTAAGTCCATTAATGGCGATTAGCCAGGATGGGTAAGGAATGGTGTCCTTAGCCTCTGTCAGAGAGTGGAGATGGATGGCAGGAGAGAGATCACTTGATCATTACCTGTTAGGTTCACTCCCTCTGGGGCACCTGGCATTGGCCACTGTCGGTAGACAGGATACTGGGCTGGATGGACCTTTGGTCTGACCCAGTATGGCCGTTCTTATGTTCTTTGAAACTAGGCAAGTGGCACCCTTGTCCCAGAC
>NW_020664444.1:16640017-16644169 GCF_002925995.2 Terrapene triunguis | reverse complement strand
GTCCCAGACTTTCAAAAGCAAGAATTAGTGCCATTTCTCTGGATTGACACCAGCTTTCTAGATTGTTCTGGGCTATATAAACATAGATCATGTGGAAGAGGCCTTCCTAGTTCAAGATGTATTTTTCAAGCATATTTTAAAAAGGGACTTCCTAACAGGTTGTAAACTCGTTAGGGCAGAGCCCGTCTCTTTCTCCTTTGTACAGTGCATAGCACACTAGGGTCCTGGTCCAGTACTGAGGCTCCCAAGTACTACCACAGTACAAATAAATACTACTACTACTACTACTACTAACACTTTTATGTCTCTTTTCAGCGACACATAGATAGAGCCAGTGCTGTACCTGGATGCAGGCACACGACCAGAATGAATTACTTTTCATTGCACAATTACATAATTCCAATGTATGCTAAAATACAACTTATAGAAATGCATGGACATATTCATTAATTTTTTCACAAATTTTATAAAACTTTGCAAAAGCATAACACAATGAAAAGATGATGTGCTATGAATAGGCAATTATTGGTATTTACACTAATTATATAATTAGAGGAAGTTCTTTACTTGAGTACAATCTAAATGAGTAAACATAGCTAAGAAAAACAAGGAAACACACACAACAAAACTACATTAAGGGAAAATTATGTGTGGGAAAGAAATAAACAGAATTATAGTCCCAATCCTGCAAACTCTTACTGATGTGAGTATTCTTTACAGCCCCTGAGCAGCCTGGTATAGATTGATCTTGAGATGTACACACAAGGGAATAATGGGCAACAAATAATGTATTTAGCCTCTTTCAGCCCATTAGTTGATCAAGATTTCCCAATTTACATACTACTTGACTTTAGCCAGTGACTATCTCTTTGAATTTGTTATCAGTATGGAGGGATCAGAGCTATTTAAAATTCAGGCCATGCTGCTGAATTGTGATTGCTCAGGTAAATCCCAGCCTACTGTTTGAAAGAATGCCCAGTCATGCCTGCTGCTAGAATACTTCCACATGTAACACTGAGATTCATTTTCTGCTGACATTTTTGCCAGCAAAACGTGATCTCCCAGAGGTTCACAGTAAGTGAACAGAAAGAGGGAAAAGACATAGCCAATGGTAATTTATTTAAAATGTGAATATTCGCACAAATATTCTGCATTATTCACCCAGCTCTCTATATAACACTCATAACTGCTAGCAGGAGGATGAATCGCACGCTGCACATATTACACGTACATTTAAAAGCTAACTTCAGCAATAATTTATATATAGGTATACTTAATTCTGCGTCAGTGCGGAGATGGCTAGATAACTTCTTGAGGTCCCTTCCAGCCTTACATTGCTGTGATTCTGTGGATAAATATGGCAATCAGCTTGTTCAGTATTTTAATTTACTTACCACACGATACCTCTGTATGTTCTAACATGATTTAATCTTTTGTACATATTTATTGATAAATTCTGAGTCATATATTCTCTGGCTATGAGAGGAGTGTGTGCATATATGCACACGTCTTCATGCGTGAATGTTCCGGTCTCATGTGGGATTTTTATATTGCATGCTGGGATGTGGGAGAAAGAAAGAATAAGGGACAGTTATATGATTACATGCCATTCTGTATGAGCATACAGGCACATGTATATGTAGAATATTATCAGTGGTAGTTATATAAAGGAAAGGGAAAAAAGGAACTGTAATAAATAATGAAGGAAGAATTAGCTGCAGGTAAGCTAATTAAAAACCTGTACAAAATTCCTTGTATTAGTTGGCAAGATAATCTAACGCAACATTTGGATCTTGAAAGATTAAGTGCTCTACTGTTAATGAAAATAAAAGGCAAAATTTTTTACAATGATCATTTTTAAAAAGGTATATCTTCTAATTCTTCACCTTCTTCACAAAAGATTAGAAGTGTTGGCTTTGAACAGACCCTTAATTAAGGTTAGAGCTTATTGATGTTTTATTTAATCAGTCACATAGTACATCAAGCAAAGTTAATACATCTGAGTCTTTGGAAGTAAAATCAGTAGATGCAGCTTGTGATGTACTTTTTTTTTAATTTTAATTTGGTGGCACATCGGGTTTTTCCTTAAATTCATACGGCAAAAATTTAAGTTTTGTTTATACACTTTGAGTGTTAAATCTGAGTGATTCACACTGTGCAGCTTATAAAATGCAAAATATTCATATATATGTTTTCCTTTTGAATTCTACTCTCAGTACAAAATTTCTAAATATATTGATCCCTTTAGATAAAACCTACTTGTACTTTCATCTTTGTTTTCCAACTATATCAGGTGATTGGCCATCTCATAACCTTTCTAAGACTCTCAAAAACAGGTTTTAAATTATTGTTTTTATTATTTGTGTTATGGCAGTATCTAATAGCTCCAATCCAAAATCGGGGCCCTGTTGTGCTGGGATCTGTACAAATGATAGTCCCTGCTCTAAAGATTTTACAATCTAGGTTACAGTGGGTGGATGAAACAAAACACATGGAGAGGGAGGTGGCGGACAAGATAACAACAGTAAAACTATATTCTAGTATAATGAGCATTAGCCTTTTCTGACCACCAGGCTAATTTTGTCAGCTGGCATTAAAAGATCGTTATGAGTTTGAGGGCAGTAATATGGGTTTTAGTAGCTGTGAATGAGTGAACAGTTTAGTAATTTTTATTACAGGTGAAATTCACAAACACTGTAACCCCCTCATGAACAAAGCTTGAGTATCTGCACTTGTATGGGAAACTACAGTATATAAGTGTTGGGGAGACTAAATTCAACCCCCAACCTGTGGGGTTGGCTGTCGCAAAGCCTCTCCTTGGCCACTTTTCCATGCCTGGGGTGTTGACCCCTATTCCTTTGCATGTGCTATGTAGTGGCTTTAGATTTGGATCTGGTGGCCCCTCCACTGGGCTGTCCTCAAGTCCCTTGTCTGTGGTGTCCTGTTTGCATTGGGTGTTGAGCCCCATTGTGATGGGGTGTCCACCCCACACAGGACTGAAAGGGGTTAAAATGACCAGATAGGCCTATTAACTCCACAGGCTGCACCTGGAGGAAGAGCCAGGGAGCAGGGAAGAGATTGTAAGCAGGTTCAGCTGGGCAGGAACAGGCAGGGCCTATAAAGCCAGGAAGCTGACAATAGACAAAGGCTGCTGCTGGGAAAGGGCAGTCACTCCCTGGGAAGAGGGAGGAGTGTTGGGAAGGGAACCAGGAGTGGTAGGAAGCAGTCCAGAGAAGGCGTAATGAGGGCTAGGAGAGTAAAGCCCAGAACTGCTGGGTTGAGGGTTCCTGGACTGGAACCCAGAGTAGAGGGTGGGTCAGGGTTCTCCTACCAGCCACTGAAGGAGTGACATCTGAGGCAGTCGATGGGAAGACTGCCTAGGACTGCTGAAGGAAAGACTTTGATATACCCCGGAAGGGGGGAATGCTGAGTGACTTGGCTGGAGGGCTGAGTCAGGGAGAGGATGCTGCGATTCCTGGAGTGAGAGAGGGACTGCAGACCAGAGAGAGCGACAGAGTGCGACCATGGGAAGGAGCTTCGGCCTCGAGAGCTAATCACCAGCATGTCCAGGAGGAGGCGCCAGACGAGGTGAGTGGTGCACCCTGTGATGTCCATCCATGGCAAACACTGGAAGCAGATGCCCTTCCTATGGAGCCCGCCCCCCACTGAGCAATAGTGGTGTGCAGCATCTTATGTGCATTTTGCCATGAGTATTTCAATCTCTAATATTGATGGCATTCTGAGCTCAACAATCACGCTTTGGACTAGGAGGTGAGTAAGAGCCAAGGAGTGGCAGAAGTCGATTGCAGAGATTGATGAAGATTCTGAGAGTGCTGTTCTCCCACTGGAAAAAAATGACAGTCTGTAAATAAATATTTATTTGTACCCTTCTTGCATATATCCAGCAGGTAACAAGTGAGTGCAAGGGCCTGCTCCTTCAGCCCTTATGTATGCATAACTCCAGTGGGAAGTCAATAGGAGTTTTGTATGTCTAGCTATCCATTTGTATCTGCCAGTATGTATCTCAGATATTTCTAAGGTGCCTATCACTATGGTAAAAATATGGATTATAGGATGAATCCCTTTTTTATGATTCAACAGGTCGGATCCTCAGCTGGTATAAACTGGCAAAGCTCGACTAAAGTTACTGAA
>NW_020664444.1:16614747-16630017 GCF_002925995.2 Terrapene triunguis | reverse complement strand
GATATTCTTCATAGAGCTATATTGTGATATGATTATGGCATAACTATGATGTGCTTTATGCAAGATCATGGTCATGTGAGATATCATTGAAAAGGTTATGATTTACTGAATATGATTATCCTATTTGGTATCTGAAGTTAGATATATTGTCTATGCATCTATTACAAATGTGTTTACACCTGTAGAATGCCCACTAGGCAGAAGGCAATCAGTCTAGATGACTGGCTGGGAAGGGCCATTAGGGAGAACAATAGGTCTTAGAAAATACTAATCTCCCACTGGGGAGCCTTCCTGAGGATGCTACAAACAGCCTCTGAGTTATGGCTGCTATGACACTACAAGGGTATGTGACCAGATCACCTGGTACTGGACTCCATCTTGGAATACCAGTGTTTTTCCACTGACAGGCGTGGGAATCAAACTGGGAGACAGGGTTCCCACCATATGCAAAAGCTATTTGAGGCAGTGACATCATCGTGGCGGTTCTTCACTGACTTCCCGCCCAAGATGACTGCTGGAAACACCTAAGAAATAAGGACTGAACTAGGGGAGACAGGTTGAAGAATTTCTAGTCTGTGAAAGGAATACCTGGAGTTTTAAGCTGCAAGCAAGTGCAGCTTGCCCTCAAGAATCTCTGCAAACTGTCTAAACTAACAATTAGGGTGAGAATTTGCTAGTCATATCTGATTTCTTTAGCATATTAAGCTTAGACTGCATTTTTGTTTATTTGCTAGGTAATCTGCTTTGATCTGTTTGCTATCCCTTATAATCACTTGAAATCTATCTTTTGTCGTTAATAAACGTGTTTTGTTTTGTCTAAAACCAGTGTGTGGAAATCCTAACTGGGGGGGGGGGGGAAGCTGTTGCATATCCCACATTGAGGGAGAGGGCAAATTTCATGAGCTTACACTGTACAGTTCTCTGTGCAGCACAGATGGTATAATTTTGGGTTTACCTTCCGGGGGGGCATGCCTTAGGAACTGGGAAATGCCTTAGCTGAGCTTTCCCATGCAGAGCTGATCTCTGTAGTACATCAGTGTAGCTGCAGCTGGGCAGGAGCGCCGCCAGCTTTTCTGCCGCCCTAGGCGGCGGAAGGTCCCGCCCGGAAATGCCGCCCCCACAGAGGCGGTGGAAGGTCCCGCCGCTGAAATGTCGCCGCCCCCCAAATTGTAGTGTCCTAGGCGACCGCCTAGGTCGCCTAATGGGTTGCTCCGGCCCTGCAGCTGGGTGTGTCCCTACCTGTGTGAGTGTGAGACTGGGAGCGTGTCTGCAGCTTGCTGATGGGTTGGGGAGCTCAGTGCAGTTTCAGGCTGCACCCTGAGGGAAGGGAACCTGTCACACATTTGTCATAAGGGGGGAAATTCTGTGCTGACTTACATATTTGTACAGTACCTACAATCTACCTTACAGCACTGTTCCACTCTGAAAATTATCTCTTCAAAAATGGTATTGTGGGGCTCTTTGACCTCAGATGAAAACTGCTTAGTTCACAAATAAACATGATTCCCCCCCCCCTTTCTTTTGGAAAACTCAACCTGGGATCTGAGAGTTAAGCTATTTCTGGCTCATTCTTCACTAACAATAAAGATTCTGCTATCGGAAATTGTTTAACAAATCATCATGCTACACAAGCCAGAAGAGAATCCAGCTCACTCACTGTCTGTTAGGTGTGTTACTTTTTGCAGTGTAACAAAAATAATAAAATTAATCTATAGTTTGCAAAGTGTGCTGATCTGACTCTAAATACACAGTAGGAGCAGATCTGTTGAGGAAGAAGCTTTATTTTATAATAGTCACTTTTTTAGAGCAGAGCCACACTTAAAAGACTTACCATGAGCATTAACTCCCTATTTCAAAAAGACAGTAAAACATACCCAAAGAAGTGAGCGGAGATCAGTACAAATCTGTCTTTTTCTTCCATACTTATGTATTTAAGCATGCCCCGTTCACTCATTCTAGTATTCATTCAAGCCTATGATGATTTGATTTGCAATGGTACGAAACCTTCCAATTCGTCTGACATTTTAGCAAGTTATCTTCCTCTTGTGACTCAATTGGGATTTTTCTAACCTTGACAAAATGGCTAAAGTGACTCTTTAGTTGGGGTTCTTGCTACTGACCAAGTGCAAAACACAGTATTGTATCTTTGTAGAGCTAATGTTTTTGGCACTGTAGTAGTGAGTTGGCATCTGTGAGTCTGACATAAGATATGGCAAGGCTAATTAAAGTTGATCTAAATCACACACCAAACGCGGGCTGCATTGTTTTGATTGTAGTAATCTTCACTATTGTTCTGTTGCCTGCCAGAGTTTGGCTGGCTGGCAAGCTGGCTCTCACTACATCATCACTTTATAGCAGTTATAAATTATTCTCACCTCTGTTTGGATTTAGTATTAAAATCAGTGAAGAGTAGAAATGGGTCTCTAACCAAAGAACTAGACTGAGGCTACGTCCTCACTACGGGGGGAGGGGGAAGTGTTGATTTAAGATACGCAAATTCAGCTATGTGAATAGCGTAGCTGAATTCGACGTATCCGAGCGACTTACCCTGCTGTGAGGATGGCGGCAAATCCACCTCCGCGGCTCCCCCGTCGACGGCGCTTACTCCTACCTGCGCTGGTGGAGTACAAGCATCGATTCGGGGATCGATTGTCGCGTCCCGATGAGACGTGATAATTCGATCCCCGAGAGATCGATTTCTACCCGCCGATTCAGGCGGGTAGTGAAGACGTAGCCTCAGTTGAAACATATAGAACTGAGGCTAATAGACATCTGACTTTTAACCAAAACATGAAGTAGGCTTAGAGGACTTGTGGGTGTTGATGTTTTTGTTTTTTCTGCTACTGTCCAATATCTCAGCTGTGCATCTCAACACAGTTTATAGCCCCAGCCCCACATGCCCAGTGCTGCTGTAGATGTTGTGATCCCTCAGCATCCGTATCAGCTGGAATTTAAATTCTACTCACACATTACAGGGATTTTGAAGTACCCTTGTGACTATTAGAATAACATTGTAGTTGGCTATTAATTACAATGTCATACCTCTTCAATCATGTGACCCTGACTTAATATTAGACTTAGTTGCTCTTCTCTCTTAATTATCAATTACCACTGATGTATGGTTCCCTATTGATTTTGTTTTCTGATCATTACTGGTGTATGCCAAGTGCTTATCAGCAGGCTATTTTAGTAATAGATTTAGCCTTGAAACCAAGAGAGAGAAGGTGGGAGACTGAATGAGCACCAGTGGCTTACAAGAGAATCCAAACACAGAGTGACTCTTTACTGGCAATTGCATATTTTATTCTTTTCAGGTTTCTGCCTCATGACTCATGTATGCTGGGTCATAAGTAAAGACTGTCTCTCCGGGAGATGAATTAGGAAAAAGAGTAGTGATGCTTTCCTAAGCTCCACCCACAAACCAAACCTGTCCCAAATGGAACATCAAAACAAGACTCCACTCATTGTGACTGCTCATATGATCCTTCCTTTCCTTTCTTGCTTGCTTTGATCAGCAGTGAGATAGTGAACGACGCTGTTATTTGTAAACATCATCATTAGACTTCAGGATTAACTTGTTCAAATAAATGGTCCAGTTTGCATGTCGTTCCAGGCTATCTGCAGGCTCAGGAATACAGGACTAGGCCCAAAGGCCCCCTGCTGGAGGCCTCAGGATTCTGCCACACCCATCCCAGGAAAGGAGCAGTGGTGAGATCCTCCAAGTAGCCTAGAGTGGTTGTGAGGAAGCAACCAATCAGAGAGCATCTGGAACGGCCAATCTGTGGCCAGTAGGTCCACATAAAAGGAGCTGCAGAACCAAACAGCACTTAGCTGCTGTTTGGAGCTGGAGAAGAAAGGACTGTGTACCTATCTGGAAGAGCAGCAGGACCAAAGATAGTCTGCTGGCAGGGAGTGAGGGAGTGAGAGGTTCTTGGCTGGCTGCTAGGACTGAGCCAAAGACAATTTGCTAGTAGGCACTGAGGAAGCAATGAAGGAGCTCCTGGCCCACTGCTGGGACTGAGTAGGGATTTAGCCCGGAGAGAGCTGCAGGAAGATAGTGTCTCTGGGGGGGAAGCCCTGGGGATTCAGCCCCATACCAGGGCCGGGACTCCTTAAAGACTGAGCCCAGGGAGGGCTAGAGAGACACCACCAGAGGGGCACTGAGATAGGCCCCTGAGGGACTGTATACCCCAGAAGGGGTCTGTTCTGGCTCACATGCAGATAGTGTGTGACTCGGCCAGAGGGCTGAGCTATTAAAAAAACCACGTGAGAAACCACTGGGAGGGGTCACCAGAACTGAAAGAATGCAGACACACCCAGCCAGAGGGGGCGCTTATGAGAGGTGGGTGCCAGCCCAGTTACAGTTCTATAGTAAGTTATAGTTATCTATCACATATCCAAACTAAAATGCTATATTTCCTAGAGCTATCTTCAAAGTCTGTGCCTCCTCACCCCCCACCTCTCAATAATTTTACTCAAAGTGAGCAGCTTTCAGATACTTACCACAAGGAAAGTATGTGCCTTATGTCAACCTAACTGTGTAGCATAGAGCAGGCCTAAGACTTAGGCCTGGTCTACACTGGGGGAGGGGGAGGGAGGGATCGACCTAAGATACGCAACTTCAGCTACGAGAATAGCGTAGCTGAAGTTGGCATATCTTAAGTCGACTTACCTCATGTCCTCACAGCACTGGGTCGACTGCCGCCACTCCCCCATTGACTCTGCTTCCGCCTCTCACCGCGGTGGAGTACAGGAGTCGACGGCAGAGCGATCGGGGATCGATTTATTGCGTTTACACTAGATGCGATAAATCGATCCCTGATAGATCGATCACTACCCGCCGATCCAGCAGGTAGTGTAGACGTAACCTTGGAGTGAGGAGTACAGGAAGAGACATAGAGGTGGAGTGGATGTAAATAACTTTGTGTGTTAAGGTGAAGCAAATCCCTGGAACAGTTTGAAAGTTACAAGGACAATTTTGAATGGGTTTGGAGCTATGAAGCCAGTGAAGGTTAGAGATGATGGGAAAACACAATCAAGTGATGTTGAAAATTTTCCATTAAACATGATGCATGCAGGGTTCAGCCAAGTGATTTCTAATAATGCTAATGAGTTGCACAGCTAAATCCCTGATAATCATGCTGAAAATTTACTCCAGGGATTTAATTTGTATCTTCATGAAAAAATGAATTCTATGATGAAGCTGCTACATTTGTTCTTAATTAACTTTATTACACTCTTAGGGTATCACATAACATATGTGCTGGAAAACCTACAGTGTCCTAAGTCCCCTGCTATAACTTGGCACAATGTGATGCGATACTAGAGGGCGTGCTCCTGCTCTCATTTAAGTAATGGCAAAACTCATGAGTGCTAATGTTGTATTGGCACTAGGATGCTCATGGAAAAAGCCACTCAACACTACAGAGTTAATGCTGAATGCCTTGATGGTTTTTACATTTAGCTGAGAGCCGACTAGGGGAAAATCCTGAAATGTGCTGAGTGCCTGTAACCTCTATCAATATCTCTTATGGGGCTGACCTAATTCTCCTGGAAGTCAGAAGAAAGGCTCCCCTTGACTTCAGTGGGAATTGGATCCAACCCTTGGAGTTGTGTGCTTAGTAGGTGCATGGCACCTGTCAGGATTTGACTTCTAATATTTAATGCAGAATATCATATTTCAATTACCCTGAATTCATCTGTGAAATTTTTCTGGTTTAGATGACTTCCCATACACTTTAGCTGTTGCATTTAAAAAAAATCCCACTTTGTAACCCATCTGAAAATGCGCTTTAAAATATAGCTGCTGTATCAATCAGTACTCCTCTCCAAAATAAAATTTAGACTGGCTACAAAAAAAGCGCCTTAATTCACCAGATATATGGTTATCATTCAAAAATCCAGGTAAAAAGCTAGCCTTTACTGGGACTGATGTAACGTTACCCAAGTTTATTTCAATAATCAGAAATACAACAACTGCACTTAAGCAGTTACAAGAAAACAGAATGATGCATTTTTGGTTTTGACCTAAATAAAAAAATAGCCCACGCATTTAAAAATATTATTGTTTGTCAAAATGAATACAAAGAATGTCTAAGAATGATTCTCCATTCCCACCACACTCTTTGGGGCAAAATATTGCTCTCCAGTGATGAAAATTGAGTTAAGTCCCAGGAACCCCAGTCGTGAGCCAGGATCTTTGTGCTATGTGCTGCATAAACACAGAACAAAAAGATTTACAACTGCATAATTGAAAGTAGAGTTTTGTCAGATATTAAAAAAAGAGAGAAGAGCCCCTCCCCCCAATCATATAGATACATAGGAATGTCAAAAGGGCGGGGGTTCAGCCTTCCTTTTGTGGATGCACTTTGCTTCTGCAAATTTGTAATTCATAAAACGAATGGTGCGTGCAACACTGAGTACTTGCCATCTCTTCCTATGTGACCTGCACACAAAGCCAGGCTCAAGTACTTGGGCTTGTGTTTCCAGTTGAAATGGGGCACAAATTGAATAAGGATAAGGTAGGCCATCATCTTGGAAAACAGGACAGTCATCAGGTGATAGAGCTGCTGTTTTTTTTCTGGAAGGTTTAGATTTGCCATTGTTCCTTGCAGAGAGGACAGGTTGGGAAAAAGGCTGGCATGGACGGTGACCGTTTTGCTCACAGGGATCTGATAATAGCTGTTTATAATTCTTTATTAAAGGTAATGAGTGTGTATGAGAAATGAGCCGCTCATGGGCATAAATGTTCAGGAAGGAGTAGAGAGGGGAGCCCACAGCTGGTCCTTCTGCCACAAAACAGAAGGAAGGTACCATCTACATATTCAGATTATAAAATCAACACCTGGGTTGTTGTGGGGTGTGTGTGTTTTTTTTTTATTGAAATGCAAAACAGCTTTCCTGCATTTCTCATTTGACCAAGCACATCAATATGCTGCTTCATTTCAGCAGATGCAAATGGAATAATAAATGGTGGACTCAGTTGACTGATATACTGGCGTGAAAGAAGAATATACTAATCTCCTCAAATGCTCTGCAGCAGTTTTCAGAATCCCATAGGAAGGGGGTTTGCAGCCCTGTTCCTATGTGATTTGTTTCTTTGTTTCCAAAGCAGATTCAGTTAACAAGAAAAACTGTTGTATGGAGTACATAAGATTAAGAACAGTGAGGAAAAAATCAGTTTTATAAGTTGTTTTAAATTAATACATAGGCAGTCCAATTTTAGTTGTTCGTTGCAGTGCAGTTCTCTTTAGAATATGTGCATTACACAAGTAAGGCTGGTTCCCTGTCAGAGTTTCCTTGCATCAATATATCTTGTAGGCAGCAGCTCTGCACCAAGAAAAGTATTGCATGGTGTCAAAAACTTTCCATGTGTCTGTAGTTAAGATGCCTTTATCTATATTGTTAGGGACCTAGAAGATGCCCTCAAGAACTTAATTGATAAACAGTCGGGAATGTTTCTCTCCTGAACTTCCCCCTTTGGGTTTCCTAGTGCATCACATCTTCATGAGTATATTTCATAGCCCTGGTTCTGAAAACTGCTCCATGCAGGTGGACCCCTGCACCCATCTTGACTTCTGTTGAAGTCAGTGGGGCTACACATGGATACAGGGGTCAGCATGTGCGGAATGCTTGAAGTATGAGTGCCATGGCCTGTAAACTCTTCATGGCAGACATTGCCTTCATTTCTGCCTCTTGTACAGCACTGGGAAAATTGATTGCTTAGCAAAAATTAACAGTGGGAATAATGGATGCACAGGGTATTTGCCTAGGAATTTCTTATGACAGACATTGGGAGTTACCTCCATCCATGCCTGCTGTCTGAAGTAGGAATTGAATGCACAGGGCATTTTTGCAGGTGTCTGAGAATAAGCCCTTATGCATGTTCATAATTGTCTCGGATACTATTTAGGTGAGGACCTTGAAAATCCCGCCTGGCGAGCCAGCTACCTAGTTTTTAAATTTAAAGCTGTGCAAGCATCTGTGAAGAGCTTATCTAATGTCAATGGAGAAATCACCATGCATGCAAAAAAGTTAATTAAGCACTCAGAAGTGCTATTTTTGATCCAAGCTTAGCATGTTTCTCAGGAATGGACTGGTCTGACTGCAGGATGGAATAAGTGAATCAAACAGCCTTCAGACATGCTTTTCTTTATCTTGGCGTAACAAACGAAACAGGTGGACTTTGCCAGCTTTCACAAGCATGCTTAGAAGAGTTTGTGCACCAGAGTTCTAAGGCCTGATTTATCAGAGGTGCTAAGCATCCACAACTCCACCTGAAGTTGATGGAAATTATGAATCCTCAGCACCTCTGAAAATCAGTCCCTATTGATGTCTCAGTTCAGGTTTGGGGCTTTCTGAATTAAGCAAAAACTTTATGCACATAAGACGTTCTGTTGACCCCACATATTCACTTTCAAAACGCTATGTGATCAAACTCTGCAACATTCTAAAAATTGAACTAAATAGATCATTGGAGCATTGAAAAAAAATCTGAACTTCCTGTCTTCTCTTCCCCTCCGTCACCTCAGTTGACCTAATAGTTTACAGTGTTTGCTCTCAATCAGCATGCTACATTTTAAAACAGTTAAACCACAATTCCCAGTATATCACTGGAAATACACACTTTAGTCACTTAGAAAGCTGACAAGTGTTAATGATTTCGCAGGAGAAAACTTAGCTAGCTTTGGTGGCTCACTACAAATGCATGGCTCCGCTTGTGATCGATACTACCTCTTAGTCCTGAATTCACACTGCAGTGAATGGTTCAGTCTGTCTGCTGAAGAGATCATATTTGGTACAATGGAAAGGTAATGTGGGGGTGGGGTGGGCTTTTTGCAATTACGTGGAAGTCCCGTGCAATAAAGCCACCACTGACATAGGCTCAGCCACAGGTTTAAACTCAAAGATTTGAAACAATAAATTCCCTAGCACTGCATATTCTCACCTGTTCACTATGAAATACTGGTGTGTGCACCCCACTCAAGTCACTAAGTGGTTAAAACAAGGAACTGGGAACCTTGACTGATGGGCTCTGTTCTGAGCTAGGAGTGGGATGAGGTGGACTGGCTAGATTGAGTGCTGGGGAGAACTAATTCAGCTGGAAATGAGGGTGTGGATGAATTAGTGCAGTGTGTGTGGGAGGGGATAGGAAGGGAGATGAGCTAGATTTAGGGGACAAGGGTTGGGACTAGGGGAGAGCAGTGAGGGGCTTGAAGAGGGATAAATACAGGCCTTTTTTTGTTCCAATGCTGCTACTTACTTTAAAGTGTCCCAGTTATTCATCTAGAACAGGGGAGGGATGAGGAGAGAACATGCTTCTTTCTTCTCACTTCCCAACAAGCCTCCTGTTTTCCTCCAGCAAAATGCTTCCCAGCACCCCCCTAACCACAGTGTTCACAGCCATTCTACTCCAAGTACGATTGTCTGGTAAGAGCTTAGCAGGGAGGGGGGTCAGCTTGTGACCTTCAACCTCACCAAATTATGGGCACCAGCCACCACTGGTTCTATCACTCACTTGTTGTGTGACCATAGGCAAGTCACTCAACCTCTCCGCTGATAGCATTCGGGTACGTTGCAAAGCCAACGATCCTCAGCTGGGAGAGACTAGCACAGGACTCAGCGGAGGACCTGCCCCCGCCCCCCCAGACCAGTCTAGTGTAGAATATTGTTCTCAGAGTGATGAGGACCAGATCCAGCACATTCGGCACAAGAATCCCCCAAACAGACAGAAATGCAGTAGCTTGCCCATAGGGAAAATTTCTTCCTAGCTCCCTCAGTTACTGGTTAGCTTATTTCCTGAAGTTTGAGGGTGTATCTCTCTTATTAGCTTGTATCCTGTTTTCAACAAGACCTGCATTAAATCCAAAAATAAAAATGTAAGTATTGCTTAACAAAAAAAGGCTTGGTATTTAAGACCCAATCCGGTGCCCACTGAAGTCAATGGGAGTCTTTCCATTACTTTGATGGGTTTGGCTCAAGCCCTAAAACCCTTCTGATCTTCCATGCAATATGTGTCAGGTGCCTGCAGAATAAGGTATTTCCTAGGATGGTTAGGAAATGTAAAGGTATTGGTGCTTGCACAACTTTTCTTTATGCTACAAAAAATATAACTAAGTCTATGTCTGCTCTACAAGCTAGGGGTGTTCACATACACATACTCATGTTAACTCTCAGAGATAGGGCCCTACCAAATTCACAGCCGTGAAAAATGTGTCACAGACCATGAAATCTGATCTTTTGTGTACTTTTACACTATACTATACATATTTCACGGGGGAAACCAGCGTTTCTTACATTGGGGGTCCTGACCCAAAAAGGGGAGGCGGGGGAGTCACAAGGTTATTGTGTGTGTGTGGGGGGGGGTCACAGTATTGTTACTCTTACTTCTGCGCTGCCTTCAGAGCTGGACAGCTGAAGAACAGCGGCTGCTGGCTGGGATCCCAGCTCTGAAGGCAGCGCCGCCACCAGCAGCAGCGCAGAAGTAAGGATGGCATGGTTTGGTATTGCCACCCTTACTTCTGTAAAGCTGCCTTCAGAGCTGGGCGGCCGAAGCTTGGCAGTTGCTGGCCGAGGGCTCCGCTCTGAAGGCAGAACAGCAGTGCAGAAGTAAGGGTGGCAATACTGTGATCTTCTTACAATAACCTTGCAACTCCCCCCACAAATCCCCCTTTGAGTCAGGACACCTACAGTTACACCCAGCAGGAAATTTCAGATTTAAATAGTTGAAATCATGAAATTTACGATTTTTAAAATCCTGTGACCATGAAATTAACCAAAATGGACCCTGAATTTGGTAGGGCCCTACTCATTGAGCTAGCACACGTATAAATAGCAGTGTGGCCACAGTCGCACAGGCCCCAGCAGTAGCAGAGGCAGGGCTTAGCTGTGCCAAGTACAAACCCGGATGAAACTGCTAGGTACATCCCCTCTCATGTATGAGATACTAACTAGTGCAATTATGTATAGACAAGGAGGGACTCGAACCCCTAGCTTGTAGTGTAGATGTAGCCTCCGAGTGTAATTATGAAGGTGACACATAGCTGCACTTTCCCTAATGTTACTATGATATTTTGTTGATCCATTGAAGAAGTCTCCAGTTGGCCATAATCACTTGTGGTGCAATTGCTGTTGTTTACCGCATTTCCTGGAACTGTTTTTTGTAAGGCAGGAGGCTTCCTGCTAGACTTGGCACTGTGGTTTAACAGCTGTCACCTGCAAAAACATGTCAGCCTTCAATGCTAAAAGTATTCTTAGCAATTGCTTTTGTAATTGCCCTGTCGTTCCACTAGCAGATGTGCAGATTAGAACTATCTGAAAGCCTTTTAAAAATAAGGTCAGGAAAATCACAACCAAAGAAATAGACTCAGAACCACAGTGAATATTTAAAAAAATATTGTGACTTTTGGTTAATTAGGGACCAAATTCTCAGTGGGTGTGAAATGGCAAAATTCCAACTCCAATGGAGCTGTGCTAATTAACATCAGTAGACAATTGGGGACTAATAGTATTATTCACCTTTAATTTTCACTTGTTTTTCAATATTCTGTTGTGTTGTAACTGGCTACATGAGCTAGCCAGGTTGGAGATAAATGCAGTGCTGTTTATAAAAACTTTATATGGGTGATTCTACCTCTGGGATCTACTCTGCCCAGAACTCCCATTCACATTAATGGGAGACTTGCTTGTCTGAAAACTGCAAGGTGGATGGAATTCGTATTACTTTGCAAAAGGAACCTTCAGATTTACTTTTGCTCTGGGGGAGGAGATGGCTACTGGAGCACTGCAGAGATCGATATTAGGTCTGCCTTTAATGTGCGTCTTAGGGCTAGAATCTGCCTAGTTCCTAGGCAGGTGAGCAGCTCTGGGTAATTGAGATCATTCCAACCCTGCATTAGATGGTCTGAATACCTACATGGATAGCTTGGGTAACCGATGAGAAAAAATATGAAAAGTGTATGAGTGGCAAATAGATTTATATTTCAGTCTCTAAGACATTTGCACAGTGATTTATACATTTTACAAAGCTCTCCCAGCTCTAGTATCGATATCTCATCTCCTATATAGGAAAGTCACTACACACAATCTGTTACAGGCTTGCAAATCACCAGATGACAATATTCTAAATTATGCTGCTGTTTCTTTACCTCCTTTACCTCAGGAAACCTCTAAAGTACGTCCTTAGACAGACAGTAAATATTTAAAACAACAACCACCACCCAAACTTTTCATTTTATTGAAATGCCTACTTGTCTGAGGCCTCGATGGAGTCTGTAGTCCCTCTGGTCATAAACCAAGTAAAGATTTAGAGGTACAGAATGGCTTCTGGGCAGATGTTGTGTATGCGTGAAATTTTAGTATAGGGATTCATTCTTTGTTGAACATTTTGAGGCTTGAGTATAATTCCTCAAATGTAGAAAATGCACGCTGTTCTCAAGATCACTGAAAGGGACTTTCAGACCACAGTGCAGAGGTGTTGGCTATCATATTGTCCCATTTGCAGCTGTGTTTAAAAAAAAAAACTAGCTTTGTTCTTAAAACTATTGCATGAAAATAAATGAGCCATTATTTTTAATGCCTGCCGCTTTCTGTAAATGGTGATGGGAGACAGAGTGAACTTGACCTTTTCAAGCTGCTAACAACATTGCATGTTTCAGCACCCTGGAAGTCCAGAAACATAACGTAATGGGAATGTCACCGCTTGTTCCCATCTCCAACGTGACTCCGAGGGTTTGAATCTTGTCCTTAATCTTTTTGGTCTTCAGAATGCAAGTCCTTTTGTGGGGTGCAGCTGGATGTACAAGGTTACTGCCCAGCTCTGGAAGTACAAGCAGAAACTATGTATGAATGAAAGGAAAGTTCAATACCAGGTGGTGTTCCCCTATTGATTAGTCACTGATCATTTGAGTCCTTTGGGCACCCAACGTCTTAATTGCAAATATGCAGGGGGAAAGGGTGGGCGTAGGTGGAAAACGAATATAGCTAAGAAGACAAATCCCCAGCTGCTGCAAATCAATGCAACTTCATCTGAGGAGCTGGCCCGGGGGTTAAGCATAATATTGAGCGTACGAATAAAAATGCTTAGTTATCCTGAAGTGACTTTTTACTAGACAAGAGTCATTTGGTCCCATGGAATAGAACCACTCATTAATGCAGTATTGGTTTACCTGCACTCCCAGTCCTGTCCATCAACTTAAACCTTGCACTTATAGGTGCAACACTCTCCATCTGTGCTATGCAAGTGCTATGCAAGCCCTTAATGGGGAGCTATTGGGTTGTGAAAGAAGATTTGAATTCCTGGTGACCTTCCAGTGCATTTCTGCAAATGGCTGATATTTAGCTTCAAAGCACATAAAAAATTTAAAGAATCACTAAACACTAAGCAAAAAACGGGGGGAAAAAAGAGTTCTCTGCACTCAGTGAAATTATTGAAGCAATAAAGAATAATGTTTTTGCAGATGAGGCTCCAGACTGAGCAGTGCAGAGCAAATCAATAATGTCATACTTCTTGCCAGGATCAAAATACTTGAGGAAATAGCTTCAGAGTAAAAGGGGGAAAGGTTCCTTTCAATCAGTCATTGCGCTGTATAATGCAGTATTGCAGGACAGACTATCAGTCTTGCTAGGGAGTTGAAAAGCTTGGAAAGCATTTAATCAACATTTTGAGCCATTGTTTAGCCTGAAGGATAATTATGAAACTGAATACAAGATGGAGACAGGGGAGGGAGTCTGACAAGTGACGGGATCCATCAACTCTTCCAAAAATTGACTTCTTCCTTGTGCAGCTCCCTGTGAAACGGGAGAGTTCAGAAGATTCGCAAAGGCCAGGTAACAAATGAGTCACTGGTATTTGTGTGATAGCCTGTTTTGAGTGCAGAGATTGCTTAAGGCACTCTACCAGTAAGTGTCATTGACATAGCGGGGGATAGGGGACATTCAGGTGATCCAGATGTACAAGGTGGGAGATGGGAAAGGAAGTAGTTTGGAACATTGTTATTGCAATAGGTCTGGGAGCCCCAGCTGTGAGTGGGGCCCAGTTGTGTTAGATGCTGTAGGTACACAAAAGGAAAGCAGTCCCTGTCCCAGCATGTATTCCATCTACATAGAACAAATAAAGGGTGTAAGAAAGCAAGTATTATTCCAGTATACAGATGAGAAACTGAGTAACTATGTGACTCCAAGGTCACCCAGGAAGCTTGTAGCAGAGTCAGAAACTGAACACAGATCTCCTGGATGTGTGTCCAATGCCTTAGCCATAAGGCCATCCTTCCTAGGGAGATGAGCGTAGTGAGTTTGGATTAAACTTCATTTTAATACTACTGAATGAAGTTGGGCTTTTTTAACACAACATTGGCTAATGTTGTTCAGAATTTTATTTTTAAATCACCTATCTTGGAAGTGTCTGCAGAACCTAAAAGTTATTTATCTGAAGCCCAGTAAATTCAGTTTCCTAGTGGTTTTGGCATTGGCCATTGTTAGAAAATGTGAAGGACTGACTTTTAAAACACAATCATCTCCTAGCGTCAATTACATGTCCATGGTATAAGAGCTCTCTAAGGAAACCTGAAGAGACTAAGGAGATGTGGTGTTTTCCCTACTATGTGGTGTCAGAATTAGAGCTGCCTGGAGGAGGACAGCACCGTTTCCTGGCAACTTTCAAGGTTGTTTTGAAGGTTTTTTTTAAACAAAACCTTTGAGCGTTTCTAAACAGAATTGTGTTGAGTCAAAATGCCTGTTAACAAAACTGGTGTGTGTGGGTGGGTGTGGGGTTAGGCCACTGGCCCGAGAGAGCCAGGTTCAAGGTCCTATTCTGACTGTCAGCATTGTTTTTCATCCCAGATCATGGAGAGCAGAGACTTGCATTTGGGTCTCCCACATCGCAGGGCAATGCCCTAGATACCCTGCTATAGATTGTGCCCTCCCAAAATATTCATCAAAATGTTTTGGCTTTGGAAAAATTGTATTGAGTCAAAAATGTTCCAAACCAACTCTAGTCAGAATGCCTGCCATTCTCCTGAAGGTCATTGACAAGCCAGAAGCCTTTGAAATCACAGCAAATGAAAGCGGAATTGATATCTGAAGTTAAGAGATCAAAGACATCAGCAAAATGCTCTATTGAGGAGTAATTGCTTTTTGAAGATATTATTAAGTTGTAAAATTAAAGCCTAAGTTTGGAACCGTACTCAAGAGTCATGCAGTCAGATTGGAACATGGGCTCAGGGACTAGTCCAGATTCTGCTTTTACAGCAGTAAAATTCCAAAGCAAGAATA